>NW_027509229.1:2045000-2355000 GCF_051911475.1 Siphateles boraxobius
AGAACTGAATGAAGTAAAACTGGCACGAGATGAAGGAAAGAAGAACCAAACGGAGGCACAAAATGACAGAGAACTGGGAATAATGCCACGAAGAAAACAACAGAAGGTAACACCTAATTTAGAACTGGCAAAAAGAAAAAGACTTAAACAATTAGATAATACGGTTGAGGGGTTGAGAAGGGAAGACGGAGAAGATAATCAAGAATGAACGTTTTTAATTATTTATTTTTGTACAGTATGGTTTTAAATTTGGTATGTTGGAATGCAAGAGGTTTAATCGGTAAAAGGAAATTTGAAATGTTAAATGAACTATGTAAAAAACAAGATGTGATAATTTTACAAGAAACAAACTGGAAAGAAGAAATGATAGAGGATGTGAAAAATAGATGGAAAGGGCAAATATTTTATAATAATGGTGATGGAAGGTTGGGAAGAGGGGTAGCAATTTTAATAAGAGAAAATGTTGAAATTAATTCATGTGAAGTATATAATGACAAAAAAGGCAAATGTAATGGGATTAAAATTACACAAGGTGATAATGAATTTGTGATAATTAACTTGCATGCACCTACGCATGAGGGAGAAAAAAGGGAATTTTTTGAGGGAATTAGGATTTTAACAAAGAAATGGAATAATTTAATTTTAGTTGGGGATTTTAATACAGTTTTTAGTAAAATTGACATGGCGGATGGGATGGTTTTTAAAACAGATGTGGGAAGGAAAGTGTTAAAAGAGATGATGGAGGAGAGAAATTTGATTGATGTCTGGAGAGATGAAAATGAAAGAAAAAGAGACTTTTCCAGAAGACAATTAGTAGGGAATTTCATGTGTCAGACAAGAATAGATTTTATTTTGAGTGTAAGGGAAATGGAATGTTTTCTGGAGGAAATTTGTTATAAGGATACCAGCTTGAGTGATCATAAGATGCTTTTATGGAAAATTGATTTTAGTAGAGAAAAAAAAGGGCCTGGTGTGTGGATTTTAAATTCAGGAATACTGGCAAATGAAAGTTACAGAATAGGAATTGAAGGAATATTAGAAAAAGAGAAAGAGGATGGAATGTACTTTGAAGATAAAAGATTGTGGTGGCAAAATGTAAAATATGAAATAAAGAAATATTCTATGAATTACAGTAAACTGGTACAGAGGGTCAAAAAAGCAAAAGAGGTAAAAATAAGGGCAAAGCTAAGAGACGAGACAAATAAAAGTAAAGTACAGATAGAACAGATAATACGGTGGGAAGAAGAGCTAAGGAAATTTGAGGAAGAAAAGTGTAAAGGAGCAATATTAAGAAGTAAGGCAAAATATACAATTGAAGGAGAGAAATGTACAAAATTTTTCTTTGGTTTAGAAAAAAACAGAAGAAAAGCGGAAATGATAAAAGAATTACAAAATAAAAAAGGAGAAATAGTGAAGGACATAAAAGGGATTTTAAAAGAAGTAAAAGAGTATTATGGAGAACTTTTTGGAACAAAAGGAATAGATGAAAAAGAGAAAAACCTATTACTAGAGTGTGTTACGGCTAAAGTAAGTAAAGAGGATAAGGAAGAATGTGAAAAAGAAATTAGCAAAGAGGAAATTATACAAGCTATAAATAGTTTAAAAGGAAGGAAAAGCCCAGGCACGGATGGGATAGTAAATGAATTCTATAAAGTTTTTAAAGAGAGAATAAGTGAAATTTTACAAGAAGTATATCAGGAGATTTTTAAGAAAGGGGAAATTGACCAGAGGATGAGTATGGGATTGATGAAATTGATTTATAAAAGGAAAGGAAGTAAAAATATTTTAAATAATTTTAGGCCAATAACAATGTTAAATACAGATTTGAAAATACTAGCTAAGGTTCTTGCAAACAGACTTAAAAATGTTTTACCAACAGTTATAATGACTAACCAAGCGTATGGGGTGAGAGGGAGAGATATTGCAGATATTACAGGTGGTATAAGAGACATAATAAGTTATTTAAATGAAACACAGGAGGATGGATATGTTGTTAATTTAGATTTTGAAAAGGCTTTTGATAGGGTAGAACATGGGTTTTTATTTTCAATTTTAGAACATTTTGGGTTTGGGAAAAATTTTAATGATTGGATAAAGATTTTATATAAAAATGTAATGACAAGAGTAAAGTGTAATGGGTTTTTAACTGAACCTTTTAGAATAACCAGGTCTATTAGACAAGGATGTCCACTTTCTGCACAGCTGTATACTTTGGTAGCAGAACCTATAGGATTAATGATTAAAAAAGATGAATGTATAAAAGGTATTAGAATAGAAGAAGGCAAAGAAGAAAAAAGGATATTTCAGTATGCAGATGACACAACGTTGTTTTTAAAAGATTTAGAAAGTGTGAAGGAAGTAATGAGAAAAGTAGAGAGATATGGAAAAGGAACAGGAGCAAGAGTGAATGAAGAAAAGACAGTGTACATGAGGTTTGGAAGGGTACCAAATTTGGTTGGGGTTGTACATTTTGAGGAAGTAAAAGAAACAAAAATTTTGGGGGTGACTTTAGGGAAAGATGAGAAGGGGGCAAGAGAAAGAATGTTTGAAATGATGGTGGGAGAAATGGAGAGGAGATTAATTTTTTGGAGGGGAAGGATGTTAAGTTTGAAAGGGAAAATTTTAGTGGTAAATGCATTAATGTTATCTAAAATGTGGTATATTTTAACTGTTAGTGCAACACCAAGATGGGTGGAAATGAGACTGAAAAGATGCGTGACAGAATTCGTTTGGGAGAAAAAACCCCCAAGAGTTGCATATAACACTTTGATTGGACAGACAGATAAAGGAGGGATGGGGTTAGCTGATGTAGAACTAAAGAAGAAAAGTATGAGGATCAAAGTGGTGAAAAAATATATAGATGAAGAGGAAAAGGGGGAATGGAAAGAAACAATGAAATATTTTTTGAACAAATGTGGGGAGGTGAAATTGGGGGATAGTGTTTTATGGATGAAAATGAAGGAGTGGATGTTTAAAGGAGTACCAGAATTTTATAAGGAAGTTTTAAAAGCTTGGGGTTTTTTCCTCTCTAAGGTGGATTTTAAGCCAGCGGAGAGAGAAGAGATTTTAAACCAACCATTGTTTTTTAATAAAAATATTGTGAATAATGGGAAGGAAATGTTTTTTAAAAAATGGTGGGCGGTTGGAATTTCAAGAGTAAGAGATATATTGTATGAAATAAGGGACGGATTTTTACCAATGCAAGTGATCATTGATGAGTTAGAGGAGGCAAAGGAAGAGTATGATATAAGTTGTGTAAAGAAACAATATGAAGAGATGAAAAATGCAATACCTAATGAGTGGCTGAATAAAATACAGAGTGGGGAGAGAAGAAAGAAGGGAGAATTGAAATGTTTTTTTACAAATCAAGGTAAAAGAATGGAGTTAAAATTGGGGAATATGAAAATGTTTTATCATGTTTTTATGGAAGAGGCTTTTAAAAAGCCGAATTCAAATGAGATGTGGTTGAGACATTTTAATGGTTTGAGTGAGAAAGAAATATGGAAAAATATGAGAGGGGTTTTAATAAGCACAGAATTGGAAAGCTTGGATTATTTTATTAGGCATAATGTTATTTATTCAGAAATGAGACTGTGTTTAATGAAAAAAGAGCTAAATGCATTGTGTAAGGTGTGTAAAAAACAAGATGAAGGTTTGCTGCATTTGTTTTTACTGTGTGAAAAATTAAGTGCCTTTTTAAAAATGGTAAAGAATATGATAAATGAGCTAAGGGAAAAAACAGAAGAGGGAGATTGGCAAAGAATTTTGATGTTAGGAATGGAGGAGAAGTGTAAAAACAAAGAGGTTATAAATCTTTTATTTATGCTTGCAAGAAAGGCTATTTGGAAAAGAAGGAATATAGTTAAAATTAGAGATGTTGCGATAGATGTGTGGATTCTATATAAAAATATGGTGAAAGACTATATGTTAACACTCTATAACTATTGGAGATTGGAGGGAAAAGAAGAAGTGTTTTTTAAAATGTACACAAATGAAGTGGGAAATATATTTAAGAAATATAAAATAGAACTAGACATGTAAAGGAGGCAAAGAATTTAAGATCTGGTTGGGGAAAACTGTAACAAATATTTCTGAGATCAAGTTGTTTTTAATGAGAATTGTCTGTATTTGTGCACTTTGTTCTGTATTGTTTTAAGAATTTTTAATAAAAAAAAAAAAAAAAAAAAAAAAAGTCACGCCCGATCTCGTCTGATCTCGGAAGCTAAGCAGGGTCGGGCCTGGTTAGTACTTGGATGGGAGACCGCCTGGGAATACCAGGTGCTGTAAGCTTTTTTGATTTAAACAAAAAAAGAGTCCCTGAGCTTCTTCAGAAAGCCTTTAAAAGTCTCTGAGATTCTTCAGAGAGCATGAAAGAGTTTGAGTTTTTTCAAAAGTTCTTCTTAGTTTTCTTCATTAATGGTCTAACCTTTTAAATAGCCCAATTTTGGCAGCAGTTTTCGCTTACGGCCATACCACCTTGAGGGCGCCCTAGAGCAACCAGGAAGTAGTGTGGCAGTAGTGGGTGAGGAAGGCTCACCAAACGTGTTTCTGGGTTTTTTCGTTTGTTTTTGTCAGAATCAGTGTTTTTTTGTTAGTTTTTTTGTTTTGTTTTTTGTTTAAGCTAAATCCTCCCAACAGCATACGCTGTTTGGGAGGAATTTTGTCTGCGTGTTTTTCTTTGATGGATGGACAAAGGTTAACGGACATTGCAATGGCTGGAGTACCACGAGGGCGAAACGACCACGGACCGGACGAACAACAAAGAGATGGACAAGAACGGGGGAAAGAAGCGAGAAAGGAGAAAGCGAAAAGGATGTACAAAAAGGAAGCGACAATAACGGTGGATTTAAGAGATGAAAAAGAGGTGAGAGCGATGGATATCATAAAAGCAGTGACGGAGAAGATCGGAGAAGGAAAGATTTTGGCAGTGAGACCTAAACAAACAAATGAATATGAAGTTACACTTGAACGGGAGGAGGATACGGGATGCTTAATGGACGGATTGGATATTAAAGGAATGACATTCGAGGTAAAGAGTCTTCACAACAGGGACTATGTTGTCTTTTTTATGCACCTGCCGGCCTACACTGAGGATGCGGACATTTTTAATAAGCTGGAACAATGGGGAGTAATCCCAGTTTCTGTGGTGAAAAGGAGGTTTTATCCGGGCACAAATATAGAGGACGGCACACGCTTTTTAAAAGTAAGGTTCCCAAGGGAGGTGGCATCACTACCATACAGCACAAGACTGGAAACAGCTGAAGGACCACAATACTTCAGAGTGATGCACAGTCATCAGGTGAAAACCTGTCGACTGTGCATGAGCCCGGACCACGTGGTGAAAGACTGTCCAGATTTTAAGTGTTTTAAATGTGACGAGAAAGGCCACTTTGCAAGGAACTGCAACGCTGTTAAGTGCCCGGATTGCCGAGAGGTTCTCACTAAATGTGAATGCTGGACGGGGCGAGAGGAGGAAGAAGAGGAGCAGGTGAGCGGGCAGGTGCTAGAAAGAGACACAGAAAAGGAGCAAGAAGAAGAAAACGGAGGAAAGGAGACGAGTGAAATTACAGAAAATAAACAAAGTGAGGAACGGATGGACGATGAGTATAAACAGGGGGAACAAACACAACAAGAGGATAAAAACTGGACACAAATGGACATGAATGTAAGCTTGGAAAGTGAAGTAGACAGAGCAGAACAAAAGGACACGGAGCAGAATGTGGAAATGGAAAAGGAAGCGGAAAATGAAGAAGATGACAATGTAGTTCCATCAAATAAAAGGAGAAGATCAATACAGATAAAACCGAACACTGAAGGACCGAGAAAAAGAGTGACTTTAAAAGGTGAGCAACAAAGTATAGATGAAAAGGAACTGGTAAAGGACTCGGAGGAGAATGAATGAAAAGATGGATTTTAGCAATGTCTTTTTAAGAACTTTTTTTTGTGTCATGATTTTAAGAATGGTTACTTTTAATGCTAGAGGTTTAATGGACATGAGGAAATTTGAAAAAGTGAAGGAAATGTGTAAAAGAGAAGATGTGATAATGTTACAAGAGACTAACTGGAAAGACTTGCATATAAGTGAAATAAGAAAAAAATGGAATGGAGAGATTTTATACAACAACGGGGATGATAGATTTGGAAGAGGAGTTGCAGTACTAATAAGAGAAAATAGAGATATAAAATGTAAAGTAGTATATAAAGATAAAGTGGGGAAATGTATAGGTTTTGAAATGGAATATGAAGAGAACAAAATTCTTGTGGTAAATGTGCATGCACCACCGGAAGAGATTAAGAAGAGGGAATATTTTAATGGTTTAAGGGAACTTTTAAGGAAATATAAGGATATTGTTATTATGGGGGATTTTAATGTTGTTTTTAGTAAACTGGACATGGCTGAAGGAATGGTTTTTAAGACAGATACAGGAAGAAAAGAGTTAAAAGGGCTGATGGAAGAAAATGAATTGATTGATGTATGGAGGGAAAGAAATGAAAAGAGAAAAGAATTTTCAAGAAGACAAATTGTGGGGAATTTTATTTGTAAAACGAGAATTGATTTTATTTTATGTACACGGAATATGGAAAGCTATTTAGAAAAAATAAGATATGAAGAAACTAGTTTAAGTGATCACAAGCCTATTTTTATGCAAATTGATTGGGATACAGTGAAAAGAGGGCCGGGAGTATGGGTTTTAAACACAGGGATTTTAAAGAACGAAGACTATGTTTTAAGTGTACAGGAAATTATAACAAAGGAAAAAGAAAACGGAATGTATAGAGAAGACAAAAGGATTTGGTGGGAAAATGTGAAGTATTTAATCAAAGATTTTAGCATAAAATATTGTGGGATAATTCAGAGATGTAAAAAGGGTAAAGAAAGAGACATACGAGAACAACTAGAAAAGGAATTGAACATGAATGAAAAAGATATACAAAAAATAAAAGAAATAGAGGGAAAACTGAAAGAAATAGAAGAGAAGAAATATAATGGGGCACGATTAAGAAGTAAAGCAAAGTATACAGTGGAAGGAGAGAAATGTACTAAGTTTTTTTTGATTTGGAAAGAAGGGGAATTTCACAAACAATTAAAATAATACAAAGGGAAGATGGAGAGATAGTGGAAATAAATGAAGAGATACTAAAAGCAATAAAAGCATACTATGGAAAGCTATTCAAAGCAGAAGGAGTAAAGGAGGAAGAAAAACTAGAATTATTGAAACAAATAAAGACCAAAGTAGGAGAGGATGACAAAAAAGAGTGTGACCTAGAGATAAGAGAAGAAGAGATAAAAAGAGCAATAAGTGAACTGAATAAAAGGAAAAGCCCAGGTATTGACGGTTTAGGGAATGAATTTTATATAACTTTTAAGGATTTTTTAACGGATATTTTAAAAGAAGTATATGAAGAGACTTTTAAGAAAGATGAAATGAATCAGAGAATGGGGATGGGATTAATTAAGTTGATATATAAAAGAAAAGGAGAAAAAGCAGATTTAAAAAATTATAGACCCATCACAATGTTGAACACAGATTTGAAAATTTTAACAAAAGTTTTAGCCAACAGATTGAAAGAGGTAATGCCAACCATAATCAAAACAAATCAAGTATATGGAGTGAAAGGGAAGGATAATACAGACACAACAATAAGTATAATAGATAGAATAAGGTATATGAAAGAAAAAAATAAGGATGGATATGTTATTAGTTTGGATTTTGAAAAGGCCTTCGACAGAGTAGAACATGACTATTTATTTGAGATTTTAAGTGGGTATGGGTTTGGGGAAAGTTTTATCAAATGGATTAAAATTTTATATAAAGGAGCAATAACAAGAGTAAAATGTAATGGGTTTTTAACAGAATGTTTTAAATTAACTAGGTCAATAAGACAAGGATGTCCACTATCAGCACTTTTATATTCACTAGTTGCAGAACCTTTGGGATTAGCTGTTAAAAGAGATAAAGAAGTAAAAGGGATAGACATTGAAGAGAGTGGGGAAAATGAAAACATGTTTCAATACGCAGACGATACAACAATAATGGTTAAGGATATAAACAGTGTTAAAAAAGCAATGGAAGTGGTACAGACGTTTTGTAGGGGATCAGGGAGCAAGATAAATGAAGAGAAAACAGTATATATGAGATTTGGAGGGGCGAGTGTTTTAGCAAATGATTTTAAGTTTAAAGAATCAAAGGAAATAAAGATCCTAGGTGTTTTAATAGGGAAAGACGAAAAATATGTTGAAGTAGTAATGTGGGAAGAAATACTAGGAGGAATTGAAAGAAGGTTACATTTTTGGAAATTGAGGACTTTAAGTTTAAAGGGGAAGGTTTTGATTGTAAATGTTTTAATGGTAGCAAAGTTGTGGTATGTTTTATATGTGACTTCTATGCCGATGTGGGTGGAAAAAAGGCTGAAGAAATGTTTTCTGGATTTTATATGGGATGGAAAACCTCCAAGAATTGCATACAAAACTATAATAGGAGAAGTTGGAAAGGGAGGGATGGGATTGATAGATGTGGAACAAAGAAAAAATAGCTTAAGAGTTAAAGTAATAAAAAAGTATCTGGATGAGAAAATTAAAACAACGTGGAAAAAGACGATGGAATATTTTTTAAATAAATGTGGGAATTTTAATTTGGGAGATAATATTTTATGGATGAAAACTAAGAATTGGATGGTGAAAGGAATGCCAGATTTTTACAGAGAATTGATGAGTGCTTGGGGGAAATTTTTAACTATTGTTAATTTTAATCCTCAAGGTAGAGAGAGCATTTTAAACCAGCCTTTATTCTTAAACAGCGGCATTTTAAATCAGGGGAATGTGATTTTTTTAAAGAAATGGTGGGATGTTGGGATCACAAGAGTTAGAGATATTTTATATGAATTTAAAGAGGGATTTTTACCATTACAGTATATAATAGATACAATGGAAGTGGCAAAAGAGGATTTTAATGAACAAGAACTACAAAATAAGTATGAAATAATGAAAGAAGCAATACCCAAAGAGTGGATAAAAAGAATAGAAGATATGGAAGAAGAGAAACAAGGGAAAAAAGTGAATGTAAAGTTGGGAGAAAAACGATATGCTTTTAATGAATGTACTGTGAAAATGTTTTACTGTTTTTTTAGAGAGGGGGTTTTCAGAAAACCAAAAGTCAATGAGTACTGGGTACAGAAATACAAAGATCTAAAAGAAGAGGATATATGGAATAACATGAAAGGTACAATGATAGATGCAAAATTGGAGAGTTTTGAATATTTAATCAGACACAGAGCAATTTTTACTGACATTATTTAAAAAAAAATCCACATGGAACTAAGTGAAACATGTAAAGTGTGTAATGTGGAAGATGAAAGTTTTTTACACTTGTTTTTAAATTGTAGAGAATTGGAAGATTTTAACAAAAAGGGTAAAAGACTGATTGAAATGTTGAGAGGGGAATCCAATGAGAGGACTGTAGAATGGAATAGAGTGGTGATGTTTGGGATGGAAGAAAAGGGTAAAAACAAAAGTTTTATTAATCTGTGTGTGATGCTAATGAAAAGTGCAATATGGGAGAGAAGAATTGTAGCAAAAAAGGAAAAAATCGTGTTGGATGTTTGGATTGCTTTTAAAAGGAAAACTGAATTGTATATTGAAGGATTGTATGAGTATTTTAAATGTGAAAATAAGTTGGATGTTTTTTATGGTGTTTTTACCCCAAAAGTTTGTGCTGTTTTAAAGGATCTAATGTGGAAGTTGCCTGGAAGTGAAGAAGTTTTTTAAATTATGTAAATGATTTGTGATGTAGAATGGTTGTGGAAGAAAATCTGTATCTTTTAATTTCTATTTGATTTTATTGTATTTTATTGATTGAAATTTTCCACAAAAAAAAAAAAAAAAAAAGTCACGCCCGATCTCGTCTGATCTCGGAAGCTAAGCAGGGTCGGGCCTGGTTAGTACTTGGATGGGAGACCGCCTGGGAATACCAGGTGCTGTAAGCTTTTTTGATTTAAAAAAAAATAAATAAAAAAAAAAGAGTCCCTGAGCTTCTTCAGAAAGCCTTTAAAAGTCTCTGAGATTCTTCAGAGAGCATGAAAGAGTTTGAGTTTTTTCAAAAGTTCTTCTTAGTTTTCTTCATTAATGGTCTAACCTTTTAAATAGCCCAATTTTGGCAGCAGTTTTTGCTTACGGCCATACCACCTTGGTCACGCCCGATCTCGTCTGATCTCGGAAGCTAAGCAGGGTCGGGCCTGGTTAGTACTTGGATGGGAGACCGCCTGGGAATACCAGGTGCTGTAAGCTTTTTTGATTTAAACAAAAAAAGAGTCCCTGAGCTTCTTCAGAAAGCCTTTAAAAGTCTCTGAGATTCTTCAGAGAGCATGAAAGAGTTTGAGTTTTTTCAAAAGTTCTTCTTAGTTTTCTTCATTAATGGTCTAACCTTTTAAATAGCCCAATTTTGGCAGCAGTTTTCGCTTACGGCCATACCACCTTGGTCACGCCCGATCTCGTCTGATCTCGGAAGCTAAGCAGGGTCGGGCCTGGTTAGTACTTGGATGGGAGACCGCCTGGGAATACCAGGTGCTGTAAGCTTTTTTGATTTAAAAAAAAAAAGAGTCCCTGAGCTTCTTCAGAAAGCCTTTAAAAGTCTCTGAGATTCTTCAGAGAGCATGAAAGAGTTTGAGTTTTTTCAAAAGTTCTTCTTAGTTTTCTTCATTAATGGTCTAACCTTTTAAATAGCCCAATTTTGGCAGCAGTTTTTGCTTACGGCCATACCACCTTGGTCACGCCCGATCTCGTCTGATCTCGGAAGCTAAGCAGGGTCGGGCCTGGTTAGTACTTGGATGGGAGACCGCCTGGGAATACCAGGTGCTGTAAGCTTTTTTGATTTAAACAAAAAAAGAGTCCCTGAGCTTCTTCAGAAAGCCTTTAAAAGTCTCTGAGATTCTTCAGAGAGCATGAAAGAGTTTGAGTTTTTTCAAAAGTTCTTCTTAGTTTTCTTCATTAATGGTCTAACCTTTTAAATAGCCCAATTTTGGCAGCAGTTTTCGCTTACGGCCATACCACCTTGGTCACGCCCAATCTCGTCTGATCTCGGAAGCTAAGCAGGGTCGGGCCTGGTTAGTACTTGGATGGGAGACCGTCTGGGAATACCAGGTGCTGTAAGCTTTTTTGATTTAAACAAAAAAAGAGTCCCTGAGCTTCTTCAGAAAGCCTTTAAAAGTCTCTGAGATTCTTCAGAGAGCATGAAAGAGTTTGAGTTTTTTCAAAAGTTCTTCTTAGTTTTCTTCATTAATGGTCTAACCTTTTAAATAGCCCAATTTTGGCAGCAGTTTTCGCTTACGGCCATACCACCTTGGTCACGCCCGATCTTGTCTGATCTCGGAAGCTAAGCAGGGTCGGGCCTGGTTAGTACTTGGATGGGAGACCGCCTGGGAATACCAGGTGCTGTAAGCTTTTTTGATTTAAACAAAAAAAGAGTCCCTGAGCTTCTTCAGAAAGCCTTTAAAAGTCTCTGAGATTCTTCAGAGAGCATGAAAGAGTTTGAGTTTTTTCAAAAGTTCTTCTTAGTTTTCTTCATTAATGGTCTAACCTTTTAAATAGCCCAATTTTGGCAGCAGTTTTTGCTTACGGCCATACCACCTTGGTCACGCCCGATCTCGTCTGATCTCGGAAGCTAAGCAGGGTCGGGCCTGGTTAGTACTTGGATGGGAGACCGCCTGGGAATACCAGGTGCTGTAAGCTTTTTTGATTTAAACAAAAAAAGAGTCCCTGAGCTTCTTCAGAAAGCCTTTAAAAGTCTCTGAGATTCTTCAGAGAGCATGAAAGAGTTTGAGTTTTTTCAAAAGCTCTTCTTAGTTTTCTTCATTAATGGTCTAACCTTTTAAATAGCCCAATTTTGGCAGCAGTTTTCGCTTACGGCCATACCACCTTGGTCACGCCCAATCTCGTCTGATCTCGGAAGCTAAGCAGGGTTGGGCCTGGTTAGTACTTGGATGGGAGACCGTCTGGGAATACCAGGTGCTGTAAGCTTTTTTGATTTAAACAAAAAAAGAGTCCCTGAGCTTCTTCAGAAAGCCTTTAAAAGTCTCTGAGATTCTTCAGAGAGCATGAAAGAGTTTGAGTTTTTTCAAAAGTTCTTCTTAGTTTTCTTCATTAACCTGTTAACCGTTTCCAGAGCGTCGGCGCACTGAAGCGGTTTTTTTTTATTTAGTTCAAATTTACTATCAGATTTAATGTTATACCTTGACAAACTATACATCATTAAAAAGATATAATACTCAAGATTCAGTATTTGACCACTATTGTATTCTGAGAAACTTATAGTGACAGTTATGTCTTAATTTGTGTCAGGAGTTATGAAATGGAAAAATGAGTCGATACCTTTAATATGAATTATGAGCGTCAGCTGGTCCATTCATAAAAAAACACTCCAAGCTGTCGTCATGACAGCGATTCGCAAAACATCGTCCCTCAGGGCTTTAGCTCAAAAATGTGCAGACTTGGAGAAATATTGATATATTCTCATAGATTCACATCATATTTCTATAGACAGGAATAATATTTGTTGAATTTATACCCAAATGCGTCGATGTAATCATTATGATCGCTTCTTACTGAGATGTGCTGTGTTTTCAATTCATACCAATAGCCTGAGGGCGCTATATGCACAATAACAGTCCATTTATGGACCACGAAGAAGACCCATAGTCATGTGACATTCCAGGACGTCACTGATACAGAAAGTAGCTGACAGAGATCGCTGTAACATGCAGATAAAGATGTTTTGAAGACAATAAACATGATTGCAATGATATTTGAGTTACCTGTGTTCTTCAAGCCATGCCAGGTATTTCATAATAATAGATTATATTTATAATGCAATGCTAATCGATATAGATTTCATCATCGTGCAGAACACTATAAATAATAAATTTTCTGTCGGATTTTTTTTTATCTGAAGCCAAATTAGATCACAGAAGATTATTTAAAACACTCGACTTGCGTTATAAAGTAAGTTTGGAGCACAAACATGGTTTCAATCTCATAAATGGTCGTGTATTGATGGTGTGCTAAGCTAACATGCTAGCTAGCCCAGGTGCACCTGCCACCAGCAGTTATTGTTTTATGATTTTTTCTAAATAGGAATGCTTACTGAAATGTTTCAGTGCATTTGATACCAGTTTCAAATATTTAGTGAGAACTTTGATAAAAGAAATTAGGGTTTGAAACCCTATGAATAGCCTGTGAATAGCCAGTCGTTAGTAGCTATAATGCAGACAAAAGAAATGCATATTTAGAGCCATAACCAGTCTGGAGAGGTGTAAATGTGTGCAGGGGAGACTCACACTGAATGGGGCTCGTTTGCACCACAAAATAATAGAGACAATAGACTGATTAGATGACTCAGAAGATAACTAAACATCAGTTTGCATTTTAGAGTCTAATCAAAATAAAGTAATTTGACATGATCTTGAAAAACATTTAACTAAATACAGAGTTTTAGACTTATCATTTTCAGATTTTAAATATAAAATGGTCACACATATGGCTTTAGCTGCAGTGCATTTCTAGATTGCTCCAGGGCCAACTTCAATTTTATTTTTATGAAGATGTTTCATGAAAGTAAATTTCTAATAACTTTACAAAACTTTGAAGCTATTTAAACATTTTTTTTTTCATTATGACAATAATTATTTCTACATTTACAATAAACTACTAGGTGTCAGCTTTCAAATGAGATCATACTTGTGCTTTTAGTGCAAAGGGTTCATAAACTGTATCTGTTTAAGTTTGGGTATGCCATTTCTGGGGATTTTTCAAAAGTGGCCTTGAAGGTTAACAGGTTAATGGTCTAACCTTTTAAATAGCCCAATTTTGGCAGCAGTTTTCGCTTACGGCCATACCACCTTGGTCACGCCCGATCTCGTCTGATCTCGGAAGCTAAGCAGGGTCGGGCCTGGTTAGTACTTGGATGGGAGACCGCCTGGGAATACCAGGTGCTGTAAGCATTTTTGATTTAAACAAAAAAAGAGTCCCTGAGCTTCTTCAGAAAGCCTTTAAAAGTCTCTGAGATTCTTCAGAGAGCATGAAAGAGTTTGAGTTTTTTCAAAAGTTCTTCTTAGTTTTCTTCATTAATGGTCTAACCTTTTAAATAGCCCAATTTTGGCAGCAGTTTTCGCTTACGGCCATACCACCTTGGTCACGCCCAATCTCGTCTGATCTCGGAAGCTAAGCAGGGTTGGGCCTGGTTAGTACTTGGATGGGAGACCGTCTGGGAATACCAGGTGCTGTAAGCTTTTTTGATTTAAACAAAAAAAGAGTCCCTGAGCTTCTTCAGAAAGCCTTTAAAAGTCTCTGAGATTCTTCAGAGAGCATGAAAGAGTTTGAGTTTTTTCAAAAGTTCTTCTTAGTTTTCTTCATTAATGGTCTAACCTTTTAAATAGCCCAATTTTGGCAGCAGTTTTCGCTTACGGCCATACCACCTTGGTCACGCCCAATCTCGTCTGATCTCGGAAGCTAAGCAGGGTTGGGCCTGGTTAGTACTTGGATGGGAGACCGTCTGGGAATACCAGGTGCTGTAAGCTTTTTTGATTTAAACAAAAAAAGAGTCCCTGAGCTTCTTCAGAAAGCCTTTAAAAGTCTCTGAGATTCTTCAGAGAGCATGAAAGAGTTTGAGTTTTTTCAAAAGTTCTTCTTAGTTTTCTTCATTAATGGTCTAACCTTTTAAATAGCCCAATTTTGGCAGCAGTTTTCGCTTACGGCCATACCACCTTGGTCACGCCCGATCTCGTCTGATCTCGGAAGCTAAGCAGGGTCGGGCCTGGTTAGTACTTGGATGGGAGACCGCCTGGGAATACCAGGTGCTGTAAGCTTTTTTGATTTAAACAAAAAAAGAGTCCCTGAGCTTCTTCAGAAAGCCTTTAAAAGTCTCTGAGATTCTTCAGAGAGCATGAAAGAGTTTGAGTTTTTTCAAAAGTTCTTCTTAGTTTTCTTCATTAATGGTCTAACCTTTTAAATAGCCCAATTTTGGCAGCAGTTTTCGCTTACGGCCATACCACCTTGGTCACGCCCGAACTCGTCTGATCTCGGAAGCTAAGCAGGGTCGGGCCTGGTTAGTACTTGGATGGGAGACCGCCTGGGAATACCAGGTGCTGTAAGCTTTTTTGATTTAAAAAAATAAATAAATAAATAAAAAAAGAGTCCCTGTGCTTCTTCAGAAAGCCTTTAAAAGTCTCTGAGATTCTTCAGAGAGCATGAAAGAGTTTGAGTTTTTTCAAAAGTTCTTCTTAGTTTTCTTCATTAATGGTCTAACCTTTTAAATAGCCCAATTTTGGCAGCAGTTTTCGCTTACGGCCATACCACCTTGGTCACGCCCGATCTCGTCTGATCTCGGAAGCTAAGCAGGGTCGGGCCTGGTTAGTACTTGGATGGGAGACCGCCTGGGAATACCAGGTGCTGTAAGCTTTTTTGATTTAAAAAAAATAAGAGTCCCTGAGCTTCTTCAGAAAGCCTTTAAAAGTCTCTGAGATTCTTCAGAGAGCATGAAAGAGTTTGAGTTTTTTCAAAAGTTCTTCTTCGTTTTCTTCATTAATGGGCTAACCTTTTAAATAGCCCAATTTTGGCAGCAGTTTTCGCTTACGGCCATACCACCTTGGTCACGCCCGATCTCGTCTGATCTCGGAAGCTAAGCAGGGTCGGGCCTGGTTAGTACTTGGATGGGAGACCGCCTGGGAATACCAGGTGCTGTAAGCTTTTTTGATTTAAAAAAACAATAAATAAATAAAAAAAGAGTCCCTGTGCTTCTTCAGAAAGCCTTTAAAAGTCTCTGAGATTCTTCAGAGAGCATGAAAGAGTTTGAGTTTTTTCAAAAGTTCTTCTTAGTTTTCTTCATTAATGGTCTAACCTTTTAAATAGCCCAATTTTGGCAGCAGTTTTCGCTTACGGCCATACCACCTTGGTCACGCCCGATCTCGTCTGATCTCGGAAGCTAAGCAGGGTCGGGCCTGGTTAGTACTTGGATGGGAGACCGCCTGGGAATACCAGGTGTTGTAAGCTTTTTTGATTTAAACAAAAAAAGAGTCCCTGAGCTTCTTCAGAAAGCCTTTAAAAGTCTCTGAGATTCTTCAGAGAGCATGAAAGAGTTTGAGTTTTTTCAAAAGTTCTTCTTAGTTTTCTTCATTAATGGTCTAACCTTTTAAATAGCCCAATTTTGGCAGCAGTTTTCGCTTACGGCCATACCACCTTGGTCACGCCCGATCTCGTCTGATCTCGGAAGCTAAGCAGGGTCGGGCCTGGTTAGTACTTGGATGGGAGACCGCCTGGGAATACCAGGTGCTGTAAGCTTTTTTGATTTAAAAAAAATAAGAGTCCCTGAGCTTCTTCAGAAAGCCTTTAAAAGTCTCTGAGATTCTTCAGAGAGCATGAAAGAGTTTGAGTTTTTTCAAAAGTTCTTCTTCGTTTTCTTCATTAATGGGCTAACCTTTTAAATAGCCCAATTTTGGCAGCAGTTTTCGCTTACGGCCATACCACCTTGGTCACGCCCGATCTCGTTAGTGGTACGATCCAGGAAGTGTGCTGGCAGTTGGGAGAGAGAGGCTCTCCCATGTGCTCTCTCTTAGTTATTTTTTGTTTTGTTTATTTGAAGTTCTGTTTACTTGTATGTTATTTTTTTAATCCCCAAGCAGTTTATCTGCTTGGAGGAAATCTTTCTTTTGAATAATGGACAGATTAAATGGTAAAGACCCAGGAACGGCAGGAGGAACACAAACGACGATTGACCAAGATGCAATGGAAAAAGGATTGAGAGAGTTTAACGGATTAAACAAGGAGGCTTTTGGGCAGAAAAGTGCTAAGAAGAGAATGGAATATCTGAAAGAGGCAACAGTGGTGATGGATATAATGAACAAAAAAGGAATAAAGGCAGAGGATATCATCAGAGAAGTGACAAGGAATATAGGCAATGGTAAACTACTGGCAGTGAGACCAAAGAATTCTTTGGAATATGAACTTACTTTGACGTGTGCGGATGACTGTGATGATCTGATGGACGGTGTGGAAATTAAAGGACAACTCTGTGTAGTAAGGAGGTTGGAGTTAAAGGAATGTGTGGTTTCTTTTATTCACCTGCCTGCTTATGTGGAGGATGAAACAATCGAGGACAAGTTAAAGCTGTGGGGAGTTACTCCCATAACACAAATAAAGAGGAGATTATACCCCGGAACGGACATTGCAGACGGCACAAGGTATGTCAAAATAAGATTTCCAAAGGAGGTAACATCACTGCCATATAGTGCCAAATTTGAAACATCTGAGGGAGAAAGGTATTTCAGGGTAATACATGATGGACAGATTAAACTCTGCCGAATGTGTATGCAACCTGGGCATGTTTTTAAAGACTGTCCTAATTTTAAATGTTATGAATGTGCTGAGCAGGGCCATTTCGCAAAAGATTGTAAAGCGGAAAAGTGCTTGGACTGTAACAAAGTTTATATGAAATGTGACTGTGAAACAGAAAGTGAAGAAGATCAACGCTCTGAAGGGACTAAAAGAGGAAATGCGGGTCCTCATAGTCCTCAGAGTGAAGTGAAACAGAACATGAGGAAAGAACAGGATGGGTTGAATTCAAAAGACTTTAATAAGGAGTCTGGACAAAAAAATGAGATGGTGAAAGAAGCAGAGGATGGAAGTAAGGAGTCAGAAGAAATGTCATGGTGTAATGAAAACATAGTTGAAATGGAGGAAGAAGATGAGACTACCACAAGGGACAGAGACAATGGTAATAAAGACAATGTTAATATGGAAAAGAGGGGAAAGATAGGCGGGCATGTTTTAAAGTATAAAGCAATACCTAATCTGAAGCTTGTGTTGAGAAAACAAAAGTTAAGGAGAGAAATTTTAAGGAAAAAAAAAAGGTGATTAAGTGGTAGAGATGTTTAAATTGTTTGAATATGTACTAGATTTATTTGTTGATTTGCAGATTATGTAGAAATGTAAATAATTTAATATGTACATGTATACAGTTGCTGAGGAAATTATTTGAGTCTCTGAAAATGGAAAAGGGCTTGTATCTGCTGCATGTTGTTTGTACTTTTAATTGAATGAAAAAAAAAGAAAAAAATGATATGGGAATTTGAAAATAGGAAATAGGACTATTGCTTTTTTGTTTGTTTAGTGAGGTTGTGTATTTTTGGGAAAAATATATGTTTTTTCTGAAAGTAAGATTTAAAAATGAATGTTAAGGGAATGATAAAGGAAGACGTAAATGTAAAATGAAATTAGCTTGTATATAACGCTTTAGTTTGTAAAGATGTTAATTGCATGTTTTCTACATAGAAAATTAAATGTACAAAAAATGTACTTGTTTTAATGTAAAACTTCTGGTTTTAATAAAAAAAAAAAAAAAAAAAAAAAAAAAAAAAAAAAAGTCACGCCCGATCTCGTCTGATCTCGGAAGCTAAGCAGGGTCGGGCCTGGTTAGTACTTGGATGGGAGACCGCCTGGGAATACCAGGTGCTGTAAGCTTTTTTGATTTAAACAAAAAAAGAGTCCCTGAGCTTCTTCAGAAAGCCTTTAACCTGTTAAGCACTGAAGCCATTTTTGAGTTGTTTTGTCTGAGAGACATGCATAAAAGTACAGACTCATAACTCCAAAACTGTAACAAGGAGAGTCAAAAGGGAGGTATTGTTTGATAGAACACTTTTCAAATCTTTTGAAAATATAAATTACATTACATTTGGACATTCTCCTGCTGAGAAACTGCTGATAAAAGACAAAAAATATATATATAATTTTTATTATGATTTTGCATATTTCTTGTTTGACATGGAATAACTCTGGAAGGAAATATGGTAGCTCAAAAATTCTTTTTTGGTGAAGTCCCTCTACAGGTGACCTGCATCTGGATAAAATTTTGTGGTGATTGCATGAAGTACTCAAAAGTTACAGCATTCTGAACAAACGTAGCATTTTTGTTTAGTCCTCGCACATTTGAAAGGCAATAAAAAATTGTTGTTTTCTGAGTGACACACAAAACTAAAGACTCATAACTCCAAAACTATAGCAAGGAGAGTCAAAAGGTAGGTATCATTTGATAGAACACTTTTCAAAGTTTTTGAAAATATAAATTACATTACATTTGGACATTTTCCTGCCGAGAAACTGCTGATAAAAGACAAAAAATAAATATAATTTTTATTATGATTTTGCATATCTTTCTAATTTGACATATAATAACTCAGGAAGGAAATAAGGTAGGTGGAAAATTCTTTTTTGGGGAATTCCCTCTACATGCGAGCTGCATCTGGATAAAATTGTGTGGTGATTGGATAAAGGAATCAAAAGTTACAGCATTTGGAACCAAGACAGGCTTTTTGTTCAGTCATTGACGCCCCCTAATGGCCATTTTTAAAATCGTTCCTCCATGGAGAATATCTAGTCATAAACGCAATAGATTATGTTCATTTTGGGCTCATTTTAATTGTAATAGTATGCTGTAAAAAATGATGTGCCATTTTCAACGATCTGTGAATGTTTCATGAGCTGTATTATGTTTTTGGCACATTGCAGTACATAGTAAAAAAAAAGTATTTTATAGATTATGAAAAAAATAAATTATATTTATTAGCAAATAACTAAGCAATACTTAGGAGATGCTCAAATTGGCTACATTCACTATTAAGTTCAGACTCTAAGCTTTCAAATGACACCTATTTTGTGTTAATCAAGGCAATATTTTTGAAAAATATGATAATTAATATTTTCGCAGCCAGGTGGCCTCCGCGGGCGGTGCCCTCAGAGTTAGAGGGACTACTCAGCACTCGTTCAGAGTTGATCGAAGTTGTTAGATGCTTTAAAAAGCTGAGATTCTAAGCTTTAAGATGATACATATTTTGTGTTATCCCACGTTTGAAAAAAGCACGGATGGCTCCGGAAACATTGGAAAACACATTGCATCCCGGAAAGATGAGAGACATGTTTTTTAGCCAAGCATGCATCACTTCGTGAGGTATATCTCGTGATCAACGAAATGGATCATGTTGTGTTTGGGCTCTCTGTAATTGTGAGAATCTGCTGTCAATAAAGATGTTCGATTTTTCACAATCCATGCATGTTTCATGGCGTTATGAGCTGAAACGTCACATCAAAACAACATAGCATCACTGCTACTGCTACTTCATTGGTGCGCATAGTGCAACGTCATGTGTTAGAAGTCCATAAGGAATATCTTTAGATCTGAGTGATGGATTATGGTGAGTTTGGGCTCTTTTTAATCTTAACAATCTGCTATAAATAATGATGTGCCATTTTACACGATTTATGCATGCTTCATTGAGTTATGAGTGAAATCGCGGCATTAGTGCTCCATCTATATACAAGGCTCTATGTGCGCCTGTGGGGGTTCGTGTGTTACAACTCCATTAGGAATATCTTAAGATCTGAGTGATGGATTATGTTGTGTTTGGGCTCTTTTTAATCGTGAGGGTCTGCTGAAAATAATGTTGTGCAATATCCTACGATCTGTGCATGTTTCATGAAGTTATAAGCGAAAAACCAACGCGAGTGCTTCACCAGTATATACTTGGCTAGGTACGTCTGTGGTATTTTTTGTGTTGGAACGCCATGAGGAATATCTTTAGATCTGATTTATGGAATATATTGAGTTTGGGCTCTTTTTAATCGTGAGCCCCTGCTGTAAATAATGATATGTCATTTTTCATGATCGATGTATCTTTCATGAAGATACGAGTTAGAGGCCAAGTCTAAGCTACCTTGCTTGGCTACGTGCGTCTGTGGATTTTCTTTGTGGTAGAAATCCATGAGGAATATCTTTAGTTCTGAGTGATGGATTATGTTAAGTTTGGACTCATTTTAATCGTAAGAATCTGCTGTAAATAATGATGTGTCATTTCCCACAATCGGAGTATGTTTAATGAAGTTACGAACGGAAATCTGCCTTAAATTATTCATCCTTATATGATTTACATATGGTCTCTTGAGGGGCTTCTTGTACAAAACCTCACTCAAGTTTAGTAAAAAGCCCGAAACAATTATGCTTGTTTTATTCTACTCATTGAGACCTTTCAAATGACATATGGCACATGACTATCTGAGCTGTATGATGTATTTGACATATTGTAGTATGTACTACTTCATATATTATGTAAACATTTTTTTTCTACTTATCAGCAAATAACTCATCACTACTTAGGAAGTTATAAAATTGGCTACATTCATTGTAAATTTCAGACTTTAAGCTTTCAAATGACACCTATTTTAAGTTGATCAAGGTAACATTTAAAAAAAATATTATTATTATTTTTTATCGAAGCTAGGTGGCGCCAGCTGGCGGTACACTCCGTTTTAGAGGGATTACTCAGCACTCGTTAGGAGTTGATCAAAGTGATTAGATGCATTAAAAAGCTGAGATTCTAAGCTTTAAAATGATACCTATTTTGTGTTATTCCATTTCAGTGGTTGCTTAGAAATTTGAATATGAAGTTTTTTTCACGGGGGGGCGCCCCGTTGCCCCCGGTACGGGGGCGTTGGTTATCAACAGGTTAAAAGTCTCTGAGATTCTTCAGAGAGCATGAAAGAGTTTGAGTTTTTTCAAAAGTTCTTCTTAGTTTTCTTCATTAATGGTCTAACCTTTTAAATAGCCCAATTTTGGCAGCAGTTTTCGCTTTCGGCCATACCACCTTGGTCACGCCCGATTTTGGTACAGTCCAGGAAGTGATTCAAGGTAGTAGAAGAGAGAGGCTCTTCAAGCATTATTTTGTTTTATTTATTTTGATTTAACTGGAAAAGTGGTGAAGTAGTATTATCCTTTGCTGAGAAGTTTTACTGAAGCCCCAAACAGTGATTACTGTTTGGGGTTTAAGACTTTGGGAAGGATGGATTTAATGGTACAAACACACGGACAAGGCAAACGAGTCAAGATGGATGACAAGGACGACGATGATAGGATTACAAATATGGATGAAAGAAACACAAAGGAGGACTTTGGGGAGACATCATGGGCAACAGTGGTTTCAAGAGGAAAGCAGCAAAGGAACATTAGTAATTTAGAAAGGACAACGGATCTGCAATCAACTAAAGGTACAGAAAGTGCAAAAGGAACAGAGGAAAGCAGATTGAGGATTTCACAAAGACAAGAAATGGTTAACAGACTTAAAAAACAAGTAAGATATCAAAGACAATATAAGAAAGAAGCGACATTAACCCTGATTTTGGAAGACATTGAAACTACAACAATAGCAATGATAATCAAGGCAGTGGAAAATGAAGCTGGAATTGGCAAACTCATTGGGTTAAGGAGAAAACTAAACAATGAATTTGAAATGACCATGGAAGATGAGAGAGACTGTGAAGGTTTGCTGGATGGGATGATGATTAATGGACAAAAATGCGAAGTGAGGAAGCTGTGTGCCATGGAAAGAATGGTGTCTTTTTTGAATATGCCAAGTTATATTGAAGATGAAGACATCGTTAATAAGCTGATCATGTGGGGTGTTACTCCCATCCTTCCTATAAGAAGAAGGTACTATCCAGGGACTACGGTAGCAGATGGAACGCGTTTTTTAAAAGTTAAGTTTCCGAAGGAGGTGACATCTTTACCGTACAACACCAAATTTATGACTGAGGAAGGAGCACAGTTTTTTAGAGTAATACATGACCATCAAGTAAAGACGTGCAGGATTTGTGCAAGCACGGAACACCAGAAGAAGGATTGCACTTTATACACGTGCAGAGATTGTCTTGAGCAGGGGCATTATGCGCGGGACTGTAAAGCACCGCGGTGCCAAGGCTGCAGAAAGGCAATAAAGAGATGCACATGTGAGAAGGATGAAGAAAGAAGTGAAGAAGAAGGAATGGAGATACAGGAGGAGAGTGGAGACGCTGCAAGTGAAGGGAGTAATGAAGCGTCGGAGCAGGAAAAAAGAGTTGAAGTTGAACAAAATGAAGATGAAGATGAAAGTCAGGATGAAGAGACCGACGTAGAGAACGAAAACCTAACTAAGGTGGATTTACTTGAAAATCGAGAGCATGCGGAGGACAGTGAACAATATGATAAAAAAGGACAAAGTGAAGAAGGACCGGAAGACAAAGAAACCAAGATATTGAGTGAGGTAAGAGAAGGAGAAATGGGTGAAAGGAGCAATGGAGTTAAAAGTAAAGGGAAAGTAAACTTGAGCAGAGGTACAAAATCAAAACTTAAAGATGCAAGTATAAACATTGAACAGGTACTGAAAAAACAAAAGATAAGAAGAGAAAAATTAATGGGGAAGATAGAGAAGGAGAAAGAGAAGAAAAGAGAATTAAGACTTGCATTACTAGAGGAAGTTAACAAATGATTGTTGGCTGGATTTTTGTATTTTCTTGTTTATTTTGTATTTTTTTTTTTTATTATTATTATTTTTTGTGCGAATGAGTTCATTATGTTTTGTATCATTGAATGCAAGGGGTTTAACAAAAATTCAGAAAATGGAGAATTTGATGGTTTTGACCAAAAAGTGTGATGTATTATGTTTACAAGAGACGTATTGGGATGATGAAATAGGTAATGAAATGAGGAAATTATGGGATGGTGAAATATATATGAATTGTGATTTGTCGAGGAAGAGGGGTGTAGCAATATTAATTAAAAGAGGGATATTTGAGGAAAACAAAATAGAATATAAAGACACAAGGTGTCGAATAATAATGATTAAATTAGTATACAAAGGGAGAGAAATAAAAGTGTGTAACATTCATGCACCGAATGAGGAAAGTGAAAAGTTTGATTTCTATAAAAGACTAAGTATTATAATGGAGAAACAAGAAAATATTTTCCTGGTAGGGGATTTTAATACAGTGCTGCAGAGAATTGATATAGATGAGTCAATGGTTTTTAGAGCTGATAGAGGGCGAAATGAATTATATAATATGATGAGGAAATACGATTTGGTTGATGTGTGGAGAGAGAGGAATGGTTTTAAAAGGGATTACTCACGAAGGCAAATTGTTGAGGGAGACTTAAAGCAAAGTAGAATAGATTTATTATTATGCGAGAGAAAAGACCTATACAATGTATCAAAAGCAGTGTATAAAATGTATAGTGAAAGTGATCATGATTTTTTATGGATAACGATGGATTTTAATGAGGTTATCAAAGGGAAGGGGACATGGATGTTAAATACAGAACTTTTAAAAATGGGAACTTACAGAATAGAAATAGAAAGTATAATAATAAGTAGTATAAACGATGAGATGTATGAAAAGGAGAAACGTTTTTGGTGGGATTGCTTGAAAAACAGAATAAAGAGGTTTTCGATACATTACTCTAAAAAAGTACAGAGAGCTAAAAGATTTACAGAAAACAAAGTTAAAAAAGAATGGGATGAAGAAATGAGGAAAATAACTGGTGGAGAGAAAAACATTGATAAGATAATAGAACTACAAGAAAAAATGAAGAATATAGAGGGAGAAAAGTGTAAGGGTGCAATAATAAGGAGCAGAGCCAAAAACATAATAGAAGGAGAAAGAAGTACTAAATATTTTTATGAATTAGAGAAAAATAGGCAGAAAGCAGACATAATTAAAAATATTAACACACAAGATGGAAGGACAGTGGAAGATAAAGAAGGAATATTAAATGAAATTAAAAGATATTACAAGGATCTATTTACGGAAAATGAGGTAAGTGCAGATGATGAGGGTTTCTTATTAGACAAAATCAAAAGTAAAGTGAACAAGGAAGACAGAGAAATGTGTGAGAGCAATATTACGGAGGAGGAAATAGAAACAGCAATTGATCAGTTAAGGAATGGTAAAACTCCAGGAATAGATGGTTTATCAGCGGAATTTTATAAGGTTTTTAAAAATATCCTATGTCCAATATTAAATGAAATATTTATTGATATTATGGAGAAGGGTGAATTAACGCAAAGTATGAAGAGGGGAGTAGTTAAGTTAATATACAAAAGAAAGGGGGAAAGAGGGGATTTAAAAAATTACAGACCACTTAGTATGTTGAATACCGATTATAAAATATTAACGAAAGTATTAGCCAATAGATTAAAAAAAGTTGTGCCTAATATAATCACAACTAATCAAGCATATGCTGTTTTAAATAGAGATATTTCTGATATAACTAATAGTATAAGAGATTTGATATGGTATATGAGGGATGCAAAAGAAAATGGTTATATAATAAGTGTAGATTTGGAAAAAGCGTTTGATAGGGTGGAGCATAAATATTTGATGCATGCAATGGAGAGGTTTGGATTTGGTAAGAATTTTATTAAATGGATAAAATGTATATATACAGACATTACAAGTTGTGTTAAAGTGAATGGGTTTTTAACTGAAGATTTTAAAGTAACGAGATCTATCCGACAAGGATGTCCTATGTCGCCATTGTTATATACTATAGTGTCTGAAACTTTGGGACAGGCAATAGAAATGGAAAAAAGTATAAAAGGAATAGTGATAAAAGGAGAAAAAACAGAACACAAGATATATCAGTATGCTGATGATACAACGTTGTTTATTAAAGACATTAAAAGTGTAGAAAAAGTGATGGAGGTTTTTGGGAAATATTGTGGGGGAACCGGGGCAAAAGTTAATAAAGAAAAAACGACATATATGAGGATTGGGGAAATGAACGAGTTACCAGTCAAAATTCCATTTAAAGAACAGAAAGAAAGTATGAAAATTTTAGGGATAAGAGTTGGAGAAAATGAATGTGTATTAAGGAAGTTGGTATGGGAGGAGGTTATACAAGGAATGGAAAAAAGGTTGAATTTTTGGCGATTAAGAGGATTGTTTTTAAAAGGGAAGGTTTTGGTTTTGAATTCTTTGTTTTTATCTAAAATGTGGTATGTTTTGGGATCTGTAAGCATGCCATTAGAAGTATATAAAAAAATAAAAAGTTTAATGCTTAATTTCTTATGGGAAAGCAAACCGGCAAAAATTGCATATGATACTCTAATTGGGAAAGTTGAGGAAGGAGGGCTAGGACTGTTGGATCCTTTAATGAGAATGAAGAGCATAAGAATAAAATTAATTAAAAAATATTGGAATGATGATAAATATGCTTGGAAAGAAGTAATGAGTTTCTTTTTAAACCAATGTGGACAAATAGGAGATGATGTTTTATGGATGAAATTAAAAGAACATATGATGAATAGAATTCCAGAATATTATAAAGAAGTCTTAAGAGCATGGGGAGAGTATGGAAAGCATGTTGTTTGTACATCTTTGAATAAAGATGAGATTTTAAGACAACCACTGTTTTTAAACAAATCACTTAAGGTAGTTGGTCACACAATATTTTTTAAAAAGTGGTATAATGCAGGGTTGAGACAAATTAAAGATATCATGTATGAAGTGGTACCTGGTTTTCTGCCGACACAAGGGATAAGAGATGCAATTGAAGAAAATTATGAAGAAGAAAGTAATTTAGTTTTAGAAGATCAATATGGGAAAATGAAAGAGATAATACCAAAAGAATGGATGAAGGTTTTGGAAGGGAAACCAGGAACAAGTGCAGGTGATAGAATGGAGGTTAGTGTTGAAATCAATAACGAACAACATGCTTTTAATGAATTAAAATTAAGTTTTTTTCAGATTGTTCTTAAATGTAATGTAATGTAAATATTTTATAATAAAAAAAAAAATAAAAAAATTTAAAAAAAAAAGTCACGCCCGATCTCGTCTGATCTCGGAAGCTAAGCAGGGTCGGGCCTGGTTAGTACTTGGATGGGAGACCGCCTGGGAATACCAGGTGCTGTAAGCTTTTTTGATTTAAAAAAAATAAAATAAAAAAAAAGAGTCCCTGTGCTTCTTCAGAAAGCCTTTAAAAGTCTCTGAGATTCTTCAGAGAGCATGAAAGAGTTTGAGTTTTTTCAAAAGTTCTTCTTAGTTTTCTTCATTAATGGTCTAACCTTTTAAATAGCCCAATTTTGGCAGCAGTTTTCGCTTACGGCCATACCACCTTGGTCACGCCCAATCTCGTCTGATCTCGGAAGCTAAGCAGGGTTGGGCCTGGTTAGTACTTGGATGGGAGACCGTCTGGGAATACCAGGTGCTGTAAGCTTTTTTGATTTAAACAAAAAAAGAGTCCCTGAGCTTCTTCAGAAAGCCTTTAAAAGTCTCTGAGATTCTTCAGAGAGCATGAAAGAGTTTGAGTTTTTTCAAAAGTTCTTCTTAGTTTTCTTCATTAATGGTCTAACCTTTTAAATAGCCCAATTTTGGCAGCAGTTTTCGCTTACGGCCATACCACCTTGGTCACGCCCGATCTCGTCTGATCTCGGAAGCTAAGCAGGGTCGGGCCTGGTTAGTACTTGGATGGGAGACCGCCTGGGAATACCAGGTGCTGTAAGCTTTTTTGATTTAAACAAAAAAAGAGTCCCTGAGCTTCTTCAGAAAGCCTTTAAAAGTCTCTGAGATTCTTCAGAGAGCATGAAAGAGTTTGAGTTTTTTCAAAAGTTCTTCTTAGTTTTCTTCATTAATGGTCTAACCTTTTAAATAGCCCAATTTTGGCAGCAGTTTTCGCTTACGGCCATACCACCTTGGTCACGCCCGATCTAGTTGGTACGATCCAGGAAGTGAGTTGGCTGCAGTTGGAGAGGAAGGCTCTCCCCCATTTTTGTTTTTCTATTTGTGTTTTGTTTTTCGAGTTTGTTACTTTAAGTTAGTTTTTTTTTCGCTTTATTTTGCTTTTCAAACCACCTAACAGCAGCTTTTGCTGGCTGGAGGGTGGTTTTTAATTTTTTTTGCAATTATGGACGGATTAACGGCAAATGACACTGGACTGGTTGGAGGAACACGCACGGTAATCGACAATGGACTGGCAGGAGGAACACGAATGGCAAACGACACTGGACTGGCGGGAGGAACACGAATGGCAAACGACACTGGACTGGCGGGAGGAACACGAATGGCAAACGACACTGGACTAGAGAATCGACAAAGAACTGGGAATGGAAAGGATCAAGAAGCAAGGAAAAGATTTGGTGAAAGAAAATATTTAAAAGAGGCAACAGTGATCGTAAGTACGGAGAACGTGAGTGGAGTGAGAGCGGAGGATATAATTAAAGCGATTTCGGAACAAATTGGAAGTGGAAAGGTGTTGGCTGTGAGACCCAGGCAAGGCAAAGAATATGAACTGACACTAGAACAGGAAGAAATGTGCGACGTTTTAATCGATGGATTGACAATAAAGGGAGTGGACTGTGAAGTAAAGAAGCTGCAAAATAAAGATTACGTTGTTTCATTCATGCACCTGCCTGTCTACCTGGAGGATAATGACATTTTGGACAAATTGGAAGGAATGGGGGGTTTCCCCCATATCTAAAATCAAAAGAAGATGCTATCCGGGCACTGACGTAGAAGACGGCACCAGGTTTGTGAAGGTGAGGTTCCCCAAAGTAGTGGCATCACTCCCTTATAGCACAAAGCTGGAAACAGCGGAAGGGCCACAGTACTTTAGGGTGATGCACAGCCACCAGGTAAAGACCTGTCGGCTGTGCATGAGCCCAGGACATCTACTGAAAGATTGCCCAGATTTCAAGTGCTATAAGTGTGAGGAAAGGGGTCATTTTGCACGAGATTGCAACGCCGTCAGGTGCCCGGATTGCCAAGAAATTTTAAATAAATGTGAATGCTGGAAGGAGGGAGAGGTAGGAGGAAGGGAAGTACAGGTGGACAGACAGGTGCATGAAGGAAACAACGAGGAAAGACAAGAAGAGGACGAATCACAACCAAAGGAAGCAGAGGAAGGAACAAACAACAGACAAGAAGGAGAAGGAGGAAATGAAAAGGATGATGAACAGATAAGTGAAGAGGACACGCTGTTGACACCAATGGAAATATCTTCAAATCATGGACAAAAAGGAAAAGAACAAGACAAAGAAACAGACAGCGAAGGAGAAATAAGGATGGAGGAGGACGAGAAGAAAAAAGTGGAGAGGGGACAAGGACGAAGAAGATTGCTAAAGGTAAAGCCAAATATAGAAACTGCAAGGAAAAAAGTGTTGAAAAAAGGACTAATGGAGTGTTTAAACAGGTTTGAGGTGTTAAAGGAACTGGAGGAGAAAGACTAAGAATAATGGTTTTTAGATATTTATTCTTTTTATTTTTAATGGTACTAAGTTGTGTGACTTTTAATGCGAGAGGACTTTTGAACTTAAGGAAATTTGAAAATGTAAAAGAAAAATGTAAAACAGAAGACATTATTGTGCTACAAGAAACAAACTGGAGAGAAAATGTGATGAATGATTTTAAAAAGAGATGGGAAGGAGGGATTTTATACAATAATGGAGATGGGAGGTTTGGAAGAGGAGTGGCTTTTTTAATGAAGGATGATGTTTTTAAAGCAAGTAAAATTCTATACAAAGATACGATGGGAAAATGTATGGTGGTTGAGACAATACATGAAGGAAGAGAATTGATTTTAGTAAATGTACATGCACCAACGGAAGAGAAAGAAAAGAAAGAGTTTTTTAATGTTTTAAGAAGTATTGTAAAGAAGTATAAGGAAATAATAATGATGGGGGATTTTAACACGGTTTTTAATAAACATGACATGGCAGAAGGAATGGTTTTTAAAATTGATACAGAGAGAAAAGAATTAAAAGCATTAATGGCAGAAAATAATATGATAGATATGTGGAGAGAAAGAAATGAAAGGAAAAAAGAATTTTCAAGGATACAAATAGTAGGGAGCTTTGTGTGCAAAACAAGAATTGACTTTATTTTATGTACGAGGAATGTGGAGAATTTTATCGAAAATATTAAGTATGAAGACACAAGTTTGAGCGATCACAAGTTTTTATTTTTTTAAATGGACTGGAATAAAGTGCAAAGAGGGCCAGGGATATGGGTTTTAAATACTAAAATGTTAGAAAATGAAGATTATGTTTTAAAGGTTAAAGAAATTATAGAAAAAGAAAAGGAAAATGAAATGTATGAAGAAGATAAGAGAATATGGTGGGAGAACGTAAAGTTTTTAATTAAAAAATTCTCGATTAAGTATTGTAGTATAATACGCAAATGCAAAAGATACAAAGAAAAATAAATAAAGGAAAGTTTGGAAGTGGAATTGAATAAAGAAAATAAAGATATACAAAAGATAAAGGAAATGGAGGGAAAACTGAAAGAAATAGAGGAAAAAGAATATGAGGGGGCGAGGTTAAGAAGCAAAGCTAAATATACAGTGGAGGGAGAAAAATGCACCAAGTTTTTTTTTGATTTGGAAAAAAATAAAGGGAAAGCTGAAACGATTAAAGAGAAAAGAGGAAAAAATGGGGAAATTGTAGAAGGGAATGAAAAAATTTTAGAAGAAATAAGGAATTTTTATGAAGAGCTTTTTAGTACAAGGGGTGTAAAAGAAAACGAAAAAAGGGAATTGTTGAATCAGATAAAAGCAAAAATTAGCGAGGAAGATAAAAAAGAATGTGATCAAGAAGTCAGAGAAGAGGAGATAGAAAGAGCAATACAGCAGCTGAATAAAAAGAAAAGTCCAGGAATAGATGGTTTAGGAAGTGAATTTTATATATGTTTTAAAGAGATTTTAACAAAGATTTTAAAGGAAGTTTTTAGAGAAATTTTTGGAAAAGAAGAAGTTAATGAAAGAATGGGGATGGGGATAACAAAACTGATATATAAAAGGAAAGGAGAAAAAGTAGATTTAAAAAACTACAGGCCAATCACAATGCTAAACACAGATCTTAAGATTTTAGCGAAAGTTTTAGCAAACAGGTTAAAGGAAGTAATGCCAAGTATAATCAAAACAAATCAAGCGTACGGAGTAAAAGGAAGAGATATAGCGGACACGACAATGAGCATAAGAGACACAATATGGTACTTGAAAGAAGAGAAAGAAGAAGGATACGTAATTAGTTTAGATTTTGAAAAAGCTTTTGATAGGGTTGAACACGGGTATTTATTTGATGTTTTAAAGAAATTTGGTTTTGGGGGAGATTTTATTAAATGGATTGAGATTTTATATAAGGGTGCTTTAACAAGAATAAAATGTAATGGGTTTTTAACAGAATGTTTTAAAATCACAAGATCAATAAGACAGGGGTGTCCACTTTCAGCGTTATTATATTCACTTGTATCGGAACCGTTGGGATTGGCTATAAAACAAAAAGAAGAAATAACTGGAATTGAAATTGAGGAAAACAAGTCTGAAGGGAAGGTTTTTCAATATGCCGATGACACAACGATAATAGTAAAAGGAAAGGAGAGCGTTAAAGAAGTTATGAAGGTTGTAGAAGAATATTGTAAAGGATCTGGGAGTAAAGTAAATGAAGATAAGACGATGTATATAAGATTTGGTAAAGCTATGATTTTAAGGGATTGTTTTAATTTCAAGGAAGTGAAAGAAATAAGGATTTTAGGAATTTTAATGGGGAAAAATGAGAGGAAAGTAAGAGATGAAATGTGGGAGCAACTAGTAACAGAAATAGAGAGAAGGTTAAATTTTTGGAAATTGAGAACATTAAACTTGAAAGGGAAGGTTTTAATATTGAATGTTTTAATGGTTTCTAAGCTATGGTATGTTTTATATGTGTCGGAGATGCCATTGTGGACAGAAAAGAGGCTGAAGAAATGTTTTCTTGACTTTTAATGGGAGGGGAAACCAGCAAGAATAGCTTTTAACACACTTTTAGGGGCAGTAGACAAGGGGGGTTTAGGATTAATAGATGTGGAACAGAGAAAAAATAGTTTGAGAGTTAAAATAGTGAAGAAATACATACAAGATGAGGGCAAAGCAGAGTGGAAAAAGACCATGAAATATTTTTTAAACAAATGTGGGAATTTTAATATGGGGGATGGAATTTTATGGATGAAAACGAAAATTTGGATGACGGAAAGACTACCAGAGTTTTATAGAGAAATTTTGAGTGCCTGGGGAAAATTTTTAGCCAAAGTCGAGTATGATCCACATGGGAGAGAAAACATTTTAAATCAACCTCTGTTCTTAAACAAAAACATTTTAAAACAAGACAAAGAAATGTTTTTAAAGAAATGGATGGAAGTGGGGATAACAAGAGTGAGAGACGTTTTATATGAATTCAAAGAAGGGTTTTTACCAACACAATTTATTGTGGATGCAATGGAGGAGGCAAAAGAGGATTACAGTGAACAAGAAATTTTAAATAAGTATGAAATCATTAAAAGTGCAATACCCAAAGAGTGGATTAAAAGAATAGAATGTATGGAAGGAGAGCCAAAAGAGAAATGTATTTATGTGAAGTTGGGGGGAAAAGTGAATGATTTTAAGGAATGTACTGTGAAAATGATTTATTGTTCTTTTAGAGATGATGTTTTTAAAGAGCCAATTGCAAATGAATACTGGGTGCAGAAATTCAAAGATTTAAAAAAAGAGTGTATATGGAGAAACATGAGGGGGAAGTGTGTGGAAACAAAATTGGGATGTTTAGAATATTTTATAAGACATAAAGTGATTTTTACTGAGGCAATTTTAAATAAAATAGGAATTGAGCAAAACGCTCTGTGTAAAGTGTGCCAGGAAAAGGAAGAGTGGATTTTACATATATTTTTATACTGTAAAGAACTGGAGGAATTTTTAAGGAAATGTAAATGCTTAATTAAAGAGTTGACTGAGGAGTGGGATGAAAGTGTAATGGAATGGAACAGAGTTGTGATGTTTGGTTGGGAAAAGAAGTGTCAAAACAAAAGTTTTATAAATCTGTGTGTAATGTTGATGAAAAGTGCAATATGGGAGAGAAGAACTGTGGCTAAAAAGGAAAAAATTGTGTTGGATGTTTGGAATATGTTTAAAAGGAAAACTGAATTGTATATTGAAAGATTGTATGTTTATTTTAAATGTGAAAATATGTTGGATGCTTTTTATGATATTTTTACCCCAAAAGTTTGTTGTGTCCTTAAAGACCAAATGTGGAATCTGCCGGGAAGTGATGGAGTTTTTTAAATAATGTATGTAAATGAAATATATGTGATGTAGAGATGTATGTAGAAGAAAATATGTATTTTTTATTGTATTTATTTTTATTGTATTTTATTGATTGAAATTTCTTAATAAAAAAAAAAAAAAAAAGTCACGCCCGATCTCGTCTGATTTCGGAAGCTAAGCAGGGTCGGGCCTGGTTAGTACTTGGATGGGAGACCGCCTGGGAATACCAGGTGCTGTAAGCTTTTTTGATTTAAACAAAAAAAGAGTCCCTGTGCTTCTTCAGAAAGCCTTTAAAAGTCTCTGAGATTCTTCAGAGAGCATGAAAGAGTTTGAGTTTTTTCAAAAGTTCTTCTTAGTTTTCTTCATTAATGGTCTAACCTTTTAAATAGCCCAATTTTGGCAGCATTTTTAGCTTACGGCCATACCACCTTGGTCACGCCCGATCTCGTCTGATCCATGGAAGTGTGAGGTGGCAGTTTGGAGAGAAAGGCTCTCCTATTTTTTGTTTTTCTTTATTGTGATTTCATTTGATAATTCATTAAGTTACTAGCTGTCTTCTTAATTTAGTTTTGTTTAAACCTCAGACAGGTATTTTACTGTCTGAGGTTTTATTTATTTATTTATTTATTTTTCAAAATGACTGATACTATGGCTATGGAACAGGAACGGATATTAGACCAAGAGATTGAGGATAATGATTACACTGAAAGGAACAAAGAAAAGGACAATGGAAAAGATAAAGATGACAACGAAACATGGGCATCTGTGGTTTCGAGAAAGAAGAGAAATGGAGTTGAAATGGATAAAGGAAGGACTGAACAACAGAAGATACAAGGTAAAGAAAAGGATGATGTAAATGGTGAAAAGAGACAAGAGAAAAGTCAAAAAGATGAAATGATAAATAAGTTGAGAGGAAAAATGAGATACCAGAGAGAGTACAAAAAAGAAACAACGTTGACAATGAATGTGAAAAACCCAGAACAACTAACGGTTATGATGATAATTAAAGCTGTGGAGGACAAAACTGGATTGGGAAAATTATATGGACTAAGGAAAAAAAACTGAATTTGAATATGAACTTACATTGGAGAAAGAAGAAGACTGTGAACAATTATTGGATGGAATACAAATAAATGGACAATGTTGTGAAATAACAAAACTTTGTGGAACGGAAAGGATGGTATCTTTTTTACAATTGCCAAACTATATTAATGATGAGGATGTTTTACAAAAACTGACAAGCTGGGGGGTTACACCGATACTTCCTCTGAGAAGAAGGTATTACCCTGGGACAATTGTGGCGGATGGAACAAGATTCATAAGAGTTAAATTTCCAAAAGACGTGGTGTCTCTGCCATATAACACAAGATTCGAAACGGAGGAAGGATGGCAGTTTTTCAGGGTGATTCATGATCACCAGGTGAAGACGTGTAGAATATGTGCAAGTGTGGATCATGAAAAAAAGGACTGTCCACAATTAATATGCAGAGAATGCCTGGAGCAGGGGCATTATGCGCGGGACTGCAAAGCCCCGCGGTGCCAAGGCTGCGGAAAGGCATTTCTCAGGTGCAGATGTGAAACATACGAAGAGGAACATGAGGAAATGGAGACGGAGACACTCAACGACGAGGTGAATGTGGAAGAGGATGATGAAGGAAGTGTACTACAACAAACACGTGGATTAATAATGGATATACAGAGCAGAGAAGAAGAAGGAGGAAGTAAAGACGAACGGGATGGAGAAGAAGAGACAGAAACGATGACAGAACTACAAATAATTGCAGATAAAGTTGAACAGGATGGGATGAAAAACAAAGAAGATGACAATGATGGACCAAAGGACAGTACAAACATAGATGAGGTAAGAGACACTAAGAATAAAACTATTGGTGGAAATGAAAGTGGGAAGAAAAACATTTTGAGTGGGGGGAGTAAACTAAAAACAACAGGACAAATTAACATTGAGAAGGTGATGGAGAAACAAAGAATAAGAAGAGAATCTAAAGAAAAAAAGAGGAAAAAAGCTGAAAGGACTGGACCAGGAGATGCGGTTTTGAAAGAGACTGAACCAAAGTGATGAGTTTTTTTGTTTGTTTCTATGTTACTTTTATTTTGTATATGAGTCAATTGAGCATAGTTTCAATCAATGCAAGGGGATTGTCAACTATGACTAAATTTGAGAATATTAATCATTTGACAAAGAAAAATGACATAATATGTATACAAGAGACAGGATGGAATGATGAAAAAACAAATGATTTGAAGAAAATATGGGACGGGGAATTTTTTTACAATAATGATCCTAATAGGAAAAAAGGAGTAGCAATTTTAATAAGAAGGGGTACAATACAAAAAGCAACAGTTATATTTACGGATAAGATAGGAAGGACATTGATGGTCAAGGTCGAAGGAAAAGAAGGAGAAATAACAATATGTAATATTCATGCACCAAATGAAGACATAGAACGTGCTACTTTTTTTAGAGAAATGGATGTTCTAATAGAGAAATATAAAAATTCGAATTTAATTGGTGATTTTAATACTGTTTTAGAACGAATAGATGTGGAGGATTACATGGTGTATAGAGCAGATGTTGGGAGAAAAGAATTAAAGAAAGTTATGGGAAAACACAGATTTATAGATTTATGGAGGGAAAGAAACAGAGTAAAAAGAGAATATTCAAGAAGACAAATGGTAAACAAAGTTTTAAAACAAAGTAGAATTGATTTGGTATTATGTAACAGACATTTGGGAAGTTTCGTTACAAAAGTATTTTACAAAATGTTTAGTGGAAGTGATCATGATTTTTTAAATGTAATCATTGATTATAGTGGTGTAGAGAGAGGGCCAGGGGTGTGGGTTTTTAATACGGAACTTTTAAAAAATGACATTTATAAAATGGAAGTAGAAAATTATATAATAAATAACATTAATAATGTCCTATATGAAGAAGCAAAAAGTGTGTGGTGGGATAATTTAAAAATAGATATTAAAAAACTATCTATTGAATATTCAAAGAAAATGCAAAGAATAAAGAAAAGTAAAGAAAGATTATTAAACAAGGAATGGGAAGAAGAAATGAAAAAAGTGTCAGAAGGAAGGATGGATGGGAATAGAATAGTGATATTAGAAGAGAAATTGAAAAAAATAGAAGAGGCAAAGTGCATGGGAGCTAAAATAAGAAGTAAAGCGAAAAATACAGTAGAAGGAGAAAGGAGTACACATTTTTTTTATGATTTGGAAAAAACAAAAAAACAAGCAGAAATGATAAAAAGTATTTCAAAAAACGGAAAGGTTGTGAAAGAAAAAGAAGGTATTTTAAATGAAGTGAAGGATTTTTATGCTATTTTATTTAAAAAAGATAAAATAAATGAGGAAGATGAAGAGTTTTTATTGAATCAAATTGAAACAAAAGTAAATGAAGAAGATAAGAAAATGTGTGATAAGGAAATAGAAGAAGAAGAAATAGATGAAGCTATAGATCAGATGAGTAATGGGAAAAGTTCAGGCCTAGATGGTTTACCAGCTGAATTTTATAAGGTTTTTAAGAATGTTTTAACGCCAATTTTGCATGATTTATTTATTGATATTTTTAAACAGAAAAAGTTAAGTGAAAGTATGAAGAAAGGAATAATTAAGATAATATATAAAAATAAAGGGGAAAGAGAAGAGCTTAAAAATTATAGACCATTGAGCATGTTAAATACTGATTACAAGATACTGGCCAAGATTTTAGCAAACAGACTGAAAAAAGTGATTCCAAACATTATAAAAACAAATCAAGCATATGGTGTTTTAAACCGTGATATATCGGATATAGTAACAAGTATTAGAGATTTAATGTGGTATATGAAAGAAAAAGGTAAAGAAGGATATTTGATTAGTATAGATCTGGAAAAGGCATTTGATAGAGTAGAGCACAAATATTTATTTGATATATTGGAACAATTTGGTTTTGGGGGAATTTTTATTGCATGGATGAAATGTTTTTATAATGATATTTTAAGTTGTATAAAAGTAAATGGGTTTTTAACAGATTTTATTCAGATATCAAGGTCAATAAGGCAGGGATGTCCATTATCAGCACTACTATACACTTTAGTTGCTGAGCCATTAGGACTTGCAATAAACAAAGAAAAACAGATACAAGGAATAGTTTTGGAAAATGAGGAAGTACATCAGAAAATATTTCAATATGCAGATGATACCACTTTGTTTTTAAAAGATTTTAAGAGTATTGAGAAGGCAATGTTAATATTGGGAAAATATTGTGGTGGAACAGGGGCTAAAGTCAATAATGATAAGACTGAATATATGAGAATGGGGAAGGTAGATATTTTAGGAAGACAATGGAACTTTAAAGAACAGAAGAATGAACTAAAAATTTTAGGAATAACACTAGGAAGAGATGAAATTAGAACAAGAGATCTGGTTTGGGAGGAGACTATAGGAAAAATGGAAAAAAGACTAAACTTTTGGAAACAAAGACAATTATTTATAAAAGGGAAAGTATTGGTTTTAAACTCTCTTTTTTATCTAAGATGTGGTATATTTTAAATGTGGTTAGTCTGCCAACATGGGTGTATAAAAGAATAAAAACATGTATTTTAAATTTTATGTGGGATGGTAAACCAGCTAAAATAGCTTATGACACAATTATTGGAGAGGTAGATAAGGGAGGTTTGGGACTGATAGATCCAATGATAAGAAAGAAAAGTTTGAGAATAAAGACTGTAAAAAAGTTTTTAAAAAAGGATGATTTAATTTGGAAAAAAATAATGAGTTTTTATATAAATAAGTGTGGAAAAATGGGGGATGATTTTATATGGATGCATTTTAAGGACAATATGATAGAGGGGATACCGGAATTTTATAAAGAAGTTTTAAAAGCATGGAAAGGTTTCAAAGAAAATGTAAATATTGAGTTTAAAGGGAGAGAACAACTATTGAAGCAACCACTCTTTTTAAATCAACATATTATAATCAACAGAAACACCTTTTTTTATAAGAGTTGGTATTATGCAGGACTAAAACAAGTTAAAGACATTTTATATGAGGTAATACCAGGATTTTTACCTTTACAAGCAATCATAGACACATTAGAAGTAAACGAAGATATAGAAAATAAGCAATTGATAAAGGAGCAAAATTTGAAAATAAAAGAAGCCATACCAGTAGAATGGATAAAAAATATTGAAGATAAAGTAAAAGTGAATGAAAATTTGAATGTATTTTTAAAAAGAAAAGATGAAAATATTTCTTTTAATGATTGTACTTTAAAAATGTTTTATGGTTGTTTATGTAAGTCTGTTTTTAAAATACCAAAAGCAATTGAGTATTGGGGAAAACTATTTGATAATTTTGATGCATCCAACATATGGAAAAATGTGAGAATTAATTTTAAGAGTCCTATGTTGGAAAATTTTGATTATTTATTAAGACACAATTGTATAAAGACAGACATGATATTGTGTAAAATAGGGTTGTTACAAGATTTACAAATTTTATGCTAACAGTTGCAAGATTTGCTATATGGAGAAGAAGGAATCTAATGAAACAAAAGAAAATAGAACTTCCAATAAGTGTGTTTTATAAGCAGATCTTGAGTGACGAATTGAAAGTTTTATATGATTATTTTAAAATGAAAGAGAAAATGGAAATATTTGAAGAATATATATTAAGAAATAATGCGTATATTGCTAAAACAAGTTATGGTTTTAAAGTTATATTGCCTGAAAATGTGTAAAGATGTTTTTTGCTTGTATATGTAATTGTTTTTGTCCTTGTTTTTGTATTTGTTCTTGTTCTTGTTTTGTTTTTAAATGAAAAATATTGTTATTAATTGAAATATTATTAAAAAATAAAAATAAAAAATAAATCGTCTGATCTCGGAAGCTAAGCAGGGTCGGGCCTGGTTAGTACTTGGATGGGAGACCGCCTGGGAATACCAGGTGCTGTAAGCTTTTTTGATTAAAAAAAAAAAAAAAAAAGAGTCCCTGAGCTTCTTCAGAAAGCCTTTAAAAGTCTCTGAGATTCTTCAGAAAGCCTGAAAGAGTTTCAGTTTTTTCAAAAATTCTTCTTAGTTTTCTTCATTAATGTTCTAGCCTTTTAAATAGCCCAATTTTGGCAGGAATTTTCGCTTACGGCCATACCACCTTGGTCACGCCTGATCTCGTCTGATCTCGGAAGCTAAGCAGGGTCGGGCCTGGTTAGTACTTGGATGGGAGACCGCCTGGGAATACCAGGTGCTGTAAGCTTTTTTGATTTAAAAAAAAAAAAAAAAGAGTCCCTGAGCTTCTTCAGAAAGCCTTTAAAAGTCTCTGAGATTCTTCAGAAAGCCTGAAAGAGTTTCAGTTTTTTCAAAAATTCTTCTTAGTTTTCTTCATTAATGTTCTAGCCTTTTAAATAGCCCAATTTTGGCAGGAATTTTCGCTTACGGCCATACCACCTTGGTCACGCCTGATCTCGTCTGATCTCGGAAGCTAAGCAGGGTCGGGCCTGGTTAGTACTTGGATGGGAGACCGCCTGGGAATACCAGGTGCTGTAAGCTTTTTTGATTTAAAAAAAAAAAAAAAAGAGTCCCTGAGCTTCTTCAGAAAGCCTTTAAAAGTCTCTGAGATTCTTCAGAAAGCCTGAAAGAGTTTGAGATTTTTCAAAAATTCTTCTTAGTTTTCTTCATTAATGGTCTAACCTTTTAAATAGCCCAATTTTGGCAGCGGTTTTCGCTTACGGCCATACCACCTTGGTCACGCCCGATCCCGTCTGATCTCGGAGGCTAAGAAGGGTCGGGCCTGGTTAGTTCCTAGGATGGGGGACCGCCTGGGAATACCAGGTGATGTAAGCCTTTTTGATTTAAAAAAAAAAAAAAGAGTCCCTGAGCTTCTTCAGAAAGCCTTTAAAAGTATCTGAGATTCATCAGAGAGCATGAAAGGGTTTGAGTTTTTTCAAAAGTTCTTCTTAGTTTAAAAAAAAAGACTTACTGAGCTTCTTCAGAAAGCCTTTAAAAGTCTCTGAGATTCTTCAGAGAGCATGAAAGAGTTGGAGTTTTTTCAAAAGTTCTTCTTAGTTTAAAAAAAAGACTCACTGAGCTTCTTCAGAAAGCCTTTAAAAGTCTCTGAGATTCTTCAGAGAGCATGAAAGAGTTGAGTTTTTTCAAAAGTTCTTCTTAGTTTAAAAAAAAAGAATCACTGAGTTTCTTCAAAAAGCTTGAACAAGTCTCTGAGATTCTTCAGAAAGCATGAAAGTGTTTGAGTTGTTTCAAAAGTTCTTCTTAGTTTAAAAAAAAGTCACTGAGTTTCTTCAAAAAGCCAGAACAAGTCTCTGAGATTCTTCAGAAAGCATGAAAGAGTTTGAGTTTTTTCAAAAGTTCTTCTTAGTTTTAAAAAAAAGAGTCCCTGAGCTTCTTCAGAAAGCCTTTAAAAGTCTCTCAGATTCTTCAGAAAGCATGAAAGTATTTGAGTTTTTTCAAAAGTTCTTCTTAGTTTAAAAAAAAAAGAGTCCCTGAGCTTCTTCAGAAAGCCTTTAAAAGTCTCTGAGATTCTTCAGAGAGCATGAAAGAGTTGAGTTTTTTCAAAAGTTCTTCTTAGTTTAAAAAAAAAGAGTCACTGAGTTTCTTCAAAAAGCCTGAACAAGTCTCTGAGATTCTTCAGAAAGCATGAAAGAGTTTGAGTTTTTTCAAAATTTCTTCGTAGTTTAAAAAAAAGACTCACTGAGCTTCTTCAGAAAGCCTTTAAAAGTCTCTGAGATTCTCTAGAAAGCCTGAAAGAGTTTGAGATTTTTCAAAAATTCTTCTTAGTTTTCTTCATTAATGGTCTAACCTTTTAAATAGCCCAATTTTGGCAGCAGTTTTCACTTATGGCCATACCACCTTGGTCACGCCCGATCTCGTCTGATCTCGGAAGCTAAGCAGGGTCGGGCCTGGTTAGTACTCGGATGGGAGACCGCCTGGGAATACCAGGTGCTGTAAGCTTTTTTGATAAAAAAAAAAAAAAAAGAGTCCCTTGACTTCTTCAGAAAGCCTTTAAAAGTCTCTGAGATTCTTCAGAAAGCATGAAAGAGTTGAGTTTTTTCAAAAGTTCTTCTTAGTTTAAAAAAAAAAGAGTCACTGAGTTTCTTCAAAAAGCCTGAACAAGTCTCTGAGATTCTTCAGAAAGCATGAAAGAGTTTGAGATTTTTCAAAAATTCTTCTTAGTTTTCTTCATTAATGGTCTAACCTTTTAAATAGCCCAATTTTGGCAGCAGTTTTCGCTTACGGCCATACCACCTTGGTCACACCCGATAGTGGTACAGTCCAAGAGCTAAAGAAGTAATTCTGTGTTTAAAACTTGAAAACTACGTATATTTTTGGTTATATTTAAGAATAATATTGAGCATCAAAGGTAGAAGATAATTTAAGTTGACAGTGTTCCCCCTACAGCTTTTGCTGTTATGGGGACCAGCATTTCCAAGTTGTTCTCTGCAATGGCGGCAGAAAGCATTGCAGCAAACAAAGAAATCAAAATGAAAGATGGACAAATGGCAAAAGGAAAGGATATTGGAAATGGCGACGAGAAAGGATATCATTCTAACAAACGGACGGGAGATGATAACAAGAGAGAAGAAATAACAGAAGAGAGGTCTGTGAAGAGCAGCGCACAGAGAAATATTCCAAAGAGCTGACTGTGGAATTTGAGGTAGCAGGAGCTGCAAACATTTCCATGATGGATTTATTGAGAGAGGTGAAGAAGGTGTGTGGAGAAGTTGTTGGATGCAGAGTGAGAGGAGAAAGAGCTTATGAACTGACAATGAAAGATGAAGGGGCAAAGAAGAAACTAATGGACGGTGTAAGGGTGAAGGGGGCAATAGTACATGCCAGAAGCATTATAAATAATGAAATGGTTGTGCCATTTATTAACCTGCCAGTTTATCTTGAGGATGGGAAAATATTGGAAAAGCTGGAAGAGTGGGGTGTACAACCCCTGTCTGCTATCAAGCGCCGGGTGTGGCCGGGAACAAATATGGTGGATGGCACAAGATTCTTAAAAGTGAGATTTACAGATGAAGTGCGCTCACTGCCTTATTCGACCAGATTCGACACAATGAGAGGAGCGGAATACTTCCGTGTAATACATGATAGACAAGTACGTGTCTGTAGATTGTGCATAAAACCGGGACATTTGTTCAAGGAATGCCCAGAGTTCAAATGTTTTGCATGTGGAAAGGTGGGGCACTATGCGAGGGAGTGCGGAGAACGGGGAGCAAGAGAGACGGGAGAGGAAGGGGAACAACAGGACGATGACGAGAGGAGGGAAGAGGATCAACCAGAGAACCAAAACATGGAGTGCGGGGATGGTGTCGAAGGTGCATATGGTGGAGGAGAGAGCGCTGATGGACAAGATAAAATGAAATGGGGATGGAGAGTTGAGACAACAAGCGAGGAGACTGATGATGAAGAAAGGATGGAAGAGGGAGAGAACGATGAGTACGGGGAGGAAGAAGATGATGGCAAGCAAGCAACGCCTGGGAGGGAGAAGAAAGTAGAGCAAGAAGCAGTACCCCATGAGAATAAAAGTGGACAAGACCAAGAGACAGGTTTGCGAAATAGGCAGATGAATGCCCAAAGACAGAATGGCAAAAGAAAGGCGGAAAGAGACAAAGACGGGAATGAACAGATAAAGGAGCCGCGCTCTGGTACGTGAACTTTATGTGTTGATGGTGTCAGATGTTTTGTTTAAGTCTTTTTATTTTTTATTTTTGTTGTTGTTGTATGATTGCTGTTACTTCGGTAAATACAAATGGACTGAGGAATATGACTAAGTTGAAGGAGGTAAAATTCACTTATCGGAGTGATATTATTTGTATTCAAGAAACTAATTGGGATGAAGATAAAGTAAAAGAAGTAAGGGAAGTATGGAAGGGTGATATTTACTATAATAATGGTGCAAGAAACGCGAGGGGAGTAGCGGTGCTGATTAAAAAAGATAAGATTGAAAATGTAAGGCAGGTGTACAGAGACCAGGTAGGTAGAATTTTAGTTTTAGAGTTTGAATATAAAGGTATTGAATTTAGATTAATAAATATATATGTTCCCAATGTAGAATGTGATAAGAGATCTTGCATAGAGGAGCTAAGGGGGCTAATCCTGGGAAGGTGTATGATTGTGGGTGATTTTAATACCAAATGTAGTAGATTAGATGTCGGGAAAGGGGGGAGTTTCAGGTGGGAAAAGTCAAGAATAATGTTGATGGAAGTGATGAAAGATAAAGGATTGATAGATGTATGGAGATATGAGAACCCAGAGAAGAGAGAGTTTACAAGGAGGCAGATGAAAGATGGAAAGTTAAAACAGAGTAGGATTGTCCTTGTGTTGGTACAAGGTGACACCATAAACTATATAGATGAAGTAAGACATCAGGGGAATCATTTTAGTGATCATGATGCTGTTAGATTTGGAATTAAAGTAGGGAAAAGAGAAGTGAGCGGGGGGATGTGGATATTAAATGCAGGATACATTGGGGAGGAAGGGTATAGACAGCAGATAAAATAATTGTTTGTTCAAGAAAACCAGTGGTTAGAAGAAAGTCTGAAGAGGGATGAATTAAATGATGAGATTGGAAAGAGATGGGAAGAGACGAAGGATAAAATAAAAACTTTAAGTATATGGTATAGTAAATGAAGGAAAAAAAATATGATGAAAGAAGAAAGGGAGCTCAGAGAGAAAGTAAGGATAGAGCTTAGTAAGGCTGATGATGAAGAAGGATATAGTATGGAAAAGTATGTAGAGGCGAAAATGCAGTTGGAGAGATATGAGAAGGAAAAATGCAGAGGGGCAATTTTAAGAAGCAAGGCGAAATATGCACTCGAAGGAGAGAAGTGCACAGGATATTTCCTAGGGTTGGAGAAAAGAAGGCAGAGTAAGACATACATCCATGAAATACATTCAAAAAAGAAAGAGATAATTACAGACTATGTGGAGATGTTAGAGAGGGTACAAGAGTTTTACAGTGAGTTATATAAGAGAGGATGTGTAGATGAGGCAAGCATATATGAAGTATTTAAGTGTGTTGAGAGTAAACTCGGAGAAGAAGATATGAGATGGTGTGATAGAGAGATAGAGGAAGAAGAAGTTATAGCTGCAATAAAAGGTTTAAAAAGCGGGAGAAGCCCTGGGAGTGATGGGATAGGGGCAGAATGGTATAAAGTTTACAAAAATGAAGTAGCACATATACTAGTAGAGGTATATAAGGAAATTGAAAGAAAGGAAGTAATCCAGGGTAAAATGGTAGAAGGAGTGATTACCTTGGTCTTTAAAAAAGGAAATAAATTAGATCTCGAAAATTATAGACCGATTAGTTTACTAAACACAGATTACAAGATACTAACCAAAATTCTAGCAAACAGGATGAAAAAAGTAATAGGAGATATAGTCCAGCCAACACAAAGCTACAGTATACCAGGAAGAGACATAGCTGATACGATCGCAACAATCAGAGATGTGATTGAGTATATGAAAAAAGATGGAAAAGGTGGGATAGTGGTGGGGATAGATTGGAATAAGGCATTCGACAGAGTTGAGCACAATTTTTTATTTAAGGTTCTAGAAAAGTTTGGTTTTGGGGAAAGAATGGTGGGATGGGTAAGGAGATTGTATGGTAGTGCCAGAAGTTGTATAAAAGTGAATGGCGTCTTAACTGACACATTTGAGGTGGGAAGATCAGTGCGACAAGGATGCCCCTTATCAGCGTTGTTATATGCTATCTCTGTAGAACCCCTGGCCTTATTAATTAAGGCAGATAAAACCATAAAAGGAATTGAGTTGCCATTTGGAGGGAAATGCGTAATAAACCAGTACGCCGATGATACGACAGTAACAGTAAGAGAGATAAGCAGTGTAAAGAAAGTCTTAGAGTTGGTGGAAAAGTATGGAATGGCATCTGGTGCGAAGATAAACAGAGATAAATCAGAAATAATGTACATAGGAGAAGTAGAAAGTACTGATGTAGGCTTGAGAGTGGAGGAAAAGTATATGAAGGTTTTAGGTATATATTTGGGGGTAGATTCTAATGACGCGAGAGATGTAACATGGACTGGGGTAATAAACAGGATAAGAACAGTCTGCACAGCATGGAGAGGGAGAAAACTGAGGTTAAAAGGGAAAATAATAGTGGTTAATAATCTCATGCTATCTGTTTGTGTATATACAATGAGTGTAATTGAAATGCCTGAGTGGGTGATGAACGAGTTAAACAAAATTGTATGTGACTTTATATGGGAAGGGAAGGGAGTTAAAATTGCACAAAAAACATTGGTTGGGAGGAAAGGAGAGGGTGGATTAAAGCTGATTGATTTAAGAACAAAAAAGTGTGCAATAAGAATAAAAACTGTTAGAAAATATATGGAAAGAAGATGGGATTATGGTTGGAGGGAGTTTTTGAAGAAATATATCGATGACGTGGGGGGAATAGGAGAGTATGGGTGGCTTATGGGATTCAAGCAATCAATGACGGAAAGAATACCTGGTTTGTACAGAGAGGTGATAGAGGCATGGAGACAATTATTGCCGAAAATAGAGTATGAATGCACAGAGGTGCAAGAATTTATAAATTTGCCACTGTTTTTAAATGAGAAATTTAAACACAACGGTAGAACGATAAATGAGCCCAAATTTATAGAGGCCGGAATAAGGCAAGTAAAAGACATCATATATGAAGTTATTCCGGGGTTCCTAAGAAAGAACTGCATATATGACTCAGTATGTGAGTTGGAAGGAATGGAAAGTAGAGAAAAGGTGAATAGAATATACGAAAGAATCAAAGCAAGTATGCCAGCAAAGTGGGTGAATATTAGGAGAGATATAGTATAAAAAGCATAAGTGTGAAGAAAGTATATGACTTGTTAATAATAGATCAAATTAAGGAGCCAGCATCTGAAAAAGTTTGGAGTAGAGTATTTGAAGATTTGGATGTAAAGAAAATTTGGTCAAATCTAGATATAAAATACAACACTATAGAATGCGAAAACAATGATTTCTTAATTAGGCACAATAGGATTTATACCAACATGGTATTAAATCAAATAAATAGAAATATCAATGCGATGTGTGATGTATGTAACGCTGATAATGAGAGTTTTCTGCATTATTTTCTAGAATGTGATGAACTAAAGGATTTTTTTGTTTTTTTAAAAAGTCTGTTAAAAAAGAACTGTTTTGATGAGGTGGATTTGGAAAAAGATTGGAAAAAAAGATTTTTATTTGGAGTGTTTTTGAAAAAGAAGTCAAAAGACTTTTGGTTTATCAACTACGTGTTAAGCCTTGCCAGGCTAGCGGTCGTGTATAGACGGAATTATGCACACTTTGAAGGAAGAAAAGTAAAAATTAAAGACTTGTTCAAAGCAATAGTGAAGAGAGATGTTGAAATGTGTTGTACATATGGAGAAACCGAGGTGAAAGACTTCTTTATAAACGGTAATAAGTTCATTAAAGAGGGAGAGAGAAAAGAGTTTTTTATCAATTGGTAACAAATGTTGTGTTTAAAAGAGAGAATAATAATTATAATAATGTTTTGAGTGATAAATGATGTAAAAAATTTATTAGAAAATGTGTGAATTTCAATACAAAGATTAAAAAAAAAGGTCACGCCCGATCTCGTCTGATCTCGGAAGCTAAGCAGGGTCGGGCCTGGTTAGTACTTGGATTGGAAACTGCCTGGGAATACCAGGTGCTGTAAGCTTTTTTGATTAAAAAAAAAAAAAAAAGAGTCCCTGAGCTTCTTCAGAAAGCCTTTAAAAGTCTCTGAGATTCTTCAGAAAGCATGAAAGAGTTGAGTTTTTTCAAAAGTTCTTCTTAGTTTAAAAAAAAAGAGTCACTGAGTTTCTTCAAAAAAACTGAACAAGTCTCTGAGATTCTTCAGAAAGCATGAAAGTGTTTGAGTTTTTTCAAAAGTTCTTCTTAGTTTAAAAAAAAAGAGTCCCTCAGCTTCTTCAGAAAGCCTTTAAAAAAATCTGAGATTCTTCAGAAAGCCTGAAAGAGTTTGAGATTTTTCAAAAATTCTTCTTAGTTTTCTTAATTAATGGTCTAACCTTTTAAATAGCCCAATTTTGGCAGCGGTTTTCGCTTACGGCCATACCACCTTGGTCACGCCCGATCTCGTCTGATCTCGGAGGCTAAGAAGGGTCGGGCCTGGTTAGTTCCTAGGATGGGGGACCGCCTGGGAATACCAGGTGATGTAAGCCTTTTTGATTTAAAAAAAAAAAAAGAGTCCCTGAGCTTCTTCAGAAAGCCTTTAAAAGTCTCTGGATTCATCAGAGAGCATAAAAGGGTTTGAGTTTTTTCCAAAGTTCTTCTTAGTTTAAAAAAAAAGACTTACTGAGCTTCTTCAGAAAGCCTTTAAAAGTCTCTGAGATTCTTCAGAGAGCATGAAAGAGTTTGAGTTTTTTCAAAAGTTCTTCTTAGTTTTCTTCATTAATGGTCTAACCTTTTAAATAGCCCAATTTTGGCAGCAGTTTTCGCTTACGGCCATACCACCTTGGTCACGCCCGATCTCGTCTGATCTCGGAAGCTAAGCAGGGTCGGGCCTGGTTAGTACTTGGATTGGAAACTGCCTGGGAATACCAGGTGCTGTAAGCTTTTTTGATTAAAAAAAAAAAAAAAGAGTCCCTGAGCTTCTTCAGAAAGCCTTTAAAAGTCTCTGAGATTCTTCAGAAAGCATGAAAGAGTTGAGTTTTTTCAAAAGTTCTTCTTAGTTTAAAAAAAAAGAGTCACTGAGTTTCTTCAAAAAAACTGAACAAGTCTCTGAGATTCTTCAGAAAGCATGAAAGTGTTTGAGTTTTTTCAAAAGTTCTTCTTAGTTTAAAAAAAAAGAGTCCCTCAGCTTCTTCAGAAAGCCTTTAAAAAAATCTGAGATTCTTCAGAAAGCCTGAAAGAGTTTGAGATTTTTCAAAAATTCTTCTTAGTTTTCTTAATTAATGGTCTAACCTTTTAAATAGCCCAATTTTGGCAGCGGTTTTCGCTTACGGCCATACCACCTTGGTCACGCCCGATCTCGTCTGATCTCGGAGGCTAAGAAGGGTCGGGCCTGGTTAGTTCCTAGGATGGGGGACCGCCTGGGAATACCAGGTGATGTAAGCCTTTTTGATTTAAAAAAAAAAAAAGAGTCCCTGAGCTTCTTCAGAAAGCCTTTAAAAGTCTCTGGATTCATCAGAGAGCATAAAAGGGTTTGAGTTTTTTCCAAAGTTCTTCTTAGTTTAAAAAAAAAGACTTACTGAGCTTCTTCAGAAAGCCTTTAAAAGTCTCTGAGATTCTTCAGAGAGCATGAAAGAGTTTGAGTTTTTTCAAAAGTTCTTCTTAGTTTTCTTCATTAATGGTCTAACCTTTTAAATAGCCCAATTTTGGCAGCAGTTTTCGCTTACGGCCATACCACCTTGGTCACGCCCGATCTCGTCTGATCTCGGAAGCTAAGCAGGGTCGGGCCTGGTTAGTACTCGGATGGGAGACCGCCTGGCAATACCAGGTGCTGTAAGCTTTTTTGATAAAAAAAAAAAAAAAGAGTCCCTGAACTTTTTCAGAAAGCCTTTAAAAATCTCTGAGATTCTTCAGAAAGCCTGAAAGAGTTTGATATTTTTCAAAAATTCTTCTTAGTTTTCTTCATTAATGGTCTAACCTTTTAACTCTCTGGGGTCGAGAAACGCGCCGGCGCGTTTTGCAGTTTTTTTTCCACATAGCAGCAACATAGACTTAAAATACTCCGTCATTTTTGGTCATATAAATAAAATCAATACATGATTATAAACTATAGAGGGTCTTCTTTTTTTGTGTACACTCACATTAGCATCAAAACCGTGTGCTTTTGTAAAATGAAGAAAATAAACAGGGTGTGCTTTCTGCCTCTCTGTCTCCGTTAAATTTTTTTCTGGTGCACGTCTCTAAACTTAAACAAAGCTAAGCGAATACTATTCACACAAGCACAAGCAATATATCTTTATAATCATTTAAGTTTGTACTTTTAAAATATCTAATTCAAAACTAAAATAAATATTCTCTGTTTATGTAATCTATTAAAAAAGAGAGAGGTGTCAGCCGATCTCATTATCGTTCTCTCAGCTCATTATTCTGCTAATGTGACACGCCCACGGAGAGCGCGCGCTATTCAAACGCAAATGATCTGAAGCAACACATGCAAAGTGTCAACGCCCCTCATAAACGCGATAACACAACAAATGTAATCATCAGATTAATGTAGCCTACTATTTCTTCTTGCGAGGCTGTGTGAGGAGTAATCCTGGGACATTTACCTCAGAACATGTGCTGTTTTTTTTCATTCCGAGGAGCAACGGATCCATCTGATAAGTAAGTTTTTTATTATTATTGTTCTAATTGCGATATCATAGTGTATGTACACCGCAAAAAGACTGTTTAAATATGAATCGCGTCTGTGTGTGAATGAATGAACTGAACAGTTTTTACCAAACCCTGCTATACTGAGATGAGTGAAAATCAACTGAAATATGTTGAAATAACGTTAAAATGTCTTTGTATTAGCAACGTATTAAACTGCAAATTAATATTTATGCCCTAATGTAGGCTCATAAAAACAACAAACGATATGCCTATGTTACAGACGAAATATGAAAGACAACATTTCGTTGACTAGTTTTGGATAGATTATTAACTGTTTACTGTAGCCTAAACTATAGACTACTGCCACATTGAATAAGCTTTTGTTCACCAATTTCTGCTCAAATGTTATATATTAGGCTATGTTTGTTTTGTCAAAAATAAAGTCATCAAGTATGATGCTATTATAGTGTTTGTTCCAATGTAGGCTTTATTCAAACTAATGAATCCTTAACTTTGAAATATGTATGATAAAATGTATACTTTAGTTTTTACAAAGAAATATAAAACATCCATCTGAGAAGTAAGTTTTTTTATTATTATTGTTCTAATCGCGATATCATAGTGTATGTAAACCGCAACAAGACTGTTTAAATATGAATCGCGTCTGTGTGTGAATGAATGAACTGAACAGTTTTTACCAAACCCTATTGCTATACTGAGATGAGTGAAAATCGACTGAAATATGTTGAAATAACGTTAAAATGTCTTTGTATTAGCAACGTATTAAACTGCAAATTAATTTTTATATGCCCTAATATAGGCTATCATAAAAACAACAAACGATATGCCTATGTTACAGAAGAAATATGAAAGACAACATTTCGTTGACTAGTTTTTGGATATGTTATTAACTGTTTACTGTAGCCTAAACTATAGACTACTGCCACATTGAATAAGCTTTTGTTCACCAATTTCTGCTCAAATGTTAAATATATTAGGCTATGTTTGTTTTGTCAAAAATAAAGTCATCAACTAGGATGCTATTATAGTGTTTGTTCCAATGTAGGCTTTATTCAAACTAATGAATCCTTAAATTTGAAATATGTATGATAAAATGTATACTTTAGTTTTTACAAAGAAGTATTACACTTGAAATATTGTTATTTTAATTGTTGCTGTAATTGTAACCTTTTTAATAAAATAGCAAATAATATATTTACAAGGTAGATGTAAACAAAATCTTAAAAGGTCAATATAAGCCTTCTCTTTAAATTATTTGTATTGTGTTTTATTAGTGACAAATTTGGGGAGAGGATACATATCCAAAACTTTCTGAAAATACATTATGAGAATTAACTACACAATTACTAGAAATGTTCACCTTGGATATTATACAATTTGCAAGCAAAAATACAAGTGGAAAAATACTATTTTTTTATAGATGTTTCCAACTGTGAACCAATTTTGTAGTATATATACACATTTCTTTTCTTGTGTCCTTGTATTCTGTCTTGTGGCTCAGTGACACACCTGTGAAAAGCTCATTATGCAGGCTCATTAAGCAGGTCTTTTGTCTTCACAGGTGTGAATCAGACCATTATACATGAGTCTCGCCCATTTCGCATATTGCCTTTCCAAACAAAAAGTGTTTTACTAAATTTAAATCAATGTATTGTTTTATGTGAATGATTTGGAAGGATGATTTTCAGATCATTTTGAAGCAAAAATCCTAGGCGAGAACATCCATTAGTCAAAAGTCTTGTGGACACATATTTAGTATGTGTTTTGTGGTCTTATTTCAGAGACTTTAAGTTTTAGTTTTTTCAATAACCATGCATAAACAATATTCTCTCAAAAATACAAACATGTACATACATCTTGCTAACATATTATGGTAGCCCTGTTTGTGCTATATAGAGTGAATTTACACCTTTGCCATTGACATGTTTATAAATAACTGAAAAAAGCTCAAATGTTAGAGCATGTCAGAACACCTCCAGAACCCCAAAAACACTTTGGACCCCAGAGGGTTAAATAGCCCAATTTTGGCAGCAGTTTTTGCTTACGGCCATACCACCTTGGTCACGCCCGATCTCGTCTGATCTCGGAAGCTAAGCAGGGTCGGGCCTGGTTAGTACTTGGAATGGAGTCCGCATGGGAATACCAGGTGCTGTAAGCCTTTTTGGTTTAAAAAAAAAAAGAGTCCCTGAGCTTCTTCAGAAAGCCTTTAAAAGTCTCTGAGATTCTTCAGAGAGCATGAAAGAGTTTGAGTTTTTTCAAAAGTTCTTCTTAGTTTAAAAAAAAGACTCACTGAGCTTCTTCAGAAAGCCTTTTAAAGTCTCTGAGATTCTTCAGAAAGCATGAAAGAGTTTGACTTTTTTCAAAAGTTCTTCTTAGTTTAAAAAAAGTCACTGAGCTTCTTCAGAAAGCCTTTAAAAGTCTCTGAGATTCTTCAGAGAGCATGAAAGAGTTTGAGTTTTTTCAAAAGTTCTTCTTAGTTTAAAAAAAGACTCACTGAGCTTCTTCAGAAAGCCTTTAAAAGTCTCTGAGATTCTTCAGAGAGCATGAAAGAGTTGAGTTTTTTCAAAAGTTCTTCTTAGTTTAAAAAAAAAAGAGTCACAGAGTTTCTTCAAAAAGCCTGAACAAGTCTCTGAGATTCTTCAGAAAGCATGAAAGTGTTTGAGTTGTTTCAAAAGTTCTTGTTAGTTTAAAAAAAGTCACTGAGTTTCTTCAAAAAGCCAGAACAAGTCTCTGAGATTCTTCAGAAAGCATGAAAGAGTTTGAGTTTTTTCAAAAGTTCTTCTTGGTTTAAAAAAAAGACTTACTGAGCTTCTTCAGAAAGCCTTTTAAAGTCTCTGAGATTCTTCAGAAAGCATGAAAGAGTTTGACTTTTTTCAAAAGTTCTTCTTAGTTTAAAAAAAAAGTCACTGAGCTTCTTCAGAAAGCCTTTAAAAGTCTCTGAGATTCTTCAGAGAGCATGAAAGAGTTTGAGATTTTTCAAAAATTCTTCTTAGTTTTCTTCATTAATGGTCTAACCTTTTAAATAGCCCAATTTTGGCAGCAGTTTTTGCTTACGGCCATACCACCTTGGTCACGCCCGATCTCGTCTGATCTCGGAAGCTAAGCAGGGTCGGGCCTGGTTAGTACTTGGATGGGGGACCGCCTGGGAATATCAGGTGCTGTAAGCCTTTTTGATTTAAAAAAAAGCCTTTAAAAGTCTCTGAGATTCTTCAGAAAGCATGAAAGAGTTTGAGTTTTTTCAAAATTTCTTCTTAGTTTAAAAAAAAAGACTCACTGAGCTTCTTCAGAAAGCCTTTAAAAGTCTCTGAGATTCTTCAGAAAGCCTGAAAGAGTTTGATATTTTCAAAAATTCTTCTTAGTTTTCTTCATTAATGGTCTATCCTTTTAAATAGCCCAATTTTGGCAGCAGTTTTTGCTTACGGCGATACCACCTTGGTCACGCCCGATCTCGTCTGATCTCGGAAGCTAAGCAGGGTCGGGCCTGGTTAATACTTGGAATGGAGACCGCAAGGGAATACCAGGTGCTGTAAGCCTTTTTGATAAAAAAAATTAAAAAAAAGAGTCCCTGAGCTTCTTCAGAAAGCCTTTAAAAGTCTCTGAGATTCTTCAGAGAGCATGAAAGAGTTTGAGTTTTTTCAAAAGTTCTTCTTAGTTTAAAAAAAAAGTCACTGAGCTTCTTCAGAAAGCCTTTAAAAGTCTCTGAGATTCTTCAGAGAGCATGAAAGAGTTTGAGTTTTTTCAAAAGTTCTTCTTAGTTTAAAAAAAGACTCACTGAGCTTCTTCAGAAAGCTTTTAAAAGTCTCTGAGATTCTTCAGAGAGCATGAAAGGGTTTGAGTTTTTTCAAAAGTTCTTCTTATTTAAAAAAAAAGACTTACTGAGCTTCTTCAGAAAGCCTTTAAAAGTCTCTGAGATTCTTCAGAAAGCATGAAAGAGTTGAGTTTTTTCAAAAGTTCTTCTTAGTTTAAAAAAAAAGAGTCACTGAGTTTCTTCAAAAGTCTGAACAAGTCTCTGAGATTCTTCAGAAAGCCTTTAAAAGTCTCTGAGATTCTTCAGAGACCATGAAAGAGTTTGAGTTTTTTCAAAAGTTCTTCTTAGTTTAAAAAAAAGTCACTGAGCTTCTTCAGAAAGCCTTTAAAAGTCTCTGAGATTCTTCAGAGAGCATGAAAGAGTTTGAGTTTTTTCAAAAGTTCTTCTTAGTTTAAAAAAAGACTCACTGAGCTTCTTCAGAAAGCCTTTAAAAGTCTCTGAGATTCTTCAGAGAGCATGAAAGGGTTTGAGTTTTTTCAAAAGTTCTTCTTATTTTAAAAAAAAGACTTACTGAGCTTCTTCAGAAAGCCTTTAAAAGTCTCTGAGATTCTTCAGAAAGCATGAAAGAGTTGAGTTTTTTCAAAAGTTCTTCTTAGTTTAAAAAAAAGAGTCACTGAGTTTCTTCAAAAAGTCTGAACAAGTCTCTGAGATTCTTCAGAAAGCATGAAAGAGTTTGAGTTTTTTCAAAATTTCTTCTTAGTTTAAAAAAAAAGACTCACTGAGCTTCTTCAGAAAGCCTTTAAAAGTCTCTGAGATTCTTCAGAAAGCCTGAAAGAGTTTGATATTTTTCAAAAATTCTTCTTAGTTTTCTTCATTAATGGTCTAACCTTTTAAATAGCCCAATTTTGGCAGCAGTTTTTGCTTACGGCCATACCACCTTGGTCATGCCCGATCTCGTCTGATCTCGGAAGCTAAGCAGGGTCGGGCCTGGTTAGTACTTGGATGGGGGACCGCCTGGGAATACCAGGTGCTGTAAGCCTTTTTGATTAAAAAAAAAAAGCCTTTAAAAGTCTCTGAGATTCTTCAGAGAGCATGAAAGGTTTTGAGTTTTTTCAAAAGTTCTTCTTAGTTTAAAAAAAAAGACTTACCGAGCTTCTTCAGAAAGCCTTTAAAAGTCTCTGAGATTCTTCAGAGAGCATGAAAGAGTTTGAGTTTTTTTCAAAAGTTCTTCTTAGTTTAAAAAAAAAGACTCACTGAGCTTCTTCAGAAAGCCTTTAAAAGTCTCTGAGATTCTTCAGAGAGCATGAAAGAGTTTGACTTTTTTCAAAAGTTCTTCTTAGTTTAAAAAAAAAGACTTACTGAGCTTCTTTAGAAAGCCTTTAAAAGTCTCTGAGATTCTTCAGAGAGCATGAAGGAGTTTGAGTTTTTTCAAAAGTTCTTCTTAGTTTAAAAAAAAGACTCACTGAGCTTCTTTAGAAAGCCTTTAAAAGTCTCTGAGATTCTTCAGAGAGCATGAAAGAGTTTGAGTTTTTTCAAAAGTTCTTCTTAGTTTTCTTTATTAATGGTCTAACCTTTTAAATAGCCCAATTTTGGCAGCAGTTTTCGCTTACGGCCATACCACCTTGGTCACGCCCGATCTCGTCTGATCTTGGAAGCTAAGCAGGGTCGGGGCCTGGTTAGTACTTGGATGGGAGACCGCCTGGGAATACCAGGTGCTGTAAGCTTTTTTGATTTAAAAAAAAAAAAAAGAGTCCCTGAGCTTCTTCAGAAAGCTTTTAAAAGTCTCTGAGATTCTTCAGAAAGCATGAAACATTGCAATAAACGCCTTTTATTTTCTCCTTGATTCTTTTAACTCAAAAGTTAAGAGTGTAATTGATGATATTGCTCCTGTGAAAGTCAGGAAGAAGAATGGCAGACAAAAAGCACCTTGGAGAAACTCAACAGCAGTGCAAAATATGAAAAGACAATACAGAAAAGCAGAGCGCATGTGGCGGAAGACAAAACTTGTAGTCCATTATAACATCTACAAAGACAGCATCCATGCTTTCAATAAGGAACTAGGCAAAGCTAGACAGATTTTCTTCTCGAATATTATAAACAGCAATATAAACAACACACACACACTCTTTTTGCTACTGTAGAGAGACTGACATACCCCCGAAGCCAGATTCCCAGTGAAATGCTCTCAGAGAGCAAGTGCAGTGAGTTTGCTTCTTTCTTCTCTGAGAAAATCAATAATATCAGAAAGGTGATCAGCTCATCCTTGAGTTGCGCTGGAGTCAGGCAGATCAGACAACAGCCTGAGAAAGTAGTCACTATGTCTGATTTTGAAGAAATTGATGGTAACATTTTGGAAGAAACCGTACAGCAACTTAAAACATCAACCTGCGCCCTTGACGCACTTCCCACATTTTTTTTCAAAAATGTGTTACACAGCTTAGAAGCAGATCTTCTAGAAGTGGTAAATGCCTCACTTCTCTCTGGGAGTTTTCCGAACTCCCTGAAAACTGCAGTTGTCAAGCCCCTCCTGAAAAAGAGCAATCTGGATAAGACCATATTAAACAACTATAGACCGATCTCAAATCTTCCTTTCATAGGCAAGATCATTGAAAAAGTTGTCTTCAATCAGCTGAACAAATTCTTAAGCTCAAATGGACACTTTGACAATTTTTAATCTGGTTTCCGACCGCACCACAGCACAGAGACAGCGCTCATAAAGATAATATCTTGTCGCAGCCTTCCAGCCAGGCCTTAAGCACGTAACACCTGTGTCATCGCCCTGCCTCTCGCTCACCATTTTGCAGGCCACCTCTCTGAGGAGCATCACAAGGTCTCCCTCTGGCAAGTTGGGTTGAATGGGAGGGACCGACAAACTCGCCAAAGGCTCCAACGGGTCCTCACTATCCCTTGCAGTTCGGGATCTAAGCCTTTTGGCGGGGCAATCCTCAGTTTAGGATTCCCCGCTAATTACCAAGGATGTCTGAGTCTCTGTCTCCACCTCAGCCTGCCGGAAGGCAGAACTTCCTCGCCTTCGCTTTATTCCGATCCTTTTCTTATTTAGAATGTCTGGGTGGACGTGTAGTTCGTGTATACTCTGCGCTCGTTCCGTTGCAAACGTGGCCTCACACCCCTCGCACCTTTTTTCCTCGGCATTTAGGGATGTGACAAGCTATGGGATGCGCCGAAACCGAGGTTTTTCCACACATTCTACAACTGTATCTAACTAGCGCCTTTCCATGCTGGATTGAGAAGTGTCTTCTTATCCTAGACAGGGCGCTAGCTGACACACCACATAAGGCACAGGTAAAGTCCCGCAATGGCAACTGTATCACCACCCCGGTGCCTTCCTCCTGTGTCCCATTCGAAGATGGTATAACCTGGGCAGGGTTATCCATTAAGGAAGCGACAGTTTGCATTGCTCCCAAGGCTTCTCTGACAGGACTCGTCCTTCCGAGGTATTCTGCATTATTCCAGTCCAGTGTACTGCAGAGGCGAGGCAGCACGACCGAACATTCTCGTATCCTTACCTCCGATCCATGGTTCTCGTTACCGGGTGAGCCATTGCCGCCGCTACGATCCCGGTCTCTGGGACCGCAAGGGGATCTAGCCATGCCACAGGAACCCAATCCCGAGGCTCCTGCAGGGTACCGTTTTATCCTGGGCGACGTACCAGCCAGTATGAAGTTACTATTGTTGGACATTCTCATAGTTTTTAGGTGGGGGGATAACCTCCCCCGGGGTGTACCGGGGCGTCATATTCAAGCGTTTAACAGAGTCATAGTTACTTCAAGTCCAAATTCTGGCAACCAATCGATCCGTCTGCGGTGGTATAATGTAATGTCATCCTCACTACACCGACCAACCCTGTATCCAATACATTGCCCTACTTGAGGGACAACCAGGGGTAAGCAGATGGATTAGAGAAGAGATGCGGATCCAACAAGGCTCTGCAGCCCCAAGCCAAGGCCCTGTGACCACGTCACCCCATCAGTCCGCTGACAGCTTTCAGGCCAGTGAGCTTTGTCGAAATGGAACCATAGATCCGCACAATCCCCCCACAAGCATCGCAACAGACCTCGTCTCTTCATGCTGGCGCTTAGTAATATACTTAAATTCAGTGGGTTGTCTCGCCTGATCTGAGGTCGAAGGTGAGGGGGGGGGGGGGGGGCTGGCTGGCGACCTAGGGGCGTCCCACGCCCGCTTGCGATCCGCCGAACTGAGCGATCGCCCCCCCTCGCGCGGGCAACGGTGGTTTTGAAGCACCGGCAGCCGTGGAGGAGGACGCCCAGGACCTCGGAGCGACGAGGCGCCGCCCTCCCCCCCCGGGTGAGGGGGAAGACGGGAGCCTCTCCCAAAAGGAGAGAGAGGAGACGGGACGGGACGAGGGGACGGTCTGCGTTTAGGAGGACGGAGGCCCTCGGAGGCCCTACGACGCTCCAGCCGCGGGGTGCGGAGGCCCCGATCGATAGCAAAGCGACCCTCAGACAGACATAGCCCCAGGAGGAACCCGGGGCCGCAAAGTGCGTTCGAAGTGTCGATGATCAATGTGTCCTGCAATTCACATTAGTTCTCGCAGCAGGCTGCGTTCTTCATCGACTCATGAGCCAAGTGATCCACCGCTAAGAGATGTACACTTGAGTGTTTTGTTTTTTTCGAGGCCAACCAACACAAACCGAGGCATGGGGGAAAAAAATGGTGGCGAGCCACGGACGGGCACACCCTCCCCCCCCTCTGGGGTCTAAGGGGTTTTTGGGGTCCTTGAGATGTTTTGACATGCCCTGACATTTGTGCTTTTTTCAGTTTCTTATAAACATATTAATGGCAAAGGTGTAATAACACTCTACTTAGCACAAAAAGGGGTTCCATAATATGTGAGCAACATGTATGTACATGTTTGTATTTTTGAGGGAATATTGTTTATGCATGGTCATTGAAAAAAATAAAAAATAAAGTTTCTGAAATAAGGCCACAAAACACATACTAAATATGTGTCCACACTTTTGACTAATGGATGTCGTTGCCTAGAGTTTTTTCTTCAAAATGATGTGAAAATCATCCTGCCTCATCATTCACATAAAACAATACATTGATTTAAATGGGGCCCGCATACTTAATGAGCCATTCATTCAGGTTTGTCACTGAGTCACAAGAAAGAATGCAAGAGAAATATATATGTGTGTGAGTATATATATATATATATATATATATATATATATATATATATATATATATATATATATATATATACTCTACCAAATTAGTACATAGTTGGAAGCATCTCATTTTTTAATTTTTAATTTTAATTTAATTTTTTTCCATGTCTAGTAATTGTGCAGTTAATTCTCATACTGTATTTTCAGTTTTGGAATATGTATCCTCTCCCCAAATTTGTCACTAATAAAACTCAATAAAAATTATTTAAAGAAAAGGTTTATATTTACTATTAATAGTTTGTTTACATCTACCTTGTAAATATATTCTTTTATTAAAACTTTTACAATTACAACAACAATTCAAGTGCAATCTTTCTTTGTAAAAACTAAAGTATACATTTTATCATAGATATTTCAAAGTTAAGGATTTATTACTTTGGATATTGCCTAGGCTACATTGGAACAAACACATAATAACATATTATTTGATTACTTTATTTTTGACAAAACATCCCAGATAGCAAGCACAGTAGGCCCGATGCCGGCTGAAAGTTGGCACTGTCGGCTGAGGTCCGTGTTGGCTGAAACACTGTGTCTCTTGAATGGGCCGACTCCGACATAATGTACTCAGTGGCCCTCATTTATCATTCTTGCGTAGAATCGGGCGTATATGTTGGCGTAAGATTATGCTTACACTCCTCTCACCGCCTGATTTATGAAGCTGTGCGTACCTTTGAAATCCAGGTGTACGCAAAACCTGCCCTTGATAAATGCCGCGGCTGAAAACGATCGTCATTAGAATAACACGCCCCTATATATTCAAGTATCCGCTTCCTCCACACCCTCATTTTACGCCATGGACACACGGAAGACGGCAAAGAGGAGACACTTCTCTGGAGATCGAGACCATCACCATCATGAAAAATTATTATTAAATCAAACAACAATATTTTTGATGATAAATTCAAAGTTAATTGTATTTTTTTTTTCAAAACGTTATAAATCCATCCATTTTTTGTCTAAAAAAACAACAACAAAAACAACAAGAGAACATGCAACATATAATCAGGGACTCATACTATAAATTAATATAAATTAAATAAGTACGACTGCATGGAATAAATAAAAGCCAAACAAAATAAATAGTAAAATAAATTAAATAGTAAAAATAAAATAAATATTTCCAATGTCATGTTCCAATATAGTCCACCACATAAAACAAATAATTTAAAAATAACACACAAATACAGTCCTTAAATACAACAATGTAAAAAATACATTCAAATCATTTAGTAACACATTTAGGCTAATAGTAATTCGTGTCGAACTTGAAAAAAGTAATGATAACAATATTCAGGCCTACTATTAGGCTACGTGTTGTAGCCATTAACTAAGTGCATTTAGTTTAATATTTGTTAAAAAATAATAATGTTATTTTTTCCCCATCTATGTTGATTATGAAAAGTGAACATAGGCTAAGATAGGATGCACAATATATCGGGAGACATGCTCAGACATGATTTTGGCCACTTAATTAAGTTTTGTTTTGTAGAAAGCCTTTCTTTAAAGTGAATTTCGTTTTGTATAAATTGTATCTTAATTTTAATATTTTTTTCATCAACCAATTGCCTGGATTTAATAAATAAGAAGCAAATAGCAGACAATATAATCATGAGTCATGACATGGAGGCGCGAGCGCGGTCCCTTGCATTGCACGTGAACTGGAGCGCATCTCATCACAAATTAAACGAAACTCAGTATATGCCTCACAGACATGAGAAATATATCTTTTTTTATTGAGTTAGAGAATGTTATTTACAAAACCAAAAATAAAATGAACACCATTCTGAACACATTCTCTTTTCTTTTTTCCCTCCCAAATTCCCAAGGCGACTATATCAACCCCACCCCCATCTCCCAAGTGTACATTCAGAGCATATATAGTCTAACAGGATAGATCAAAAACCAAATATAATAAATAAATAAAAAAGAACATGAGATATAGATCTTAAAGACGCTCCTTAATTTTTGAAATGACACCTGACCATAATGAAATAGTCCTCTGAGAAGCTCTATGTAATCTTGCCACTGAGAGCTCCATGTTCGCAATGTCCAAGAAAGAATGCATCCACTGAGTCCACGCTAGAGAATGTGGGGGTTTCCAGCGCAAGGCAAGCATTTTCTTAGCGGCAGTGAGTCCACAAAAAAGTGACTTTTTCTGAGTTAAAGAGAGAGTATAAGAGGAGTCATCATTTAGAAGCAAGAGTCTCGGACAGCATGATATCTCCAACTCCAAAATGTCCTTCAACGTAATAGAAACCTGTCTCCAAAACTCATTAACTTCAGGGCAATCCCAAAACATATGCATATATGTCCCTATGCACCCACTAGAGCACAAGTCACATTTAGGGGAGGTTGAAAGCTTCATTAAATGATGCTTCCTGGGAGTGAGATACATCCTCTGAACCATCTTGAAATGAATCAATTGATGATTAGGATTTTTAGAAACATGTTTGAGGTTAGCCCATTTTGAGTCCCAACATATTTCAATACTGTCCTCTGAATCAGTCCCATAAATATCTCTGTGCCAAACGTCTATCACCGGTAACCTTTTATAAGAAGCTTCCAAAAACAACATGTACAGTGAAGAAACCATCCCCCTTGTGATTCCAAATGAAGTAAGCAACTTATGTAGGGTAAGACTAGGAATACTAGAACCCCAAGGAACCCCATATGCACGCATGGCAGATCTCAGGCGCAGATAAAAGAAAAATGAAGTGCCTGGTAAATTATATTCTGTACGTAGATCATTAAACATGCGCAAACCATTGTCCCTCCAAACATCAGCCAAAACATTAATCCCTCTATCACTCCAATCTGGTAAAACAAAAGGCTTATTGCCCGATAGAAGACTATGATTACGAAATAATGGAGAATGAGAATGCCATTTATGGTCATCGCGGGAGAACTTTGAAGCCACCCGCCAGGTAGAAAGAAGATAAGCTATTATTGGGCCGAAATGCTGCTTCGCACTTTTTAACGAAATGTTGCAATAAATCAAATCCTGTAGTCTATAAGGTAAGGCCAGATTAAATTCAATCGGTTGCCAAGATACAGTAGAGCCAGGATTCAACCAGACTGTAAGAGGACGTAATGTAAAAGCCCAATGATAAAGCCTAAAGTCCGGTAAAGCAAGACCGCCGGTATCCTTGCAACGTTGCAGTGTTGAATACTTTATACGGGGGGACTTGCCGTTCCATATGAATTTAGAAACTAGTTTTTGCAGTTTAGACCAGAAATCTAAGGGTGGTGACAAAGGTATCATAGCAGAGAAAAAATTTATGCGAGGCAAGATGTCCATTTTGTTGACAGAAATTCGAGCTTGTAAAGATAGTGGAAGTGATGACCAACGAGTCAGGTCCATCTCCACACGATTATATATGCCCTGGAAATTTTTCAGAGCTGTTGGGTGTAGAGATGAAAATATGTCCACACCCAAATATCTAAAGTTGGTTACTATCGGTATAAAAGACGGTAAAACAGAATTAGAGGATGAATTATTTAAATGCATCAATGACGATTTTCTCCAATTAATCTTATATCCAGAAAATTGGCTAAAATTGTTAAATACTGACAAAATATGATAAATAGACTCAGCTGAATCACTAACATATAAAAGAATGTCATCTGCATATAACTAAATTCTATGAGAAGTTTTACTAAAACTTATAGGACTAACCAATGCATGCTGACGGATTTTCTGTGCAAGAGGCTCAAGAGAGAGTGCAAACAAGAGTGGTGAGAGAGGGCATCCCTGACGAGTCCCACGTAATATAGAACACTTTGGAGAGGTGATGCCCCCTGTCATAACCACAGCGGAAGGATTGGCATATAATACTTTAATCATATTAATATAATTTCTGCCTAGACCAAGGCGCTCCAAAACTGACCAAAGGTAATGCCATTCAAGCCGGTCAAAGGCTTTCTCAGCATCCAAGGACAAAGTTGCGCAGGGTATATCCATACCACTGGTCACGTGTATAATATGCAATAACCGGCGAACGTTATCGGCTGCAAGACGAGATTTAATGAAACCAGTCTGGTCATTATGCACCAATTTAGTCATAAGTGAGTCTAAGCGGGAAGCCAAAACTTTGGCGAACAGTTTCACATCACAGTTTAACAGAGACAAAGGTCTATAATTTCCGCACTGAGTCAAATCTTTATTAGGTTTTGGTAACAGAGTAATAATGGCCATATTTGCACTATTATTAAATGAACCCACCTGAATAGAATAAAGAATCATATTCAACAAAGGCTGTCCCAGCTCCTCCCAGAAAGAAAGGTATAGTTCAGGCGGGATTCCATTCCAACCAGGAGACTTACCCCTCTTCATATGTACAAGAGCCTCTTTTAACTCGTCTAATGAAATAAGAGAGTCCAAAGATGCAGCCTCTGCTTCAGAGAGAGATGTAAGAGTCAAATCTTGAAAGAAGTTATCACATAGAGTCTCACTGAAAACCAAATCCGGCCTATATAAGTTTTGATAGAAATCTTTAAACTCTTGATTAATACCTTTGGGTTCACTTATCAAACCACTAGAAGATAGAATTGCCATAATATTTGAATATTTTTCACCATTCCTTAATCTAAGAGCTAAAAGGTGACTTGGCTTAGCGCCATTGAAATAATAAGTTCTTATAACTTTGTGCATTATAAACTCAGCTCTATGATGTAACCGTGATGTAAGTTCCGTACGCATCATCTTTATTTCTTTCTGAACATCCTCAGTGTGACAAATTTGCTGAAGATACTCCAGCCTATTTATTTTTTGTCTCGAGAGTGCCTATTTCCTTCAATCTAGATTTATTTAATTGGGAAGCAAAAGAGATAGAAAACGACCGTATGCAACCCTTAATAGCGTCCCAGAGAAAGCGGGGATCATCCACCGAACCAGTATTTATATCTATAAACCATCTCAACTCCTTTTTGAGCATTGCACAGAAATCTTTATTTTGTAGTAGTGTGGTATTAAAACGCCAACGAGATGCTCTAGTAGGTGCAGACACAAAAGAAATTTTAGCTGAAACCACATTATGATCAGATAAAGGGCATGACTTTATATCAACACTGTGTACTACTGAGTATGCAGCATGAGATATAAGTATATAATCCAATCTAGAATAGCTTTTATGTCTGGCCGAGTAAAATGTGTACTGTCTTTTTGTAGGATAAAAAGTGCGGTATATATCAATTAGACTAAGATCAGACATAAATTTACATAATTCAATAGATGATAAAGATGACCCTGAATAATTCTGCACACAAGAACGATCAAGAGAGACATCAACTACCGCGTTCATATCTGCACCGATGGTAAGAAAACAATCTTGAATGCGCAGTAATGTTGTAGTGAATGCAGAGAAAAAATTGCGGTCAAAATGAGGAGGAGCATAAATTGAAATAAATGCAAAATTCTTACCCGCGATAACTGTTTTAATGTATGATACTCTACCTTCTTCACAGCTATATCTTTCTAGAATATTAAATGAAAGCTTGGGTTTTAACACGACCAGAGTACCCCTCGATTTACTATCCAGTGAATATGAGGCAGCTACAAAATTAAATGTGTTAGAAAACCTCTGAACATCTGATTTTCCTAGATGTGATTCTTGGATAAATGCCACATTAACCTGCTGCCTATGCAAGTAGTCCAGACATGCAGTACGTTTAATGGGGCCATTCAGCCCATTTACGTTCCAGGTAACTATGTGAAGCGTTTCTGTAACCATAAATGAGCTATAAAATAACTTAAAGAGTTCAAGATAACAATTAACTGGGCATAGACTAATGGAGAGAATGCATCACAGCCATATATACTCTTTAAAGGGAGAAATACCCACCCACCCTGGTCGCCACAACCCACAAGAACACCCAATTTTCCCAAACACAAAAAACAACCCCCTAACAGAGCATCCACTAAAAAGGAAAAATAATAAGAAAAAGAAAAAGAAAAAAAGAAGAAAAAGAAAAGAAGAATCGAGTGAAACATTAACCACCTTATGAACAACGTGACCCCGAGAAAGGCGGCAGACACAATGTCCCCGCCCCCCACCCACCATTACATGTTAATGAACGAAATTTACAAATGTGCTTATCCTAAAGGACAGATTGAGACCTTCAGTTTACGTTGGACTATCAATCTGAAAGAGCAAACAAATGCAGAAAGAGAGGGAGGAAAACCTCTAGGGTAGTAAAGTTATATCACTTTACGCTTTCTCATTCTCCTGCGCGGCCAAACCATTCAGAAAGTCCTCAACCTCCAAAGGGGACTTGAAATTGTGCTGAATCGAACCTCGCGTTAACTTCAGCTATGCGGGGTACATCAAAAAGGTCTGAAAGCCCATTTTCTGAGACTTATTGGTTACCTCCATGAAGGAACGGCGCCGGTTCACAGTAAACGCACTATAGTCCGCGACAAATCTGACGTCTTTCCCATCCACCTTGATTGGAGTTTTCCTAGATGCTCGGAGAATTGAATCACGATCGGTGTAACGTAGCATCTTCATAATGACCGTGCGAGGTCTGCCAGAGTTGTTGGGAGGGCCGATGCGATGAACTCTCATGATCTCCGGTTTAGTATCGCTCAACGAAGGGAACCATACAGGTAAAGATCCCGAGATGTATGTCGTAAGATTCATGGTTTCCACGTCTTCCGGGAGATTCATAATATGAACATTATCCCTGCGGTTCTGGTCCTCCAAATCAGTGATCTTTTCCTCCAAGGTCGTCACTCTGGCGGCAGATTTGTCGTAGTTTTTCTCCACTTTGCCCGACCCGGCTGTTTAGACTGGAATATCGATCGCGCAGTTCTCTAACCCCATTAGAGCAGCTGGAAAGCTCCGACTGGATATTATCTAGCCTGTCTTGCAACGTTTTGAACTGCGCTTCAATAAACTGCTGCTGTTTCTCCATAGCAGAGGCAATCATGGCGGCGAGCGAATCTTCCACCTTTTCTGCCTCGTGCACTTGATCGCGCTGAGCTTGCTTGCTGGCCGATTTTCCTTGACGAGAAGTCATACTGTCGGTGCCCAAAGTCAAAACATAAAACAAAGTGTCGAGCAATTAACGAAAAAACGTAAATATATAAATGAAAAAGGGTAGGGTTTGCGGAGTCCGAACACTATGCTGCCATCATGCTCACAGGTCACGTGCTGCACCTCATGAGAAATATATCTATAAAGAAAGCTTGAAATGTCTTTAAACGAAACAATTATAAACGAAAAGAAATAGGCTACTCTCTCTATAGGCGCGTTCACTACGGAGATGGTGATCATCAATTTCATCTTTGCAGACACAACACTAGTTTATTAATAGAAATAAAATTATTTTAATATTTTTAAAAATGGTGTTTATCGCGTTTTGGAAAAGAGCGCCTCATATCTTTTAGTTTGTCAGTGCGTTTTGTGGTGTTAGGAATTGTTTTTCTGCACATTTTCGCACTAACTCAAAACGTGCGTACATGTACACCACCTCCTGACCTGGCGTAGGATTTGAGCGTGCCGTACGCCAACGTCCATATTGATAAATATCAAAGTCACCGTGGTTTTGGGTGTACGCCAGGTGTACGCTGGAAATTTGGTGTACGCACTTTTGATAAACGAGGGCCAGTATGAGTACATTGCATTTTAATTGGCCCGATTACGGTCAAATGTGTCACTGCCCAAAAGAGTTGTAATGTGGCAGACGGATGTAATACAGTATAGTGTCTGGCCCGATACTAATGCAACTGACATAAATCTCCTCATCTATTCGCCGGGGTCAAAATAGACAAACGGTACATGACACAGTACACGGCCCGACTCTGTAACACGACTGTCGGCACGGCCCAGAAAATAGTAGCTTGCCCAACGTTTCATATTTTTTAGAGGCAAAAAATGTAAATAAAAAAATTGATGATGCAAGGTGGACATGATAGGCTACGGCACGATTCTGTTAATGGATTAGTTCACCTCTAAATGAAAATTTCCTGATCATTTAAACATCTGTCTTTCTTCAGTGGAAAAGAAATATGTTTTTTGAGGAAAACATTTCAGGATATTTCTCTTCAAGAGCAACCAGCATGTTGAAGTCCATATCAATGCAGTTTCAAAAGGCTTTGAAGTGCTTCAAAGGGCTGTGCAAGTTCCCAGCTGAGGAGCGATCATTAATTTTCAAAAAAATATAAGCATTTATATAACGTTACTTTAACCACGATGTTCGTCTTGTGCCGTCTATACTCCGGTTCAAAAAGGCAGGGAAGGGTGAAAAAATGTTATCTAATTTTCTCCTCCAACTTCAAAATAGTCTGACATATTTGTTTTAATTTATTATTAAAAAATATATATTTCGTGACGTTTCCAACGTGATGACGTAATGCCTGACGCGTCGCAGACCAGCACAAGACGAACAACTGTGTTATAAAAAGTATAAATGTTTATTTTATTTTTAGAAAATGAACGATTGTTTCAGCCCTTTGAAACTGCATTGATTTGGACTTCAACATTAGTTGCGCTTGAAGTCCGTTGTGTGTGTGGAGAAAACTCTTTTTCTTTAAACTTAATTTATTTTCCACTGAAGAAAGAAAGACATGAACATCTTGGATGACATTGGGGTGAGTGAATTATCAGAAATTTTTCATTTTGAGGTGAATTAAGTGATCTTATTAATATAAATTAGAGCGGCGGGAAAACCGGTCTCTTTTCTTTTGGACACTGTGGTAAGTAACTACTGTATTTGTTCACTGTAAATCATAGTGTAAATATGTCTGAGCTTTGTGAAGCAAAACAAATAAGTGCGAGCGGACATGTACTTGTTTGCCAGTATTTAATTCTTATTTTTTCTAGCGTATTGTCAGCCTCTGTACTTTAGCTAACGTTAACTGTTGCTAGCTATCTAGCTAAGCTGTTATAAAAACATAGTGTAAGTTTACACTGTGCCTTTAAGCAACAGGCAAACAAATGGTTAACATCCACTTAAATACGAGTTTGTTTAGTGAAGGTATGTGAACAGTGAATACACGGTCACCCAGACCAAGTGAATTTAAAGGCACACCGTGGAACTTTTGGCCGGGACGCTCGGCCTATAACTTTCACGTCTAGGCCACAAGCGCCGCAGCTCGCTTTACAACACAAGAGAGCTACCCCGCCCTAAAAATAAATCATACGCTCGCGGCTAACTCTCCTTTCGGACGGCAAACCGCCTCTCGCGCTCCCTCCGTTTCTTCCCTCGTCGAGCCCCTCGACGGAAGAAGCGCGGGGAAACTCCTTTTCCCTTGATTTACTGAAGCTTATGTAAAACGCATTTGTAGCTACACAGCACATTGAGCGTCTGGCTCGCTCATAGGCTGTGCTGCGGCAACTGCACATCCAATGGCGCGGGCGCCTCTGACGTGCGACCAATGAGCTAGCCCTACGTCAAAGCGTACAACAATATTTGTCAACTTAGAGATATTTTAAATAGTTAAATTTAGTTAGATCTAAATATTAAATGTTACACCTAAATGTTAAATATTACATCTACATGTTAAATCTAAATCTAAATGTTAAATCTAAATATTAAATCTAAATGTTAAATCTAAATATTAAATCTAAATGTTAAATCTAAATATTAAATCTAAATCTAAATGTTAAATCTAAATATTAAATCTATATGTTAAATCTAAATGTTAAATTTAGATATAAAATCTAAATGTTAAATTTAAATATTAAATCTAAATGTTAAATAAATATTAAATATTAAATCTAAATGTTAAATCTAAACATTAAATCTAAATGTTAAATCTAAATATTAAATCTAAATGTTAAATCTAAATATTAAATCTAAATTTTATATCTAAATTTTAAATCTAAATCTAAATGTTAAATCTAAATATTAAATCTAAATGTTAAATCTAAATATTAAATCTAAATGTTAAATCTAAATATTAAATCTAAATTTTATATCTAAATTTTAAATCTAAATCTAAATGTTAAATCTAAATATTAAATCTAAATGTTAAATCTAAATATTAAATCTAAATGTTAAATCTAAATATTAAATCTAAATCTAAATGTTAAATCTAAATGTTAAATCTAAATATTAAATCTATATGTTAAATCTAAATGTTAAATTTAGATATAAAATCTAAATGTTAAATTTAAATATTAAATCTAAATGTTAAATTTAAATATTAAATCTAAATGTTAAATAAATATTAAATATTAAATCTTAATGTTAAATCTAAACATTAAATCTAAATGTTAAATCTAAATATTAAATCTAAATGTTAAATCTAAATATTAAATCTAAATGTTAAATCTAAATATTAAATCGAAATCGAAATGTTAAATCGAAATGTTAAATCTAAATATTAAATCTAAATGTTAAATCTAAATGTTAAATTTAAATATAAAATCTAAATGTTAAATTTAAATATTAAATCTAAATGTTAAATAAATAGTAAATATTAAATCTAAATGTTAAATCTAAATGTTGAATCTAAATGTTAAATCTAAATTTGAAATCATAATATTAAATCAAAATGTTAAATAAATATTAAATCTAAATGTTAAATCTAAATGTTAAATCTAAATCTAAATATTAAATCTAAATCTAGATCTAATGTTAACATTTATATTTAGATTTAATATTTAGATTTGACTTTTAGATTTAGCATTTAGATTTAACATTTAACATTTAGGTGTAACATTTAATATTTAGATTAAATTAACTATTTAAAATATCTCTAAGTTGACAAATATTTTTGTAAATGTGCCAAAATGTTGCTGTTATTTTCAGCGTGCACTGCTTTACAAACGGCGCCGCATAAAAGTGAGTGGGTACAAAAAAAAGTATTTTCCCAACCACATATAATGGTTCCGACCAATGTTCCCTCTATTTTTTTTTCTTGCTGAGCCAAACTTTTTTCTATTGGGCGGACATATTTCGCCACCTGAGCAAAAATATTCTTTATACCTGACCTGTACAGCATATGTAGAAACACAATGGTTTCAACATTCAGTTGTAACTTTTAACTTGAATGTGGCATTTCTATTTTCTTTGACCCTTGATGTAACTTATTAGTATTAAATCATATTTTTGAAAAACAAGCAGTTAATTAAGAAGTCACTAAATGAAGCACATTTTAGGTTACCTGATATTTTTTTCACAGTGCTGTCAACAGTACAGTCTTTACCAAGAAATCCTATGAAAAATAATTTACAAAATATTCTGCAGGACAGTTCAATTCTTTCCAATAATAGAATATAGTATGAAAGAAAAGTAAGCTGTTACACTGAGATGGTTTGGGAAAAACATGAAGTGTTTTTGTACAGTCAATTAATTGTGTACAGGAAGCATTAAACCATCAAAGTTAAATGATTGTTTATTTCTTATGAATTTCCAATATTTTCTTTAGCAGGGGGTTTAAAACTTTTTAATGGCAATGAGCCCGTGAGATTCTTAATTTAGGCTTATAATATAATAAAATATAGGCCTAATATAATATAATATTTAAAAAAACGAATTGAAGTATTTGAAGTGATATAATATATCAGTTTAAATGCTTCAATTTGTTTACATATTATTTTATTATAATATATAACAAACTGAAATAGATTTTGAATAGATTAACAAACTTTAAATAGATTGAATAGCTAAATGTTTTCAAGAAAAGTGAATATGTGAACTCTTTTATAGTAATCTAACCATGCCAGGCATTTTAATCTTTTCTGCGTGGCCGCGGCTTCAGAAGTGCGCGGCCTCAGCATCAGAAGTGCGCGGCCTCAGCATCAGAAGTGCGCGGCCTCAGCATCAGAAGTGTGCACGCGTGCAGCTTAGAGGGAACATTGGTTCCGACGTCCATGACAACTGTAATGCTGTTTTAACGGGAGGGTGGAATGAAACAGATGTTTTCACTAAGTACAATAATATGTGTTGTATTATTCATTATTTGTTTATTTTTTGTTTAGGGAGTGGGAGGTGTTTCAATTGACTAAAATATTAATGCTGACTTGCTAGTAAAATGATAATGTCACGGTATACGTATTCTCTGGTCTCTTCTTGTCTCGTGTTTATGTTGTTGTATGAGTGCACGTGCGTGTGGGCGTGAATGATTGGCACTCCGGATCCGCTCCAGCTGATCATCATCATCTCACCAGCTGCACGTTATCTCTCAACCATATATATTCTTACCTCTGTTTCTGCATCCTTGTCAGTACGTTGTCTCTGGTCCTCGGTGTTGGTGTTCCTGTGTTCCTGTTCAGCCTGGTGTTCCTGTTCGTCTTCGTGTTCAAGTGGATTGGGGTTTTCGTTGTCGTCACGTCTTCACTGCACGTCTTCACGAGTCCTGGCCACCGAAGCCCCTGCGTCACTTCACCATCGGCTGTACTGTGTGTCATATTCTACTGAACTTCATTAAAAGAGTAACTTGCATTTGCTTCCTGTCGTTCATCCCGCGATCATGACAGAACGTACTGACCAACAGATGGAAGCAGCAAGGGCGTCTTCATCATCTCTGGATGATTTCATTCACCATAGCATTCGCAGAATGGATGCCCAAGAGAGAGAGATCGGCGGCACGGGACGCGCATTACAAGCCCTAGTGACGCAGGTGTCCGAGCTCACCCAGCAGATCCAACGCCTACGAGTTCCCACTGCGCCGCCCACACCAGCTGTTCCCCCCACACCACCTGAGAGCGCCTCCCAGCCGGAGCCACGCCTTCCTGTTCCTGAAGCTTATGGAGGAGAACCCTCCTACTGCAGAGCGTTCATCACTCGGTGCTCGATGCACTTTGCACTACAGCCCCGCACCTTTAACACCGAACAGGCTAAGGTAGCGTTTACTTTGACTTTGTTGACTGGGAAGGCGGCGCTATGGGGAACGGCGGTGTGGGAGAATCAAAACCCATGCTGCGCCTCGTTCCAGACCCTCGCCGCCGAGATGAGAAGGGTGTTTGATCGGACGGTCTCTGGGCGTGAGGCCGCTAGGACCCTGGCAGAGTTGCGACAGGAGGGAAGATCAGTTTCGGACTATTCGATTGAGTTTCGAACCCTGGCGGCGGAGTCCGGATGGAACGAGGAGGCGCAGTGGGACATGTTCCTGCATGGGTTGGCTGACCACGTCCAGAGGGAGATCTACGCCCTGGACCTGCCCACCACCTTGAACGGGCTCATTGACTTGGCGCTGCGGGTGGACGCTCGGTTGGCTCGAGTTGAGCGCCGGGCTAGATCCACCCGTACCTTCGGAGACGTCGACGGGTTTCGGTCCAGTGGCAGGGACGTGGTCAGTCCCAGCAACGATCCGGAGCCCATGCAGGTGGGTCGAGCTCGGCTTTCCCGGGAGGAGAAGGAGAGGCGGAGGTCCCAGGGCCTTTGTTTTTATTGTGGAGGATCGGGTCACTTTGCTTACAACTGTCCAGTAAAAGGCCCAGCCCGGTAGTAAATTTGAGGCTACTATCGGGTGGGATCTCCGCCAGGAAGACCTCATCAGCTGTTACATCGACCTCCACGCTCCTTCCGGTAAGGCTTAGGTGGTCAGTCCACCAGCACGATTGTCAGGCACTATTGGATTCGGGCGCAGAAGGTAATTTTATGGACCACAAATTTGCTCAAGATTTTCAGATTCCCCTCAAACCACTCACTCACAAGATTTCAGTTCACGCACTCAATGGACAAGAGCTACCCACCATTTCCCTTGCCACTGAAGACGTCACCCTCATTACCTCTGGAAATCATTCTGAAACTATCTCGTTCTATATTCTGGACTCACCCCTGGCACCCATCGTACTTGGACACCCGTGGCTTATCCAACACAACCCCCGAGTGGACTGGCATCACCGATCTGTGCTGGAGTGGAGCAAGGGGTGTCATAAGTCTTGTCTTGTGTCTGCTTGTTCGGCTGTGCCTGTTTCTGTGTTTCAGGAGGAAGCAGGGGATTTGTCTAACGTGCCCGCGGAGTACCATGACCTGAAGGAGGTGTTCAATAAGTCTCGTGCTGCTTCTCTACCTCCGCATCGTCCCTATGACTGTGCTATAGATTTACTGCCAGGTAAGTCTCCGCCCAAGGGCAAGTTGTATTCACTCTCTGTTCCTGAGAGAGAGGCTATGGAGAAATATATTTCTGATTCTCTAGCAACCAAGTTCATTCGCCCTTCCTCTTTTGTTCTTTTTTGTGGGGAAGAAGGACGGGTCTCTGCGACCTTGTATTGATTACCGAGGGTTGAATAACATCACGGTAAAGAATACTTATCCTTTGCCGTTGATGTCTTCAGCTTTCGAGAGGTTGCAGGGAGCGTCCGTCTTCACAAAATTGGATTTGCGTAACGCTTATCATTTGGTTCGCATTAGGGAGGGGGATGAGTGGAAAACAGCATTTAACACCCCCAGGGGGCACTTTGAATACTTGGTCATGCCTTTCGGGCTGTCCAACTCTCCTGCTGTTTTCCAGGCATTGGTCAACGACGTGTTGCGAGATATGATCGATCAATTCATATATGTCTACCTGGATGACATATTGATTTTTTCTTCTTCTCTCCAGGAGCATGTGCAACACGTACGACGAGTGCTTCTGAGGTTGCTAGAGAATGGGCTTTTTGTCAAGGCGGAGAAATGCGATTTTCATGCACAGTCTGTCCCTTTCTTAGGTTACATCGTGTCGCCTGAAGGAGTGCGGATGGACCCTGAGAAGATTAAGGCTGTGGTGGAGTGGCCAAGTCCAGATTCCCGCAAGGCCCTGCAGAGGTTTCTGGGGTTCGCCAACTTCTACCGGCGTTTTATTCGCAATTTCAGCCAACTAGTCGCACCTCTGACTGCCTTGACCTCCCCCCGAACGACGTTCAGGTCGTCGGACGCAGCTGAAGCTGTGTTCGTCAAACTGAAAGGCCGCTTTGTTTCAGCCCCCATCCTTGTTGCCCCTGATTCTTCACGTCAGTTCGTGGTGGAGGTCGACACGTCGGAGGTGGGAGTAGGTGCAGTGTTGTCCCAACGCTCTCTTGCAGACGACAAGATGCATCCTTGCGCGTTTTTTTCTCATCGATTGTCACCCACCGAACGCAATTACGACATTGGTAACAGAGAGTTGTTGGCAGTTAAATTAGCATTGGAGGAATGGCGCCACTGGTTAGAAGGGTCGGGGGTACCTTTTATCGTCTGGACCGATCATAAGAAACTCGAGTACATTAAAACCGCTAAAAGATTGAACTCCAGGCAGGCTCGGTGGGCTCTATTTTTCGGTCGTTTTGAATTTTCCCTGTCTTATCGTCCGGGTTCCAAGAACATCAAACCCGACGCCCTGTCTCGTGTATTTGATTTTTCCGAGCGCCCGTCTACTCCCGAGTGTATTTTACCCGAAACGCTATTCGTTTCAACACTCACATGGGAGGTCGAATCGAGGGTCGTTAAGGCCTTGGAAGGGGTAACGCCTCCGCCCGGTTGCCCACCGAATCGATTATTCGTGCCGGAGGGATTACGGTCAGACGTTATTCAGTGGGGTCATGGTTCCAATGTGGCTTGCCATCCAGGGGTAAATCGGACTAGATTTTTAGTCAAGCAACGATTCTGGTGGCCACTTATGGCTCGCGACATTCACGATTTTGTTTTGGCTTGCTCGGTTTGTGCCACTGGTAAGACTTCCAATCGACCTCCAGACGGGTTACTTCAGCCGTTGTCGGTTCCTTCGAGACCCTGGTCCCATATCGCCCTAGATTTCATTACCGCCCTCCCACCCTCCCAGGGTAACACAGTAGTTTTGACTGTGGTGGACCGGTTCTCGAAGGCAGCCCATTTTGTTCCCTTACCCAAATTACCTTCAGCTAAGGAGACAGCGGTGGCAGTCGTAGATCACGTCTTTCGGTTACATGGCCTCCCGACAGACGTAGTTTCCGACAGGGGACCCCAGTTCATGTCCAAATTTTGGCAAGAGTTTTGCAGATTACTGGGGGCGACTGTGAGTTTGTCCTCTGGATTTCATCCCCAGAGCAATGGTCAAACCGAGAGAGCCAACCAGGATTTGGAGAGAGTGTTACGATGTTTGGTCTCCAAGAATCCTTCCTCTTGGAGCCAACAACTGTCTATGGTAGAGTACGCGCACAATACGTTACCAGTGTCGGCTACGGGCCTATCTCCGTTTGAGTGTAGTGTAGGTTACCAGCCACCTATTTTTCCCAGTCTGGAATCCGAGGTTGCGGTCCCCTCCACTCACGCCTTTGTCCAGAGGTGTCACCGCACTTGGACTAGAGCCCGGGAGACTCTACTCCAAGTGGGGGCCCGCACCAAGGCCAAAGCCGATCGCCACAGGTCAAGGCCTCCCGTATACGTCGTTGGTCAAAAAGTGTGGCTTTCAACTAAGAACATTCCTCTCCGCACCGTTTCTAATAAACTTGCACCCAAATTTATCGGCCCGTTCGCTGTCACCAAGATCCTTAGTCCGGTGGCAGTCCGCCTCAAATTACCTCCCGCGTACAGGAGGGTTCATTCCGTGTTCCATGTATCCAAGATTAAACCCTTGTTTCATTCACACATTAATCCGCCGGTCCCGGTTCCTCCTCCACCGCGGCTCGTAGATGGGGAGACCACATATTCGGTTAATCGGATTCTGGACTCTAGGCGGAGGGGACGCGGATTCCAGTACTTGGTGGACTGGGAAGGTTACGGTCCGGAGGAGAGAAGTTGGGTTCCTGCTCGAGACATCCTGGATCACTCCCTTATTGATGATTACAATCGACAGGTAAGGGGGTCTGGGAACGCCAGGAGGCGTTCTTAGAGGGAGGGGTACTGTCACGGTATACGTATTCTCTGGTCTCTTCTTGTCTCGTGTTTATGTTGTTGTATGAGTGCACGTGCGTGTGGGCGTGAATGATTGGCACTCCGGATCCGCTCCAGCTGATCATCATCATCTCACCAGCTGCACGTTATCTCTCAACCATATATATTCTTACCTCTGTTTCTGCATCCTTGTCAGTACGTTGTCTCTGGTCCTCGGTGTTGGTGTTCCTGTGTTCCTGTTCAGCCTGGTGTTCCTGTTCGTCTTCGTGTTCAAGTGGATTGGGGTTTTCGTTGTCATCACGTCTTCACTGCACGTCTTCACGAGTCCTGGCCACCGAAGCCCCTGCGTCACTTCACCATCGGCTGTACTGTGTGTCATATTCTACTGAACTTCATTAAAAGAGTAACTTGCATTTGCTTCCTGTCGTTCATCCCGCGATCATGACAGATAACCCTTAGTATTTAGGTGTATAATGTAAATTGTGTTAAAATTGTTAAAAGTGTGTTAGTGATGTATTTGTGTGATTTCTTTTGTATGATGATGTTAATTTCTCATTTGGCTGTTTCCTTAGACTGAAGAAAGAGACTCAGGTGAGATACACACTTAGTTAACACATAATGGATAGACATAGCCTTAGAAAGAGAGCAGTGAAAAAGGTAAGTTCTATACTTGCTTCCTATCACAATGAACATGACTTGCACAGTGGTCCTGATATTTCTGCAGCAGATCTCTCTAAGCCAGTAGGAAACTTTGATCCAGGGGATCAAGTACAAATATCTGACAGCGATGATGAGTCCCAGAATGATGATGACATAGGAAATGTCAGCACAACTCTTACTGAGTCTTTGTGTGATTGGGCACTTCATTTCAGGGTGTCTTTGGTAGCTTTGACCCTTCTTGCCATCTTGAGGGTACATCATCCTTTTCTACCAAAAGATGCCAGGACTCTCCTGAAAACCACAACCTTATACAGCATCAACATTCTTGCTGGTGGTACTTACCACTACTTTGGCATTTTGAAAGCTTTTGCAAAAAGCATGGAACAAATCTGGTCTCACATTCCAAACAGCCACGTGTTCAAGTTGCAGCTGAATATAGATGGATTGCCTTTGTTCAAGAGCTCCTTGTTACAGTTTTGTCCAGTTCTCGGCTTGCTAAAGGGTGTTGTGAAGAAGCCTGTTGTCATTGCTCTGTTTTGTGGGAACTCAAAGCCAAATTGTCTTGATGAGTATTTAAGAGATTTTGTCAGTGAATTAAAAGTGCTGAGCAGAGGATTTATTATCAATGGGAAGCAGTGCTTCATGCAGGTGGCCTCTGTAATCTGTGATGCTCCAGCCAGAGCTTTTACTAAAGGAACCAAAGGTCACACTGGTTACTCTGCTTGTGATAAGTGTGACCAAACTGATGGTTATCTTAAACACAGGATGACCTTTCCAGAGGTCAACAGGATACGTCGCACTGATCTGGATTTGAAACAATGTCTGATGATGACCATCATGTCAGAAATTCACCATTAAAGGATGCAGGTATTGGCATGGTGTCATGCTTTCCCCATGACTATATGCACCTAGTCTGCCTTGGAGTAGTGCGTAGACTGTTGGATTTGTGGTTTGGAACAGGGCCCTTGTCTTGCCGCTTGTCGTCTCATCAGATGGAAGAAATCTCTTGTCAACTCATAGGCTCAAGACCTTTCATTCTTGTGGATTTCGCTCGTAAACCCAGGGCACTTTCAGAAAGGCTCAGGTGGAAAGCCACAGAGTTACGACAGTTCTTGTTGTACACAGGACCAGTGTTTCTCTGCAATGTATTGTCAGCTCCAGTCTATAACAACTTCATGTTGTTATCTGTTGCCATCTTCATTCTTGCAAGCCCTTCACTGTCTTTAGCACTTAATGAATTTGCACACACATTACTTGTGTCATTTGTAGCACATTTCAGCGAACTGTATGGTCCTGAATTTGTTAGTTACAATGTTCATGGGCTAACGCATCTTTCTGACGATGTTAAACTGCATGGACATCTGGACTTAATATCTGGATTTCCATTTGAAGACTACTTGGGTAAGATGAAAAAGATGGTAAGAACTCCGCACCATCCATTAGCTCTGGTTATTCGGCGAATCTCTGAAATGGATAATTTAATAGAGAATGAGAAGAGAGAGTTGCAAAAGGAGCATAGCCGTGGACTAGTTCCATCCTCTGTTGTGGACATGCCAGTTGTTCAGTTTCAAGAGCTTGTCATTGCTGGTACCAAATTTAATGTATCAAGTGAGGGAGACAGATGTCTAAAGATTGGTGACCGCATTGCTTTGATCGAAAACATCCTGCAGTCACAACACAAGATTTACATTGTCATCAGAGAATATGACTTGATGGAACCTTTTTTTCAGTATCCTCTGAACTCATGCAAGTTGGGTATCTACCAGGTTGGAAAAATCTCATCACAGCTGAAAGTTGTTGAGCTACATGGACATGTTCAGAAATATGTGAGGTTACCAAATCATGACAACTTTGTTGCAGTGCCACTACTGCACATGAGTCAATGATGCCATTTAGAACATTGTCTTCAGAGGGAACATTAATCTTTGATTTTTGTACACTACACAATATAGAATGTGTCATATATAATATTCACTATATACTGTATATAAATGTATTTTAGATTAATAACTGTTTAGACACATATGACTAAAACAAAAATTCAATGATGATCTTTAATGAAACGTTTTTAGTCTATGACTAGGCTTAATTCTTGTCTGTGAAACCGGCCCTTAGAGTATGACTTTAATCATAGTCCAACTGGCCCTGGTAATTGATTTCTTAAAGGAGAACTCCGGTCAGGGACGGATTATGGCGATGATGTACCCTGGGCACGGATGTCCCTTCACCAATTTTTTGGACAACAGTGTTGCACCTGTATGCACAGGCGCCGCAATAGGGCAGGCAAGCCAGGCATTTTAAGGGGACCCCCGAGGGCTGATCATTTAAACAATCAGAAATGTTAATATACAGAGCAACATCTCTGCATCCCCCTTAGTGTGGGGCCCCTCTCTCGTTACGCTTTTACCTTTTTCAAACTGGTGCAGCGCTTACTCACGGTAGGTAAAATGCATGATTTGATTTGTTAAACATGAATGACTTATCCGTCTGGCATGGCAGCTCGCTCTAACTTTAACCTAGATAAATGCATATCCAAAGTGTTTGTGCGGAGTGTGCAGCGCGCACTGCATGACAGGCGTCGGCGCGAACACTTGCATTTTCCTATCAACAGTGGAAACAACTTGAAATACTCAATCTTTTCTGGTCATAGGCCTATACAGAAAAGAATAATGCATCAGTCACAATTAGCTACTTCTATTTTTGTATACTCACAATAACAAAAACGTTGTGCTTTTGTCAAATAAAATAAAACAAACAGGGCGCGCTTTCATGGTCTCCGTGGGGTGAACTGGAGCGCATCTCAAAAATGAACTGAAACACAGTGTATAGCCTCACAGCATAGGCGTAGCCACGGGTGTGCCAGGGTGTGCCGGTGCCACCCACAGTGGAAGCTGGCACACCTAAAAATAGATGCAGAATTATTTTTAAAGTCTTAATAAAAATGTTTTTCTAAACTTGGACTATTGTTGTTTACTTACAAATTTTGTACATTTAAAATATATTTTAATTTTTTAATTATTAATGTTAAAAAAAATATCTGCCGAGTGCCGACATTCAGACTGCCAAACAATCCGCAAACAGCCGCTGACTGTCTGACGGGAACAAGGTTGTGCTGTTGAGGCTCGCGCCTCATGAGGAGAAATGAAAACATTAAGCGCAGTTCATACAAAGAAACTTAATGTACATACAGCGGTTCAAAAATTCATGTGGAGTTTTTATATTTATAACATATGATAAAGTTACCCAACACACGACCACGTGTGCTGAATGTGACACTGATTTCATATGACAGTTCAATAATCAAGTAATTAATATCAAGTCACTTACATTTTAGACACAATATTGACTGTTTTTGTTCTGTTTGAGCAGCGAAAATAGTTCAAAACAAAGATCACAGCAGAACCAAAGTGCATGATCTCACCGGAACACATAACCGCATAACTGAATGATTCAGCGCTTTGAATGAATCGGTTGAGTCAAAGATTCAATGACCGATTAAACAACTGCCTAATTCCTGAACAATTCAGCCGTTTGAACGAATCATTTTAATAAATGACTCAATAACTCACTTATCAATACGGTGATCTGCCGCCCTTTACTGGTGGTTTAATTTCGTGTTTAAAAGTAGGCCATCATTCTATTTGTATATTCAAAAAATAGTTAAAACAATCTCATAACATTATTTAATGCAGTTGTAATATTTCAGTGTAAATTAATTAATTTGATTGGTAATAGCCATATAGTTTCTTACTATTTCAATTGAACTTATTGAATAAATTTAAGAATTTAAAAAGAAAGATGAAGCATATATTTAAACCGATTAGGGGAACATGCTCTTTATAAAGGTTAAAATATCATAAATATGCAGATTTAAATATGTAAAAGCTGACTGAACACTGATGAGAATATTGCTTCAGAATAAATTGTATTTACAACACCAAAAAAATCCCAATTTTTTTGGACAAGCAATTTTTTTACTTGGACGAGTGAATGACCGATTTACTTGTTCGAACGACAAGCACATGAAAAGCCTTAATGTTGAGCCCTGAGTTATATTTTATATGGTATTATGATTCTGTGCCGAGCCTGAGTATAGTTTTACACATCAGCCCAGTCTATTCTGTAAAATTAATGATACGCCGGGTCAAGGTTTTTTTGCACATTAATCTGACAATAAATGCTGCACACCCAGTTTTTCTTATGCACACCCAGAGACGCTTTTCTGGCTATGCTAGTGCCTCACAGACATGATGAATATATATTTCTTATTACTAAACAATAAAAATGCCTAGTTTTTTTCCCCCAGACATATAGTATCATTAGCCTGCTTTTGCCGGTGCGTTGCGGCAATATTTATGCATGTGCTTGCTTGAGCGCAGAATAGGGTATGCCTCCATGCACTCAGTATTTAAGCAGAAATTAATATTAACGTGAGATTAGTCGACTAATTGCTTAAATGAATGACTACTAGTCGACTAGAAAAATCTTTAGTCAATGGCAATTCTAATCAATGCATTTAGGCTAGTTGACATTTATTTAATTAGTAATTCTAGTATCCAGGTCTTTACGTTAAATTAAACAAGTTGTGGTTTTAAACTCATTTTTGTTTTGGTTTTTGAGTAACCGTCCTCTACGCGTGACTTTTCCCTCGCCTCTAGATGTCCTTCTCAACAGCGCAGCAATACATTCAAATTATTTATTTGATTTATTTACTAGTTAATACTTTGCAACTGCAAAAAACACACATTATTCCTCAATAGTTAACACAATTTTACAGAAAAAAGAAATAAAATAAAAATGATTATTTGAAAAGTATAGACACAGTAAATTTTACAGGGCCCCCTGCTGGCCCAGTGCCCTGGGCAAGTGCCCAGTAGCCCCGTGCGTTAATCTGTGCTTGACTCCGGTCAATTTTAACATTGAGCTAATTTCTTATAAATTTGGAGTGCTGTCAGTACAGAGAACAACAACACAAATCGGTGTTGCCTACACCGTGTTATCCTCTTTTTAAAATCTGTACCCTGTTGACTTAAATGGGGCACGTTTTAAACCTGCTTTTAGCCTCTTAACATCCTTGATGTGTCATTACAAGTGCACAGCCATGTGAGTGACTTTATTCAGAGTGAACACGGTGAATCTGACTGCAGTAGATGTGAAAGATATGAATAAAAGTGATGTTTTATTAGCCAGCGCATATACCGTATTTACTTCCTGTTTTCGGTCGAAGTCCACAGTAGTCGACTGTCGAGTTCACGCGCGTTCTCTTGAATTGCTTAGTTACCAATGATCGCGCGCGCGAACTCGACAATCGACTACTGTGGACTTAGACCCGAAAACAGGAAGTAAATATGGTATAAGTCCATAGTAGTCGATTGTCGAGTTTGCCGGAGTTCTCCTTTAATATTCTCACAAATAGTGGAATAAGTTAAAATCTTTCAGTATGTTTATAGTAAGTTAAAAAATGTTATGTTTTTTTGTTTATAGAACATGAGCAGTGCTGCTTTAAGTAAATCTTATGTATATATCAGTGCATTTGTTTTGTTTGTATGTTCATAGCCATGTTTTTGTTCAGCAATGTTTCATGTAGTGGAGTTCTTGGAAACCCATGAGGTGGAGTTGGTCCCATCCTTGTGGGTAACTGATGGCCAGTGCTGTTGGCCTAGTGCACTCAGAGGTATGGCCCTCCACCAGGCCATTAAAACTGGAACGCCTCCCAACATCACCTAGGACCGCTGGGAGGTCCGCATTATGTATTCAACTGGTATGTCTGATATTTTTGTGCTTTCTCAATTCTAATCCAATACAGTTTTTGCCAAATTCAGCTAATAGCACCTCACGGTTCATAGTTAACTTATTATAATGTATTATTGTATACATGACCATTGTCTAAGATACAGTATAATATTATTTTAATGTAGCAGAGGCTGACGAATACCACAAAGTACTCAATCATATTCAAATTATTGTATTGCAGAGTGATCCTAAGGAGATTGAATAATGTGCATTGCATCTGTGTTTTACAGTCTGTTATGAAGAGGGAAGAAAGAAGGCAAAGGAAGCAGAGACACTGTCTGACTTACAATCAGACACAGAAGTGTCATGTAAAAGGCCACTAAGGCGTAAAACGTATGTCAATTTGCTCATTAATATTTTGCCTTTCCCCTTTTAAGTTATCTTGAAAGACCAGTTTCTTATTGAACATTATTTTCATTTAATTTTGATTGATTGTGTGTTTATTTATTCTTTAAAACAGGAAGAGTGTCCGGCTTGGACCACCTGGTCTGGAACTGGAACAGAGGAGGACTGTTCCCCTCCACATAAGAAATCCCGTCCTCCTGCCACCCCATAAATTCTCTCCCCCCCCCCCCCTACTACAGTCACCCCAAAACCCAATTTACCCCCAGCCCCCACCACTCCAGCAGAAACCCCAGCATCTCAGGGGCTCTTCACAGAGATGCTGCATGGCTGGGAACCGGGAGACAATTTTTTATGTGAGTATATTCTTTTGCTTTCTGACTGATGTTTGTGTGTCTGTGTACTGTGATGAATTTCATAGAACACTGTATTCTCATACAGCACCTCAGACCTTCAGGTGGACTCCCCAGCAGTCATCAGAACCAGGTTAGTGATTTCCACTTAACCATTTTTTCCATAGACTATGACTATGGGCAGATCCTGTGACAATATTAAACATTCTGCAACTGCTGCAACATCAGCAAACATCGCTGCCAGCAGTTGACATTGAGGAAGGCCTGCTGCCCCTTCAAGACCTTCCTCATCTCCTCAACATGGAGCAGAGGTTGCAGCAGACGGCAGATTTTAAAATTCTAATGGTGAGCATTTTTCTGTTTTTTTTTTAAAGGTGCCCTAGAATGTTTTTTTTTATTATTTTATAATGTCCTCGGTTACCCTTATAATGTTAGTATGTTTTTTAGATAAAAAATAATCATAATTTAGAAATAAATGGCATTTTTCCTAGCCTGCTTTTAGCCTCTGATTTGAACACTCTGTTTGAAGGGGCGTGTCTGCTGTGGGATTTAGTGTAACCACGGCCACTGCTGTGATTGGCTGACATGCTTGCATATGAAATAGCTACGCATTAGATGTGAAACTCTCTCCCGAATACTTTTACTACTGCTATTATACGTTTTTACTATAACAGCTATCGAGATTAACGAATCGTGAGATGTTTTTAAAGTATTTAGATCTATTCCCATCACATAAAATGTTGCCGTGATGAGCATTGAGCAGATGACAGTGTGTTGATCGCGAGAATGAAGATCTTATCATTGCAAAGCAGTTTCTGCACTCTCTAATGCTTTCACCAATGCAAACACGATGATGTAAATACAGTAAGAGCTTCGTTGTGCAGTAACGTGCGCCATTGATTTCATAACGAGTTTGGCAAGTGTCCAGATAAACTCGCGCTGTGTGGAAAGATTGTTCTTTGATCGCTTTCTGTATATAATTTGTTCACAATTTAAATACGATTATTTTCATCCTACTAAAAGAAACGATGTGAAGCTGATATTTTAGTCACTGGCTTGACTTACTGATGCATAAACAGTATTGAACGATTTTGAGAGAAAGATTACCTGTCTGAACTTGAACAATTACACATCAGAAAGTGTTGCTTGGTAGCTCGATCCGAGGCCAGCTCTGTATTGGCCCAAGTTGAGGAAACAGTCGGTGAAATGTTTGGAAATTTCCAGAGAAAATAAAATTAACCCATTGTTTCTTCAGAGGCTCAGATGAAGGAACTAAAAAATACTTTTGTGTTCATGTGTACATCCACACTGAGCAACTGCCATGCTTCGGCTGCGCAGTTACGCCTGGCATTGAGGGCTGGCATTATGCAAATATTTGGAGGCGTACATATTAATGATCCCGACTATTGCGTCACAGTCGGTATTGTGTGGAGAACCGACCGTTTTTCAGGGGTGTTTTTCATAAACGTGAATTAAATGAGAACGCGAAAACAGTCCAGTTTGAGATTCACTCTATGTCATGTCCATGCAGTGAACTCTTGTTATTTGACTATACCAAGGTAAATTCAAGTTTGAATTATAGGTCACCTTTAACGAAATTGATTGCACTCAATTACTGATCATGCTTCTGAAAGTGATGGTGTTTTTTATTTTCACAAAACTATGTACACAAATCTGAAACACAACATGCAATTTGCAGGTCCCCATGGCAAACACTTTGACCACAATAGAAAAGAGCTAGGCTCATTGACATGGTAGTGCATGCTCATAGTAATGCTGCTTTCTTTTGAGTTTTCTCCTTTACTCTGTTTCAGGTAAACTACTTGGGGCAAATTGGTGGGACTGACGTACGTGACTGTACATGGCATGTCCTTCGGCGGCTATTTGCCAACAATTAGGCAAAGCAGCTCAACTGGAGGGGGGTCAATGGCAAAATGTCGTTGGCCTCCCTTCAGTTGAAAGATGTTGTCATCGGTAAGAAGATTCTTTTGGATATAATGTATCTCTCAGATGATATGTTTAAATTATGCTTGAGACATCAGATTGACATTACAATATATTAATTTACACTTAAGCTGCTGTTCGGAGAAACCCCTTCACCTCACATGCTGCTGAAAAAGAGGTAGAAGGGACAATGAAGAGGTGGCTTCAGCTGGCTGCTGACCGAGAGGGCGGGAGGAAAAGGAAGCTTCTTTCAAAAGAAAATGTCCGTCTTTGAAATCAGTGTTTTAAAAATCTGTGTCAGAAGAGTGAACAGAGAACTCAAACCCAAAGGTGAGCTGATATTCTTTAATCTCAGTTCAGGAGAAACAACACAGGTGGCCGCTTGGCAAAACTCGAACAGAAGACAGTCTTTGGTAAATGTAACAAAAGTCTCTCAATTAATGAAACAGAAATTCTTGGCTTCCAGCAGACGAGACGAGCCAAGACAGGACAGAGTACAAAACCACTGGATGAATGAGCAGGTAGATACACAGCATTTGGCAATAATCTGACAAAGAACAAAGGAAAATGAAAGCCTAGAAATAGGGATTAGAATCAGAGAAAGTGGGAAACAGGTGCGGAGAAGAGGAACAGATGGGATAATGAGAAACGACTGGAGATGAATGGGATAATGAGTGTGAATGAGAGTGTGTACAAGGATGCAATAACAAATAGACCCTTTTACAGCCCACGTGATCAAATAGTTGCGCGCGCATTTTGGCAACGGAAGTGGTGTTGTTTCCCACTGGCTCTAAGTGTTAGCAACTATTTTTTACAGTCTATGGTTAGCAACTCCGAAAGTTTATCAAAACCCAGCATCAAAATGTCTGGGTGTTGCGTTTACGGTTGCACTAATCGATATTCCACCGAGGGGCTTAAGTTTTATAGGATTCCGACAGGATCACGGCCGTTTCAGAAGAACCGGCGGCGCCTGTGGCTGCAGGCGATTAAACATGTTGATTGGAGCGAGGACATAATAAAAAATGCTCGCGTCTGTAGGGCCCACTTTATATCAGGTAAGTTTATCTATGTACTCTTGAGTTTAATGGAAAGCATGGTTTACATAATTGATTGTCTGTAGCCTACGGTGTAGTTTATCAATGCAGCTGAAGTTTGATGACCACATGCAGCTAGTTTCATAAATTGGTTTGGATTTGGCTAGTAAACAAACTGTGTGTGTGTGTTATTTGCAGATTAAGCATTATTGGACTCTAGTAATCCTCGTTTACATTAGTGATTGTCTTTACGATGTAGAATAATATTCAAATGCAGGTAAAGTTTGATAAACTGGCGGTAGATTTGGCTAGTAAAAAAACGTGTGTGTGTTTTATTTGAAGGTGAGGCGTCATTGGACTCTAGTAGTCCTGATTTTGTGCCTTCTGTGTTTGTGTACACAAAACCGAGCCAGAACCCCGGAGCAAAGTTGGAGGAGTAAGAATATTTAATTTCCCCCTCTGTTCTATTTAGTGTGTTTTTCTCTCTTGCATAACTGCACATTTCTGCTGTTTTTATTGTAGGTACCATAGGAAAATGAGGAGAGATGATAGACCTATAACGGCAGCAAATATGTGTTCCTTCTAAAACTCTGAAACAAGAATGCAGCATGGATCATTGTCCAGGTATGAATATATTTAATCTTAACTGATTGATTGTCAGGGTGTGTGTGTGCTCCTTCCAGGCATACTGCTCTAATTGCATATCTGTATATGAGTACACAGGCCCCTGGATGAGTCAAATGCAGAAGAAAAATCTCGCCCTGTGATCAATAAAGTATCTTCTCTTTTATCATGGAAAAGTTTTGAAAAATCATTAATAAAATGTGTGAGAACCCCCAATTGTGAAATTATCTGCATTGGTTGCAGCACATGCTAATTTTTCACTTTTCTTTATTAAAGCTGAAGATGACATCCCAGTTACAAAGAGGGAATATGATGACCTGAACCGGAGACACAGTCAGCTTCAGGAGGACTATGTACACCTGGGTCAGAAGTTTGAGGCACTACAAGCAGAAAATGTAAAGCTGAAAGAGGAGCTGCAGAAATCTACATTTTCCTACACAACTGTTAAGTGCAACATTGGACAATTGTTTTTTCTCACCGGACTGACCTCCGTGCTCTTTGAGTGGCTAGTTACAAAAATAACGGGCAGCTTAGAAAGAATTATCCAAAAAGTTACACTAGAAGACCACCTGTTGGTTATATTGATGAAATCAAGGTTGGGTCTATGTAATACTGACTTGGCATATAGATTTAAAGTATCAAAAACCAAGATTTCAAATATTTTGCGTAGCTGGGTCCCTGGTATGGCCTTGGTCCTTAAGCCACTCATTAAATGGCCAAGTAAGGGCGCAATACTTAAAAATATGCCAAAAACATTCAAGCGGAACTTTAAAAACTGCCGGTGCATAATAGACTGCACAGAAATTTTCATAGCTAGACCCAGTAATCTGACTGCCAGGGCCCAGACATGGTCAAATTATAAACACAACAACACAATTAAATATTGAATCGCCATTACTCCAGCTGGTGCGATTTCATTTCTATCTCCTGAGTGGGGTGGACGGGTTTCAGACAAGCAGATCACAAAAGAGTCAGGTTTCTTAGAACTTTTGGAGCCTAGGGATGAGGTTTTAGCCGACAGGGGATTTCTCATCAGAGACGAGCTTGCAGCTTATGGTGCAACCCTTCGTATCCCTCATTTCACAAAAGGAAAAAAGCAGCTTTCTGCACAGGAAGTTGACACATCTAGAAAACTTTCTCGTGTGAGAATCCATGTGGAGCGAGTTATTGGTAGGTGGAAAAACTTTAAGATTTTGCAAACAGTTATTCCAGTGTCGCAGGTTAACATGCTAGACGATGTTGTGACTGTATGTGGTGCCCTCACAAACCTCTGTAAGAGTGTTGTTTCCAAATGAGTAACACATTACCATGTATTAGTTTTTAACGTTATTTACATTTGTAAAACCTATTTACTGTACATGAAACATAATGCATTATAATAAACCTCCCAACATTGGCTGCCACTGGTGTGTATACTGTACTTCCCCAAGATTATCTCAACAATTCACAGTGCTTTTCAATTTAATTTTTAATAGTTATTAGTAGTTTAATTTCAATGTATGCAAGCAACATAGTTACTATTAAAGTACTATAGCATTACAAAATAAAACTTTAAACAGAAGTGTGTCAACACACAGAAATCAATAACAACATAAAATGTAAGGAAAAGGATAAATGTGAAGAATAAGAATAAATGTAGGAAAGAATGATGGAAAAGAATGAATGTAGGGAACAAATTAAGGAAAACAATAAATGTAGGTCTGGGTAATATGGACCAGATTCATAACACAATACAAAACATTTCCCAGTCCTAAATTTAATCATTCAAACATCAGCTCTCAGACATTCCCTACATAACCATGTTGCTGGCTTCCTTTTTATGTGTGCACAGGTGTAGTGAACGTGGTTTCTGCATTTGAAACAGATCATCATTTTTCCAAAATCTGGCCTTTCACCGTATTTGCAGGCTCTCTGTGATACCAAGACAGGGTCATGTCTTCTTGTCAGTAGTTCAGGCAACACACTTCGAGATAAAGAAGTCTTGTGCTTTTGGCAAAGCCTCCTTCAAAAACTCTTCATTTCTTAGGATACGTTGCACAATTAACTCCTCCTTGGACCACAGCACAAAGTCACAATATTTAACATCACACACAAACATGTGAAGTTGACATTGATAGTAGTATGTGTGTGAATGCTTCAATGCGAATGACTTGTCCAGACAAAACTGCTCATCTTTTGTACATCCTTGAAGGCTATCGCTGTATTTGTAGGGACACTTGATCTCTACCACCCATTTGCCACAGCAGGTACATCTTGCTATCCCATCTGGTGATGATCCAAGGTGTGGCTCAGAAGGTTTCACTACTAAGCCACATGAGCTGACGCTGAAATCTGGATGGCTTTGGGACATATATGCAGTGTAGGCTTGTCTTGCCGTTTCCTCCATGTTCTTACCCCAGAGCACAGATGGGACATTTAATTCAGTTCTTTTATACTGCATTATATCGTTTAGGTATGTTTTGCTGATCTTGTCAGTTGTGGTCGATTGGTGTAATTTAGTGCTTGTGATTCGACCAGCCCTATAGGTGTACCAGTCCTTTGACTTTGACTGTTGCCGTGTCACAATTTCCAGTTTCTCACATTGATGAGGTTGTAGTGTAGTTTTAAGTCTGTGAAATGTATCCTCACATTTCACCCGCATTTCCTGTGGTGAGAGTTCCCGGAGTGTTACATCAAATAATGCAGTCAATGGCTCAGGTAAGTCAGGATGCTCCTCTGAATCAATGTCAGATGATGCGGTGTCTGTGTCACTATTTTCCAGGCTTGTCAGCACTGCAGCACAGGGGTCCACAGCCTGCAGTTCCCGGATGTCATCATCTGTCAACACTGATAATAGAGCAACAAAAAGACACAGTTACTGTGCTGCATAATGTTCACATCAGAGCTTTACACACACAGGTGTACAATATACAACAAATAAATGTAATTTCTAAAAAAAAATAAGTAACCTGAAGACAAACGCAGACCTATTCAAACTAACAAATTATAGTGATAAAAGTTAAACTGTGTCTGTAGGCATTTTCATCTCTGGATCACCAAGTTACACCTTTCTCATGCTACATTATGGTGTCAAAACACTATGGCAATAGGTAGCTTATCTAGGCTGTCAACTATTACATGCCTCTGGGTGTGATACTATTTTTCCTAGCAGATGTTAAAGGTGCTTGGAGCTGCCTGTCTAGCGTCTTTGGTTTTTGGAAGCTGATTTCCCTCAATGGAGCTGGTCTGACTTCTTTCCTGCTGATGCCTTTCCACATGCACACTCCAGATGTAACTGCTGCTTTCTCAGTCCTTCCCATCCTAACATAGAGCTCAACTTTGAATAATATTGCAGCTGCATGACTGCAGCATGACCCAAGCCTGAAATTTCACAAAAACATAATAAACTTACTGGCTGATCAATAATGTTATGAACAGGGTTTGAAAGTAACATTTGCTTTCAGCCAAATTTCGTCTCTGACTATGAAGTAAGTAAACATCTGACTTACTATGTGTGTATACGACCTAAGCCTAAACAGGTTTTGAATGTAACTGAATGATATTGGCTGGCTGCTGACATTTTGAACACTGTTGGCACTGTGTATTTTGAAAAAAAAATTGTAGTTTCAAACCCTGGTTATGAGAACATATGAGAATATGTAAAGGAGAGTAGGTTAAGCCTAAGTCAAACCTGAAAGGACAGTAACACTGAAGCATAATTCATCTTGTATGTCAACTACAAGCCCACAACACCAAATAATAGCCTACTTACCCCGCCATACAGGTGCAGTTCGCCGTGAGGACGTAGTTCTCTCGTTGGTTGATTATAACCCAAGCCTCATACATCGTTGTCTTGTGTCCTTGTCTTTGACTAGGAAGAATTTCTGATTTCAACAAACAAAACTCAGAGTCTATGTCATGGTATTTGACGTTCTGTACATGACCACAGACAACGTATTCATAAGCATCCAGTGATTTATATGCTCGTAATTTCTCTCGGGTGTACACGCTCGGTTTCTCAACTAAATACGTATATATATCTGGCCACTGTATATTTGGCCATCTGCTAACGTCTTCTATCCACTCCACTATAGTACACGGATCTGGTAGCCGGATACCATTTGATAAAGTCAACTTTTTGAAATAACTTTCTCTGTCTGTGTTGCTTAATCCGCTCGCGTAGCTTGACACGCTGCTGATTCTCGCCATACTTCCGTTGCCAATATGCGCGCGCATACGTTGCTACGTCATCATTGTGTACAAACAGTAAAAGGGTCTATATGACCAGCAGAGGGAGATAGAGTAAAGGATAAGGATACCAGGATCATGACAGTACCCCCCCCCCCTCTCAAGGAGCGCCCCCTGGCGCAGATGAGGAGGAAGACTGGCGGGAGCGGTAGAAGTCATCGATCAGCGAGTTGTCCAGGACGTCCCAGGATGGAATCCAACTTCTCTCCTCAGGACCGTAACCCTACCAATCCACCAGATACTGATGGCCACGACCTCGAGAATTTTGCGAACTCTATAGACGGGGGCGCCCTCAACTCGGATAGGAGAAGTGACAGGACGAGGAGGGGCGCGAATAACGGCTTTATACAGGACACATGGAAGACCGGGTGAATGCGCCGAAGGTTAGCGGATAACTTGTGCTTGACAGAGACAGGACTAAGAATTTCAAGGACACGGAACGGACCGACAAACCTTGGTGCCAGCTTACGCGAAGAGGATTGGAGAGGAAGATTAGTAGAGGACAGCCAAACCCTCTGACCCACAGAATAACGAGGGCCCTTGACTCGACGCCTATTAGCAAACCGTCGGGTACAGGAACGGGACTTGCAAAGAGCAGATCTAACCCCTCTCCAAGTGCGTTTAGCACGCTGAATAAAGGCTTGGACGGATGGTAATTTAGAGTCGGAGTCTTGTGAGGAGAATAGCGGGGGCTGGTAACCGAGACAACACTAAAAAGGAGATAACCCTGTAGCGGATGACGGTGCGGAATTAAAGGCGTACTCAGCCCAGGGAAGCTGTTCAGACCAGGAGGCTGGGTTACGCAACGTGAGGCTGCGGAGAATACGACCGATAGTCTGGTTAGCTCGTTCGGCCTGGCCATTGGTTTGAGGGTGGAAACCGGAGGAGAGACTCGCCGACGCACCAATCAAACGACAAAACTCCTTCCAAAATAAGGAAGCAAATTGGGGACCCCTATCGGAAACAACATCCGTGGGGAGACCATGGATCTTAAAAATCTTGTCGACGACAATTTGGGCCGTCTCCTTTGCAGAGGGGAGTTTAGGTAACGGAACGAAACGAGCGGTCTTAGAAAAACGGTCTACAACAGTAAGTATCACGGTGTTCCCCTCAGAAGGAGGGAGACCCGTGATAAAATCCATAGCGATGTGCGACCACGGGCGAAAAGGGAACGGGAGAGGGCGTAGCAGACCGGCTGGAGGAGAATTACGAGACTTAGTCTGAGCGCAGACTGTACACGAGGCAATGAATGTCACGCTCATAAGAGGGCCACCAAAACCTGGACGGTGCCCCGGACGCCGGGATGGGCGAAGAGTTTGGACGAGTGCCCCCACTGGAGGACAGCTAGACGACCAGAAGGCGGAACGAATAAAAGTCCCTTTGGACAAAGACGTTGCCATGCGTTCTGGGACAGAGAGAGAATAGAGTCTCCCGCGAGGAGGAGTAGTGCCAGGAAGGAGGTCGATGCCACAGTCATACGGCCGATGGGGAGGAAGAGAAGTGGCCCTGGAACGACTAAAGACCGCTCGAAGATCATAGTACTCCTCCGGGACCCCTGACAAATCACCTGGCTCCTCCTGAAAAACAGAAACAGAAGAGACAGGAGGAACAGCTGACAACAAACATTTAACATGACACGTCAAACTCCAAGAAAGAATAGAGCCATTTGACCAATTAATTTGAGGATTATGTTCAACTAACCAGGGATGGCCTAAAACAACATGATTAAAAGGTGAATGTAGAACTAGAAAAGAAATTGTCTCTTGATGATTGCCTGAGACGGTGAGACTCACCGGGGCAGTAGAATATCGCACTCGAGAGAGAATACTACCATCGAGGGCGTGGACAGGAGAGGATTCCTTCTGAATAATGAGGGGGATCCCCTGCTCTCGAGCCCAGGTTTCATCAATAAAATTGCCTTCGGCGCCCGAGTCGATAAGGACCAAACATGAGACGGAAACTCCTGGACAACGGAGATGGGCCGGAAAAGTAGTGCGAGTGCGTGGCGGAGGGTCTAGGGTAGAAGCGCTCACCAGTAACCCTCTCTCTACTGGTGAGCCCTGGCTTTTACCGGGCAGGTGGCGACAAGATGGGAGGCAGATCCACAGTACATACATAGCCCGGCCAAAATGCGGCGTTGGCGCTCAGCCGCAGAGATACGCAGACCTCCCAGCTGCATGGGCTCGGTCTCGGCAGTGGAGGAGGAAGCTGAGGAGGTCGGAGAAGCAGAGAGAAAAGTCCTATCAAAACCGCGGCTGCGGCGGCGAACCTCAAAACGCCTCTCCACTCGAATGGCAATGTCGATCAGGGTGTCCAGTTGAGTAGGGCTTTCGCGGGCTAGGATCTCGTCCTTGATGTCGGCGTTGAGCCCCTCGAGAAAACGGGCTACCAGAGCTGGCTCGTTCCAATCACAGGAAGCAGACAGGGTTCGGAATTCAATAGAAAAATCTGCCACTGTCCTCCTCCCCTGGCGAAGAGAAGACAAAAGCCGAGAAGCCTCTATGCCACTAGCAGAGCGGTCAAAGACACGTAATATCTCCTCTTTGAAGAAGGAATATCGGCTGAGACATTCGGCCTCGGAGCTCCAGACAGCTGTACCCCATTCTCGAGCACGGCCAGTCAGCAGGGAGATGATGAAGGCGATGCGAGAGCGATCATTAGCGTACGTGGTAGTCTGTAGTGAAAAGACAACTTCACACTGGGTTAAGAAGGATCGAGACTCCTTAGGCTCACCGGAATAACACGGCGGATTGTTCACTCTAGGTTCAGGAATGTCATGACTCCTTGCCGGAGATGAATCGACCCGGAGATGATGAAGCTGTTGAGAAATCTCTGACATGCGAGCCGCGAGAGAGTCCATGGCATGACGAGTGACGGCTAGTTCATCCTCATGTCGCCCCAGCATGGCTCCCTGGATCTCGAGTGCCGACTGAAGAGAAGCGTCCTTCGCTGGGTCCATCTTGGTCAGATTATTCTGTCAGAAGAGTGAACAGAGAACCCAAACGCAAAGGTGAGCTGATATTCTTTAATCTCAGTTCAGTAGAAACAACACAGGTGGCCGCTTGGCAAAACTCGAACAGAAGACAGTCTTTGGTAAATGTAACAAAAGTCTCTCAATTAATGAAACAGAAATTCTTGGCTTCAGCCGAAACAGGAATCCCAGACGATTGAGACAGGCTGGGTCTGTAGAGAGAGAGTGCGGGAACGCCAAACCGAAGACCACTCACATTTACCGAGGCTTTGGGTAAGCAGAGACGAAGCACAGTGTCATCAGAATAATTCTGCCAGCAGACGAGACGAGCCAAGACAGGACAGAGTACAAAACCACTGGATCAATGAGCAGGTAGATACACAGCATTTGGCAATAATCTGACAAAGAAAAAAGGAAAAGGAAAGCCTAGAAATAGGGAGTAGAATCAGAGAAAGTGGGAAACAGGTGCGGAGAAGAGGAACAGATGGGATAATGAGAAACGGCTGGAGATGAATGGGATAATGAGTGTGAATGAGAGTGTGTACGAGGATGCAATAACAAATATGACCAGCAGAGGGAGATAGAGTAAAGGATAAGGATACCAGGATCATGACATCTGTTTTTTTATGTTGTTGTTGTTGTTTTAAATCAGTTTCAGGTTTTGTGTTGTTTGCATTGGTTTTGTTAACTGCAAATACAACATTTTAAATGGATAACAAGTTTTGAATTTGTGTTTATTTTACAAGTACATTTGGACGTTTTTTGTATGGGACATATTTGGCCCGGGGACCAACCAACATTCAGATGACACTTAGCCAGATCAGTTTTACAGTATATGGGCCAGATCTGGGCCAAACAAATAAATAATAGTAATTTTCAATGTGTGGGCCAGATCTGGGCCAAAGGTCAGAATAATAGTCATATTACAGAGTGTGGGCCAGATCTGGGCCAAAAGTCACAATAATAGTCATATTACAGTCTGTGGGCCAGATCTGGGCCAAAAGTCACAATAATTGTCATATTACAGAGTGTGGGCCAGATCTGGGCCAAAAGTCACAATAATAGTCATATTACAGTGTGTGGGCCAGATCTTGGCCAAAAGTCACAATAATAGTCATATTACAGTGTGTGGGCCAGATCTGGGCCAAAAGTCACAATAATAGTCATATTACAGTGTGTGGGCCAGATCTGTGCCAAAGGTCACAATAATAGTCATATTACAGTGTGTGGGCCAGATCTGGGCCAAAAATCACAATAATAGTCCAATATAGTGTGAGGGCCAGATCTGGGCCAAAAGTCACAATAATAGTCATATTTCAGTGTGTGGGCCAGATCTGGGCCAAAAGTCACAATAATAGTCATATTACAGTGTGTGGGGCAGATCTGGGCCAAAAGTCACAATAATAGTCATATTACAGTGTATGGGCCAGATCTGGGCCAGAGCAAATAATTTGTATCAGTTTTCAGTGAGTGGGCCAGTTTTGGGCCGGGGGCCCAGCCAGCAGCGGGCCAGAATTGAAGCAAGGGTATGGCCCAGAGGTGGGCCGCACAAATTTCGCTATCTGGGGAGACCGCTGTAGGCAGCCTGATTATCAAGTATCAAAAGGACTTTGAGGTGATATGTGAATGCTTACTCTCAGTTGTCTCTTCTCATTTAATAGCGTATTAATTTTATGATAACATTTTTTACGCTAATCATCACTGAACACGTCATACACACTTTTGGAAACATAATGTCCTTGCATTCATGCAGCCTGAGGGTGGCGCTCTAATGATGATTGACATACTTTAGTATTAAGACAAACGCATAAAATGTCTTAATGTAGGCCTATTGCGAATGTTGCAAGTTAAGAATTACAGTGAGGAAAACAAAGTCATGTCTATTCTGAGAACCTAATGCAAATAAGCATGATTCAATGCCCTATACTATATATCCTGCTCACTTTACACCTTAAAATAGTCTAGGAATATTTGTTACAGAATGCTGAACGCATTTATTAATTGTTATTCATTTAGTGTATGGTCTATGTTTGGATGAATGCAGACTGCCCATACAGATGAGCCGCGAATGTTGTCTATAACAAAAACAAAAGCACGGCAACTTTTGTGGGACGTTTTATTTGGGTGTTAAAATAACGTAATCTGCACGTTTGAATATGACGTTTTAAAATATGACGTCATTACATTACCAAAATACAACCAAATCCTTTGGCACGTTTGTGTTTTTTTTTACCCTTTCATGCAAGAATTATGATAACCTCATTCAGGATTTTTCCCCCCTGTGTTATTATTGCTCTTAGAAAACTAGAAAAATATGCACAAGAAATATATATGTATTTTTTGACCTGAAACCCTTCAATCTCTGAATGTGTCATTTGAGCCTGGTTCTGGTATTGTGGGTATTGAAAGGAATTTATTTTGTGTAACAGTGGTTTGAGCTATTTTCTGGGAAACTGAACTTCAATCTATATTTTTTTTTTACTTGACAAGTTCCCTTTCAAGGGAACTCTAGCTGCGTTGAGACGCGGTGGGAACGCTCTGCGTGATTGCGTCGTGAAGCACGTGTATAATCAGTCCAATAGAAGAGCGAGACGTCATAGGCGGTGACGTCATAGACCAGGAAGCTATAAAGCACACCAGAAAACAGACCGCGACAGCTTCTGTTGCCTTCAGCAAGCGATCTGTGTATTCTGTCCTTTTCATATTTATTGTTGTCTGTCAAGTTGCAATATATATATATATTATGGCAAAAGAGAGCAAGCAGCTTTTGTGTTGTTCCCTGCCCACGTTATATCACGGGTGGGGACACACACATCAGCTTTTTGTTACTATTTGGGAGTGGAGCATGCCACAGTCAGTTCTCGAGGGGGCTGACTGTGAGCATTGCGAGAAGCTGTCCGTGAGGACGCTCCGCTCCCGCCGGGCGTTCTTCGAGGAGGACGGTTCGGTTCGCGCACCCCGCGCGGGTCCCGCTGTTGCCGATGCACGGCGGCGACTCGCATTTTGGGGTTCGCAAACGGATCTGACAGCGGGGGTTGGTACGGGCCCCGCCCTATCTCAGCTTTCACCTGGCAGATCCAGTGCTGTAGATTTCCAGTTCCGAGGAATTGGTATCGTTAGTGTTTTGTTTAGAAAAAGAGAACAAAACAAATAAAGATATTAAGAAAAGGCAGATGTTTGAGTTTTCAATAAATGAATAAATAAGTCAGCTCATAACTCTGTTGAATAAAGAGGAGCTTTAAAAGGAGGTTTATCTAGTGCTGTTGCTAGTTAAATATTTTCTGGCCAGCTGAACATTATGAGAGTGAAAATAAAAAGAGTTTATTAGATGAAATAAATCTAAAAACAGAAAAACTCTGTATCTCAGCCTCCTCGTCGGGGACTGCCGTTTTTTCCCTATCTCCACACCACACTGAGGTGTCGAGATCGTGGAATAAGTCGGTTTCTATTTTATGTGTTTAATGCCCAACGTCTAACTATAGTAATGCTATGGGTATTAAGTATCATGGTATGACAGTGCCTCGGGTTAAAGAGACGCTTGATAGCTTTCTCTCTCCCGAGTCGGCGTCCTCATTTTTAACCCCGACATTACCCACCAGCCATCTAAATAAAAAAATTTATTAGACAACGCTGGTGGGTAAATTATAAAGACATGGATGAATGTGAGGTTGTCAGCACTGACGCTATTCGAGAATTGCGTCGTGCAAAAACAGATAAACTATTCTGGGGAGGGACGGTTTCGAGAAATCGTTTCTCCTCTGCTTCCTCTGGGTGGCGACTCTCTGAGGAGGGTCGCAGCACGGCCAGTTCGGTTGTTTTTCCTGCTGGTGGCCACGGAGTGATATATTTATATATATATATATATATATATATATATATATATATATATATATATATATATATATATATATATATATATATATACGTTTTTCTGATTTAAAAATAAAGAAAAATAAGATAAAATTATGTCTGTTATTCTGGACGCTCCGCTTTCAAAAACAAAACAAAACAAAACTAAGAATAAACCGTTCAGCGGCGTTCCAGAGGTTTCTTCCTCACCAATCTAATGTTCCCGAGACTGCTGGGCGGAGCAGTCTCAGTCTACTAAGCTCCTCGCAGCACAGAGTGCAAGAACGAGCATCGCCATTTGGGCTCCTCCACAATCGAAGGGGACTTGGGTGGCGGTAGCAGTCTAGCCAGTTAGAGATATGCAAGATCAGAGGACTATTTTATCTCTAAAAAAGCTTGGACAATAGGAAGCCCTGACGCCGAGGCTATCAGGCTTCTAAAGGGTGGTCCCCTCCGGGGTAGGGATGGTTTTGAGAAAATCGTTTCTCCTCGGCGCCCTCTGGGCTGCGACTCTCTGAGGAGGGTCGCAGCGCTGCCAGTTCGGTTTTCCTGCCGGTTCACCGTTCAGGACACCAAGGTGTCAGTGTCCCCAAACGATCCTCCGAGGGGGGTCGTAGAGCAGTCAGTTCGGTTTCCCTGCCGGTTCGCCGTTTCAGGGTGCCGAGGTGCCTGCTTTTTCCAATGATCCTCCGAGGAGGGTCGTTGGAACTAAGTTATTTAAAGAGAGGCAAGATCTGAGGACTGTTGTCATCTCTAATAAAGCTTCTGAGGGCTCCTCCGGGGCAGGGACGGTTTTGAGAAAACGTTTCTCCTCGGCGCCCTCTGGGCTGCGACTCTCTGAGGAGGGTCGCAGCGCTGCCAGTTCGGTTTTCCTGCCGGTTCACCGTTCAGGACACCAAGGTGTCAGTGTCCCCAAACGATCCTCCGAGGGGGGTCGTAGAGCAGTCAGTTCGGTTTCCCTGCCGGTTCGCCGTTCAGGGCACCGAGGTGTCAGCGTCCCCATATGATCCTCCGAGGAGGGTCGTAGAACGGTCAGTTCGGTTGTTCCCTGCCGGTTCGCCGCTTCAGGGCACCGTACTGACTGTTCAACCAAATCCAGAGGCCAGTCTTGAGAGACTGGTTCCCCTAGTAGAAACTACTGCCACATATTTCTCGGTGGGTCCTGCACACTATAGAAAAGGGTTCAGAATTCGGTTCTTGTCCGCCCAGATTTCTAGGGGTCCTCCCCACTGTGGTGGACCCTGAGCAGGCTTTGGTTATGGAGCAGGAAGTACTGACACTTCTGCAAAAGGAGCTGTAGAAGGGGTTCCTCCTCCCGGCAGACAGTCAGGGTTTTACTGCCATTACTTCATTGTTCCGAAAGAGGATGAGGGCTTGCGTCCTACTCTAGACCTGCGTCAATTAAACAGCAGGTTTCAGAATCTTAAGTTCAAAGTATGCTTACGCTAAATGTGATTGTGTCACAGATTCAGTCCGAGGACTGGTTTGTCACAATAGACTTAACCTGTTAACCTTCAAGGCCACTTTTGAAAAATCCCCAGAAATGGCATACCCAAACTTAAACAGATACTGTTCATGAACCCTTTGCACTAAAAGCACAAGTATGATCTCATTTGAAAGCTGACACCTAGTAGTTTATTGTAAATGTAGAAATAATTATTGTCATAATGAAAAAAAAATGTTTAAATAGCTTCAAAGTTTTGTAAAGTTATTAGAAATTTACTTTCATGAAACATCTTCATAAAAATAAAATTGAAGTTGGCCCTGGAGCAATCTAGAAATGCACTGCAGCTAAAGCCATATGTGTGACCATTTTATATTTAAAATCTGAAAATGATAAGTCTAAAACTCTGTATTTAGTTAAATGTTTTTCAAGATCATGTCAAATTACTTTATTTTGATTAGACTCTAAAATGCAAACTGATGTTTAGTTTAGTTTATCTTCTGAGTCATCTAATCAGTCTATTGTCTCTATTATTTTGTGGTGCAAACGAGCCCCATTCAGAGTCAGTCTCCCCTGCACACATTTACACCTCTCCAGACTGGTTATGGCTCTAAATATGCATTTCTTTTGTCTGCATTATAGCTACTAACGACTGGCTATTCACAGGCTATTCATAGGGTTTCAAACCCTAATTTCTTTTATCAAAGTTCTCACTAAATATTTGAAACTGGTATCAAATGCACTGAAACATTTCAGTAAGCATTCCTATTTAGAAAAAAATCATAAAACAATAACTGCTGGTGGCAGGTGCACCTGGGCTAGCTAGCATGTTAGCTTAGCACACCATCAATACACGACCATTTATGAGATTGAAACCATGTTTGTGCTCCAAACTTACTTTATAACGCAAGTCGAGTGTTTTAAATAATCTTCTGTGATCTAATTTGGCTTCAGATAAAAAAAAAATCCGACAGAAAATTTATTATTTATAGTGTTCTGCACGATGATGAAATCTATATCGATTAGCATTGCATTATAAATATAATCTATTATTATGAAATACCTGGCATGGCTTGAAGAACACAGGTAACTCAAATATCATTGCAATCATGTTTATTGTCTTCAAAACATCTTTATCTGCATGTTACAGCGATCTCTGTCAGCTACTTTCTGTATCAGTGACGTCCTGGAATATCACATGACTATGGGTCTTCTTCGTGATCCATATATGGACTGTTATTGTGCATATAGCGCCCTCAGGCTATTGGTATGAATTGAAAACACAGCACATCTCAGTAAGAAGCGATCATAATGATTACATCGACGCATTTGGGTATAAATTCAACAAATATTATTCCTGTCTATAGAAATATGATGTGAATCTATGAGAATATATCAATATTTCTCCAAGTCTGCACATTTTTGAGCTAAAGCCCTGAGGGACGATGTTTTGCGAATCGCTGTCATGACGACAGCTTGGAGTGTTTTTTATGAATGGACCAGCTGACGCTCATAATTCATATTAAAGGTATCGACTCATTTTTCCATTTCATAACTCCTGACACAAATTAAGACATAACTGTCACTATAAGTTTCTCAGAATACAATAGTGGTCAAATACTGAATCTTGAGTATTATATCTTTTTAATGATGTATAGTTTGTCAAGGTATAACATTAAATCTGATAGTAAATTTGAACTAAATAAAAAAAAAACCGCTTCAGTGCGCCGACGCTCTGGAAACGGTTAACAGGTTAAAGGACGCTTACTTATCTATCCATCCTCATCAAAGGAGGTTCCTGAGGTTTGCTTTCAGGGGTGAAGCATACCAGTATCGGGTTCTTCCATTCGGCCTAGGTTATCACCCCACACCTTTTACAATATGCGTGGATGCAGCTCTGGCTCCTCTGAGATTCCAGGGCATTCGCGTATTAAATTATATCGACGATTGGTTGATTTTAGCTCAGTCCGAGCTTTTGGCAGTTCAACATCGAGATGTCGTTCTGTCCCACATAAGGAGGTTGGGGTTGCGGCTCAACACCAAAAAGAGTGTACTCCTCCCAGCTCAGAGGACCACTTTCTAGGTGTATTATGGGATTCGACAACAATGCAAGCACGTCTGTCTCCTGCACGTATGTCTGCGATTCTCACAGCCGTAAAGAATGTAAAACTAGGTCAGTCACTCACTGCAAACAGTCTCTGAGACTGTTGGGGCTCATGGTAGTTGCGTCTAACGTAGTTACTTTTGGCCTTCTGTACATGAGACCCCTGCAGTGGTGGCTCGGGACCAAGGGGTTTTCTCCGAGGGGAAATCCGTTTTCGCATGATCAAGGTCACGCGGCTATGCCTTCGTGCCTCGGTCATGTGGAAGAAACCTTGGTTCCTCGCCCAGGGCCCAGTGCTGGGTGCTTCTTGTCGACGCGTCACGCTATCGACGGATGCTTCCCTCACAGGATGGGGGGCGGTCATGAGTGGCCGCTCGGTGAAAGGTCTTTGGCTGGGGCTCATGGCAGTTGCGTCCAACGTAGTTACTTTTGGCCTTCTGTACATGAGACCCCTGCAGTGGTGGCTCGGGACCAAGGGGTTTTCTCCGAGGGGAAATCCGTTTTCGCATGATCAAGGTCACGCGGCTATGCCTTCGTGCCTCGGTCATGTGGAAGAACCTTGGTTCCTCGCCCAGGCCCAGTGTTGGGGGCTTCTTGTCGACGCATAATGCTATCGACGGATGTTTCCTTCACAAGTCGGGGGCAATCATGAGTGGTTGGTCGGCGAAGGGTCCGGACAACACACTGATGGTCTCGTATATCAGAGCAGATATCCTGTTGAGGCAGGGGCTGTGGCCCGGGGAATGGAGACTTCACCCCGAGGTGGTGGAGCTTCTTAGGGAGAACTTCGGTCAAACTACAAGTCGACCTTTCGCATCGCTTGTACAATGCATTGCCCTTGTGGTTCTCCCTCACGCATCCAGCTCCGCTTGGAATGGATGTAATGTAATAGGTGTGGTTGCCACTACACCTATACGCTTTTCCTGATATCTTTGCTCCTGGGAGCTCTGGAGTTGTGGATAATGTGGGCTCGGCCTCTGTGGGGGCCCAGCTCATAGATTCAGGTTTCTCGACCGAGGTCGTGGAGACCATACTCCAGTCTAGAGCTCCCTCCACGAGAAGACTAATATGCTGTTCTCTGCCTGGTGCAGAGAACGCCTTCTAATCTCGTTTCTGCCCTGTTGGTACAGTACTTGATTTCTGTAATGAATGTTTCTTTGCTGGGCTATCTCTGAGGAGAGATCCTTAATTTCGTCTTCTCCGTGGTACATGAGGCTGAGGCCTGCACGTACTTGGATTTGCACCTGGTTGGTGGTAGTATTTCTTCACCCCAGATCGGGTTGTATTTCTAGGTCCCTACTAAATGTGCGGGTCATTTGTGCTCCAGGCCTTCTGTCCTCCACCTTTAATAACCCAGATCAGGAAAATCTTAAATCTGTTATGCCCTGTCCGGGCTTTGGATGCTTAGGTCCACAGAGCAGCTCAGTGGCGTTTATCAGAACAATTATTTATCTGCTTCGGGTAACCTAAGATAGGTTGCCCTCCATCTAAACAGATAATGAGCAAGTGGGTAGTTGAGGCTATCTCACTTGCTTATGAAGCGGCCGGACAGCGTTCACCTGTGGCTGTTCAGGCCCATTCTACAAGGAGTATGGCTGCCTCTAGGCTTTAATTTCGGGTGTTTCCCTTCAGGATATTTGTAATGCGGCAGGCTGGTCCTCACCTCATACATTTGTCAGATTTTATGCCTACACCTCTCCACTCCCGGGGCTAGGTTGCTTGCTTCTAGTGTGCGCAAGGACTTCACACAGAACGGGCATTTGTCTCATGGCGTAGTGGGTATGGGGTTCCCACCGCAGCTCGAGTTCCCTTGAAAGGGAACGTCTCAGGTTACGTATGTAACCCTGGTTCCCTGAGAGGGAACGAGACGCTGCGTTCTCCTGCCATACTTCCTGCATGCCCTGATCGACTTGCTTCAGGCTTTTTCAGAAGCTGTCGCGGCCTGTTTTCTGGTGTGCTTTATAGCTTCCTGGTCTATGACGTCACCGCCTATGACGTCTCGCTCTTCCATTGGACTGATTATACACGTGCTTCACGACGCAATCACGCAGAGCGTTCCCACCGCGTCTCAACGCAGCGTCTCGTTCCCTCTCAGGGAACCAGGGTTACATACGTAACCTGAGACGTTTTGACTTGTCTGGTGCCCAAACAATTAAAATTAAATTTTCTAAATAATCAAAACTTGCTTTTGGGGCAGCCACCGTTACAAGTGGATAGATGATTAATAAGAATTTTCTCTCAATCCATACTCAATATTTGGAAAATTTAACTGTGATATATGACTCATTAAATTGCTTAATGCTACAATATTTTTTTTTGTAACTACAAGAGCCATTTGGGCCTCCATGAGTGTTTACTGTGGGCAACCCACTGTGGGCTTCCCTGTAGAAAACCAACATGGGCCCCCAGTTGGTTAGCCCATGCTGGGCCCATAGATGTTTTTCACTATAGGGCCCCCATGTGGGTTTACTGTGGGCAACCCACCATAGCAGTACATTGTTTTAAGTTATTTAACAGTCATTGTTTTAAGATTAGAAGGTTTAAGATTAGAAGCTTATAATCAAACTATTTTAACGATCCCGTGAAATGTCATTTATGGTATTTCATTCAACTGTCCATAATTAAAGGAGAACTCCGGGCAATTTTTAAGTTAATCTTGATCGTTATATCTTTGTGAGTACTGTCTATAGAAAAAAAATGAACCGGATTGGTGCTTGCAACACGGAGCTGTTCCCGCAGATGCCCAGAGCTCCCCCTCAGCTAAAACGGCAGTTATGGGGGCATATACATAAAGAGTGTCTCTGTGCCTCTTAACAGACACAAAATGTAATTAAAATGTCTGTCTAACATGAACAGGGCCCTTACATGTGAACAAGATGCGTTTAGCAACTTAGCCATTGTTTAAATTTACCTAAATAGTGTTTTAGACGGCTAGCTGTAGTCTCGCGCTGAAGTCCCGTGGTAACTTAGTTGTAGCCAAAGGTAAATAGCAGTGTGTAGGTGAAGAAGAAACGGTTTGCGCTTGTGTCGTACAAGGATGACTACACAGACACAACACAGCGCCCAAATGGAAGGATAAATAAAGTTTGCATTACCTCCACAGTGGTTGCACACGTCTTCGTCCATGGAATCACTTTTATCATCAACCGGCCCCGCTGTGTTGTGTCTGTGTAGTCATCCTTGTCAAAGTGTTCGCTGCAAATGCGGTAATCTTTAGCGCGCAGTACTTGTATGGGAGTTTGCACATCAAGCTGAAGTCTACTACAACTAGCCACAAATGCAGAATCTCGAGGTCATGGAAAGGAAGACGATGAAAATAAGTTCTTTTATTTTCGCATTCTGTTGCCATAATTCGGAACGGCACAAACGCAAACCATTTCTTGAACCGGTTCATTGAAACGAACTGTCCGAAAGAACCGGTTCGTGGAAAAGAAACTGACTTCCCATCACTACTATTTACCTTTGGCTACAACTGAGTTACCACGGGACTTCAGCGCGAGACTACAGCTAGCCGTCTAAAACACTAATTAGGTGAATTTAAACAATGGCTAAGTTGCTAAACGCATCGTGTTCACATGTAAGGGCCCTGTTTATGTTGGACAGACATTTTAATTGCATTTTGTGTCTGTTAAGAGGCACAAAGACACTCTTTATGTATATGCCCCCATAACTGCCGTTTTAGCTGAGGGGGAGCTCTGGGCATCTGCGGGAACAGCTCCGTGTTGCAATCACCAATCCGGTTAATTTTTTTCCCTATAGACAGTACTCACAAAGGTGTAACGATCAAGATCAACTTAAAAATTGCCCGGAGTTCTCCTTTAACTAAAACTGCACGAAATGGATTATGAGCATGTGCATTGAAATAACAAATTGGTAAACACTTTACAATACGGGTGCACTAATAAGCATTAATTCATGCTTTATAACTAATCCACAGATAATCATGAGTTAATGACTCGCGAAGAACTAAACCATTAATTAATGATTACTGCATCAGCAACTAATAAAGATTCTAAATTATTAATAGATTAAGTAATATGTGGATTGTTAATACATGTTCAAAAGTTCTTGTTGAGAATTAACCGAGATTTCGTTAATAATAAAGCTTGTTGTCACCATGATGGAGATCAGTATTTGCTTTAGTTGGTCTCTTGTCCCTGAACTCCTAACCATTCATCTCTCTCTGGCTGCTGTTACAGTGGGTTTATAAAACACATTTGTTATGGTAAGAAAAATTCAAGAGGAAGTTGGTCAGGTGTTTTTGGCTTATGTGATGATGTCACAATCATCCTGGACATGTCTGATTCACTGATCTCATCCTGTGTTATTAAGCTTTGAATTTATGTGCATTTCATATTTATCATATATCTGTGAATCTACAACATAAAATCCAGCAATATTTCTGTAACCAGTTATTCTGAAGGATATTGAAAATCATATAGTGCATTAAAACATTTTGATCTCCTGCTTGACTTAGACACACACAGACATCAACAATCAGCATATTAATCTCAATAGTGGTGACAATCAAAAGTTGCATGTCGCAATGCATGCTGGGGTTACAGGATAGTATAAAACTCCTAGCATGCTCTGCTGCATGAATTGCATATATATAATATATATTGCCACCATTGTTGAGATTCATGTGCTAAATTGTGACATCTCTGTCACATCTGTGTTTCTAAAAAACAGTGTAGCTCTGTTGTTTTGGTTTATGCATGATGTGTTAAAAAAAAGTGTCATTGTAATTTATTGCTGTGGTTTCACAGTGGTGGTAATGTAACACTTTTGATTGATTAAACTCTGAATGAGTGAGAATGAATTCCCTGAAATTTTCAACCTGAAACAAGGTTGAACGGGTTAACAGGTTAAGATAAAAAAACACCCACAAAAGTGTATTTTAACAGCAATAACTTGTAAGTTATTAAACAGTTTTTTACTGGCAACACTGTAGCCAATAGTTTACTGTAAGATCTTGTTTTTTTGGTAACCATTGTGCTGAAGAGTAGAGCCTGTGCTTCAGTCCAGGAGAAGATTTAGAAACACTGATGATTTGCTGCATGTTGCTTTATTTAAAAGGCAGTGACTGTGTAGTTGCTGATCGTGTGGAAATCTCTTTATTTACAAACACTTTTTTGTGGTTTCAAATGAAATAAGTTCACAGTAATACTTTTCTCACATTAATAATGCATTATACATTTTAGTTAAAACATTTAAATGACAGTTAGTCAATTTAAGGCAGTCGGTTTCTGCAAGTGAAATTAGTTTACTCGAGTTTTAGTGTATTTTTACAGTAACATACTGTAGATTACAGTAAAGAACTATACAATTAACAGTAAATTGCTGGCAACAGTGTTGCCAGTATTTTACTGTAAAAAAAAAAAAACCTGGTAAGGTCTAACAGTGTTCCATTGCTAATTCTGGCCCACACTGCAGAAGGTACTGGGGACCAATAGTATCTCCATTCATTCAATCTATAAAGGAGACAGAGTTGTAACTTCGGTTTTTCATTTGGCTCTGACATCAGCCTCCATCATTTAACAAATAAAATTGCCTCTTCTGACTCACACACTGTCCCTGACTTTATTGATTCTGTGCGTTATTTTTTTACAACATAGGTTATACTTTGTATACAGTGCTGTTATTGTACACTGTTTGTCATAAAGTAGATATTTTTGCAGAGAAATAAATTATTTATAATTCAGATGAGAATAAAGTTAGTGTTAATTCAAATTTTAAGGTAAACAAATATTGATCTGAAATATAGCAAATTATTTTTAAATTCATTCAGGTACAATTACCAAACATATCTCAAGGTCTTTTTGTAGTTTTATTAATTTTGTATTTTTATTAATTTAATAATAGACTATTATTTATATATATATATATATATATATATATATATATATATATATATATATACAGGTCCTTCTCAAAAAATTAGCATATTGTGATAAAGTTCATTATTTTCCATAATGTAATGATAAAAATTAAACTTTCATATATTTTAGATTCATTGCACACCAACTAAAATATTTCAGGTCTTTCATTGTTTTAATACTGATGATTTTGGCATACAGCTCATGAAAACCCAAAATTCCTATCTCAAAAAATTAGCATATCATGAAAAGGTTCTCTAAACGAGCTATTAACCTAATCATCTGAATCAACTAATTAACTCTAAACACCTGCAAAAGATTCCTGAGGCTTTTAAAAACTCCCAGCCTGTTTCATTACTCAAAACCGCAATCATGGGTAAGACTGCCGACCTGACTGCTGTCCAGAAGGCCATCATTGACACCCTCAAGCAAGAGGGTAAGACACAGAAAGAAATTGCGGCGTGGCATGGAGGCAATCAGCCTGTGGCACTGCTGAGGTGTTATGGAGGCCCAGGATGTTTCGATAGCGGCCTTAAGCTCATCCAGAGTATTGGGTCTTGCGTCTCTCAACTTTCTCTTCACAATATCCCACAGATTCTCTATGGGGTTCAGGTCAGGAGAGTTGGCAGGCCAATTGAGCACAGTAATACCATGGTCAGTAAACCATTTACCAGTGGTTTTGGCACTGTGAGCAGGTGCCAGGTCGTACTGAAAAATGAAATCTTCATCTCCATAAAGCTTTTCAGCAGATGGAAGCATGAAGTGCTCCAAGATCTCCTGATAGCTAGCTGCATTGACCCTGCCCTTGATAAAACACAGTGGACCAACACCAGCAGCTGACATGGCACCCCAGACCATCACTGACTGTGGGTACTTGACACTGGACTTCAGGCATTTTGCCATTTCCTTCTCCCCAGTCTTCCTCCAGACTCTGGCACCTTGATTTCCGAATGACATGCAAAATTTGCTTTCATCCGAAAAAAGTACTTTGGACCACTGAGCAACAGTCCAGTGCTGCTTCTCTGTAGCCCAGGTCAGGCGCTTCTGCCGCTGTTTCTGGTTCAAAAGTGGCTTGACCTGGGGAATGCGGCACCTGTAGCCCATTTCCTGCACACGCCTGTGCACGGTGATTCTGGATGTTTCTACTCCAGACTCAGTCCACTGCTTCCGCAGGTCCCCCAAGGTCTGGAATCGGTCCTTCTCCACAATCTTCCTCAGGGTCCGGTCACCTCTTCTCGTTGTGCAGCGTTTTTTGCCACACTTTTTCCTTCCCACAGACTTCCCACTGAGGTGCCTTGATACAGCACTCTGGGAACAGCCTATTTGTTCATTTCTTTCTGTGTCTTACCCTCTTGCTTGAGGGTGTCAATGATGGCCTTCTGGACAGTAGTCAGGTCGGCAGTCTTACCCATGATTGCGGTTTTGAGTAATGAAAGAGGCTGGGAGTTTTTAAAAGCCTCAGGAATCTTTTGCAGGTGTTTAGAGTTAATTAGTTGATTCAGATGATTAGGTTAATAGCTCGTTTAGAGACCCTTTTCATGATATGCTAATTTTTTGAGATAGGAATTTTGGGTTTTCATGAGCTGTATGTGCCAAAATCATCAGTATTAAAACAATAAAAGACCTGAAATATTTCAGTTGGTGTGCAATGAATCTAAAATATATGAAAGTTTAATTTTTATCATTACATTATGGAAAATAATGAACTTTATCACAATATGCTATTTTTTTGAGAAGGACCTGTATATATATATATATAATACATTTATATTAAATTAATAAAAAATGTATAAAAATATACTTTGCAACTTTACACCTCGTGTGCAAGGCCCGCGAAAGAACCTGGAAGCTGGTATAAATGCTCTGATCAACAGCAATCAGGTGCACAGCACGACGACTACATCTGTGGACACCCTGACTGAGAGGTTTCCTGCGGTAAAGTACTTTTTAAACTATTTTATTCAACAATGACAATTAAAAGTATACCGAAAACATATATCAATTCATGAATTATAGGACAGGCGGTCTGAGGGAAAAATTTGTTTTTCTCAGGCTATGCAGTTTAAAAGACATTATTAATAATAATAATAATAATAACAATATCAGCCCCTTCCACGGATAAAACCCAATGAATTATCAATTGACGGACTACCTTTTACCAACTCATGTTCATGTATATGGGTTTTGCTACCGTATACACTTCAGCCCCGTCAATAACCGTTAATGTCGTTAAGTCTGTGTGACGTCATTTGGGAATTTGCGCTAATGGAGAATAGGCTAACTGGTCAAATTGAGAAAACCTTGTTGGTTTTTGAATTACACCCGTCAAGGTGTAAGTAAAAATGATTAATTTTACAATTATTAACAATATTTTCACTCTGAAGGAAAACGCGGTTCTCACTGGCTTGACTGCCAGTATGAGCTAAAGGCGTGACCTCAAGTTCAAGTTCAAGTTCAAGTGCGCGAGCTCCGTCTAGAGACAGAGCGCATTTAGGCCACCCCCGCACCGGGGTGAAATTATCAGTCTCCATTGACTTTGTGTTTTTGCTTGTAATTTTTGACCTATAAAAAAATACATTTCATATGTTATTGTACATATTTACACAACACAACTATTAATACCTTCACGAAAATAATTAGTCTTTTTTTTATAGTGTTAACTGACATCTGACTGTCATAAGTACTGTTTTTTTGTGTCTTTTATGTCTTGCCGCAGCTAAAATACACACCAACGGCTCTTTTGAGAGCCAAAGTAGCCTACAGAACATCTTTGGCTTTTTTGTGAGTATAATTTTTTGACCAAGTATCAGACACTTTCTTATTATTTGCATTTAGATCATCAAACAGATACATCATGCAGCAACTTAGAGTCATCAGTAATGCCTTATGCTGGATATACATTTTAGACAATCTAGCATAATCTCTTATTAAAAATATTCACAATGATCATTAATGAATAAACAGTCCATGTCAATTCATACAGTATGCAGTGTCTGACTACTAATGTTTTTTTTGTTTTGTTTTTTGTCTTTTTCTCCACTTTTGTTTTTGTTTCATCAGCAGCAACCCAACGGCTCTTTGGATTTTTTTGTGAGTATATTTTTTGACTGCTTAACCTTTTTAATTCTTAGTTTTGCCTTCGCCAAAAAGCATGTAAATAGAAGGCATCTACAATTACGGCATCTTTCTGTTGCTGTCTATATTTTATCTTTTTACTAAATCGGCAGAGATGGGAGCATATAAATTAGCCTGGAATGTGAATGTTTCCAAGATTGTTTCCTAAAGTATAGTCACAATTTTTCCCTGTCAGCTTTGTTTTGTTGGAGTACTTCAGTCATCAGCTCATCTGTTGTTCTCTGATAGTAAGTACATTTTACACTTAATAAAACACAATATCTCCCGTCAAACCCAGTTTAATCTACTTAAAGTAATGTCACCCCTCAAACATAGAATACTCTATTTACACGCCAAATCAGTGTGCCTTCTACAAGAAAATTTGCAGTAGTAAAGCATCCAAATGTGAAATAGATTTAGTCCATGACAATTTCATGTGCGATTGAAATAACCCTTTAAAGGGGTCATAAAATGGTACATGCACTTTTTCAATTTGATTGTACTGAAATGTGTGTTGGCAGTGCCTGTACACAACCATCATATAATGATAAAAATCTATCCAGTGTTTTTGTTTTAATCTCCTTATGTTTTCCCCTGCCTCAAATTGAGCCGTTCGTTTTTGTGATGTCAATAAAACGGAAGCCCCTCCCACGATTGTTGATTGACAGCAGCGTTTCAACACAGACACGCCCTCGCTCGTGAGCGACCTGTCAATCATAATCCGCGTGGTCATTGTTGATATGCTGGAGCACTGTCTATGAGCAGAATGGCGTCGAAGCGATTGTGGTGTTCTGTTCTTGGGTGCAATAAGGAACACGGCTGTCATTTTAATGTTCCTAAATCCGAATCAAGAATTCGAAGAAGATCAGAAAACAAGCCGATCAACTTACAAATCGATGGCACAAACAGGGAGCGAGACCCAAAGGCACTCCAGACATCAGATTGTCATGAGCATCACATATTACTGCAGTTGCATCCTCTACCCCAGATATGGCTCTGACAAGGATTGCAAACACTGGTCTCCTACCACCGCCTATACATCTTGAGAACAGATTTGAAGTATTAATGAATGAGGAATCGCTGAATGTGATGAATGTGATCGAGCACAGACTGAATCAGCCAGTAGCTAACACTGATGCTAACTGGGACTCAAGGTCGACCAGACAGCGGCACTCAGCTCACAGTGCAGCCGAGCCCAGGACTCTGATAGTGGGCGACTCCGTAATCATAAACATTAATAGCAGGGATACAACAACATGCTGCCTTCCACAAGCAACAACATCTGATGTAAACAGGGAACTTCAGAACATTCTGATGAAACATAAGACTGCAAATCGACTCATCATTCATGTGGGGAAGAATGATATTCATAAAGAGCAGTCGGAACTTCTTAAGAAGGATTTCAATGAACTTTTTGAAACACTTAAAAGACTGAAAGTTCAGACATTCATCAGTGGACCACTCCCAGCAAGAGGAACAAACAGGTTTTCACGGTTGCTTGGGCTTAATACATGGCTGCAAAAAACCTGCAATATAAAAGGAGTTAACTTCATTGACAACTTCAATCTTTTCCGGAGTCAGAGGCAACTGTTTCAACAGGATGGCCACCACCCAAACAAACTTGGTTCAAGAGTGCTAAAGGACAATATCTACTTCTCCCTCCGTCATCCTTCTGCAATGTGTGCCAATCCACTCAACCTGAATGGCACACACACACCTGGATACAGTTTGAATGACCACAGGATTTCACTTCAGCACCTGAATGGACCACAGCTATGCAGACAAAACACAGCTCTACTTAGCCCTATCGCCTAACGACTACAGCCCCATTAACTCATTGACTCCCTGTGCCAATGCATTGATAAAGTAAACAGTTGGATGTGCCAAAACTTTCTTCAGTTAAACAAAGACAAAACTGAAGTCATTGCGTTTGGAAACAAAGATGAAGTTTTCATGGTGAATGCATACCTTGACGCTATGAGTTGTACATGACAAAAGTATGCAATGGTGTATGGTATTAGTAGAAAACACCGGATATTCATATACAAATCATTTAAAGTTCTCATATTGAATCATATGAGTTTTACATGACAAAAGTATGCAATGGTGTATGGTGTTAGTTGAAAATAACTTAAATTCATATACAAATCATTTAAAGTTATTATATTGAATCATTTGCTAGTCAAATTAAAGTCATATAGGATTTATACACATTTTGTGTAATTTTTGTATACGTGTTATATAAAGTGTGTCATACAGATTTCATGTTTTGATGACCAACATCACTTATATGCAGTTTGCAAATTTGGAAATTGTACAGTGCAGAAGCTGGTTGGAGGATGCAGTGTCAAAATATCTCTGACCTTTATGAGGACTGGTCATTTTCCTTCAGGATTTGGACAGTAAATTTGAAATCTGGAAATCTCAACACTTTCAAAAGTGTTTCCTCTCGCAACACTGACACAGTGTTACAATATGGACACTAAGAGTAAAATATGAGCACCAATGCAGAGAACAACAACACTGTTGCAGAGCTGGGTGCAGCTTTGTAGCAAACACTCGCAGAGTTACAATTCTACACTGTTCGGGTGTCGACCTAACACTTTAAAAGAAGATGAAAATCATTCATCATGGAATTCTTCTCAGCCTTAGGAGTCGAGTATTACACCATCCTGGTGTTGATACAACACCTTTTTACAAAGAAAAACAACACTAAGGGAGTTACCAGTTTTTCTTATTAGGGTTCTGCATTACCTACTTTAAAGAACTGTAAAATAAACTGACAAATAAACACATCACTCTATATTACTTTCAAAACTTTATTTCAAAACAATCCAGAAAGTTAAATTGTAACCTTAGTCTGGGACCATAGTAAAATTCTGTTCATTGTAAAGTAAAAATTAAAGGCAAAATGCAAACAGTGGTTTTAACAAACTATTTTATTTTATTATTAACGAACAAGCCCCTTTACATCATAGGTTAACCTTTCAAATAAACAATGAATGCACAATATAGGCATTTCTGTCATCAGAATGATATGAAAGCTGCTTATCAAATGGTCTGTAATACTTCAAGTCCTGTACATGTCAGTGAATGTAAGTCCTGTGTCAGTGAAGTTGATTCAGTACCTTCGACTCTGCAACAGTACAGCAGTGCTCGAGTCAACAATATTCAGCAGATGAAGAACAGTTGCAGGATATGAGTGTATCAGTTGTGTCAAGTTGCTAACAGTAAAGTTTCATAGAGCAGGAACGGCTGTGCAGATCCAACTTTCTCGAACAATCCTGGAGTGCTGGTTTACTAGACAACACAACACAAAACCAGACCGATAACAATTAATACAATTTGTGTTTTATCAGGGTATATACCGAAATTCTTAAAATGAATTACCCCTTACCAGTCAGCCCCAATTTTGGCAAGTGATGCATACATGACATACCCAAAATAAAAAAGTTTCTGCTCATAAGTCATTCTGAATAGACACATAACACACATATATTTAGAAACCCAACCCTTGAGAGTTTACATTTCAAGACTCAAAATTAACCAGACTGTTATTAATATTGAGATATATAAGCTCAAACATAAAAACAAAAAATATTAAGAATATATTTATTAAATGTATAAAAATATTATGTGAATTTAGGATTGCAACTTATAACCACAACTAAAGTGTATCCACAATTGTGGTCATGCTTCATTTCAAATCTGAGGATGATATCTCTAAAATGATGCGTTTTATGAAGCCTATTGCAAGACCATGTCAGGGGAGACTTTTAGAGAAAACTTTTGAGAAATATTGTACTAGCATGTGATAATCATTATTTCTTCAAATATGCATATATATGCGTATCATTGGACCAATAGCCCTGGCGGATGCTGTATATTGTATGTATTTGAACACAAATAAACCGGAGAAGATGAGAATGAATGTTTTATGAGTGTTGATTTCTATTCAAAATAACGAACGTTACAGATTAATTATTTTGCACTCCTGGCATAAATTAAATGAATGTCACTGCAAACCAGTTTAATCATAAACAGTTGTCAAATATCGAAGCTGGAGTCTTAAACCTTTCTTATGATGCTCAGTTTAACCATGTCAAGTAAGAGTGTCATGTTTTGATGAGTAATGAATGAATTTTAAAACCTTCACAATATTTTTTAATACCAGCACGACTTCAAATATAGTAACGAGGAAATTATAACTTAACTTAAACACTGGACTCAAAAACTGCCCGAGAGAGAGAGAGAGAGTTCAGTTATACGCTAGGTGTGCTGGTAAACGAGAGTAAAACATAGTTTGAGGATAAATACATACTTTTAATATTTGCACATCACAAATATCGTCACTTACTATGAAAAAAACACTTACTATGTGTTTTTACTGTTAAAAGCAAAATCCGTGTCAGGATTGCGTCACGAGCCAAAGAAGATGAGAAAGGTTTAGGCACGCACATCACATAAATATCGTTACAAAACAATATAATGCCATGAAATACATGTTGTAAATTAGGTTGAAAACACAACGTTACTTTCGGTGTTTTCCCTTTTAACGTTACAAGCAAACCTCCTCCTCGTCAGCAACGTATTGAGTCAAAGAAGATCGCCTTTGAGAAAAGTCGGCTTAAACGAGCCGAATATTTAAATATTTATATATTTCAATTTTAAATATTCATTATTTAAATATTGATATAAATCAATATATTATAAAATACATATAAAAAAAGTTACATTTATATAGCGCTTTTTCTGGGACCTCTATGGAATTACTTTTGTGCCAATAATAATGAACGTAACTTTTCAAGAAACTGACGAAAATATAAATTGAAACTGAAAAAAATATCTTTGAAACTGAAAAAGAATAAATCGCCGGCACATTTTTTTACTTCGTTCTTAATACACATAATGTTTTGCTAACTATTTCTCATATTTCGTTCGCTGATCTGAACTTACAAATGCGCTTCCAGAGTTTTCAGTTATGCTTATGATGTTTTCGTTTACGCTCCCTGAGTTTTCGTTCGCAGTTCTGACACATATCTCTCGTGGGGGCGGGGCTAGTAGCAGTGTGTTCTCATTGGCTACTGAGTTTTTGATTGACAGCTTCGTGACTCGGAAGTGAAGACGTCAGTGTTGTTTTTACATGTATGAATGTGAGCGTCTGTAAGCGCAGCTTTCTATTTAACTTTACTGACATTAAGTTATGTTTGTTTTTTAATTTTATCTGTATTTACCTGCTGCTACTACTTTGTCGACAGAAGCATTTAGGAGCGCAAGAGATCTATTGAGTCTATTCACTATTCAGGTGTAATGGTACATTAAAATCGGCCTACTGTATAATACTGAAAATATTGTATAGTGTCCAATGTTTTCGGAGAATATTTGTTTATTCCTAATGATTCTTTTGCATGTTAGGCTCTGGTTAGGTTGAGCTGTTACAATTTAAAAATAATACTAGCATAGTGTGTGATATATTCAGCCGTCAAGAAGAAAGTTTCACTTCAACCAGGTAATCAAGGTTGGCAACCATGTCCATCACATTACTCATTGTCAGCATATGCATTTACACCATCAACATTAATGATCACTTACATAAGAGGAATTTAAACAATATACAAATTATAATCATGGCCTGTTGTCAAATGATACAGACCTCAAAGGGCATTTCATTACATATGTCACACAAAGAATGTTTTTTATCATGCTGATCATTTTATTTAGTTATTTAATTTAGTTAATATTATCTTCTAACATTTAAAATTGTAAATTAAAATTTTAACAATCATCAACAGTTTCAATTGTGACTTATACAACCAGTTAAATGAAAGTAATTAAAAATATGAATTCAAATAAATGTACATTCTTTATTGTCAATACGGCATATACACAAGTATCAAAGTGAAAGTCTTGGATGCAATAATATTGTGACAGGAAAGACCAGAATCCACAAAACATTACCTGCATACTATACATGTAATGCACAGTATTATCATGATATACATTACTGTACAAAATGCACAATTACAAATATAGAATACATATTTAAAATTCATATACATTTTAAATGATGCTATGATCCTTTGAACAGTTCCTGTTATAGTAAAAGTAACAAAGCAGTGACTGGGTGGGTACAAGGATAGTCCGCCCAAAAAATGAGAATTCTCTCATCATTTACTCACTTCATGCCATCTCAGATGTATATGACTTTCTTTCTTCACATAAACATAAACAAAGATTTTTAAGGAAATAATCCATCTCTGTGAGTCCATATAATACAAGGGGATTGTAATTCATGTACATATGACAGTTGGTCGGAAGTGAGTTTTAATAGTTTTAAACGGTTTACATTATTAGTATTTTTCTTGTCTAGCCTATTGTTTCACTCCAGAAGTGATTGATTCATCCACTGAGGTCGCATGGACATCACGGTCACTGTGTGTGCTTTTTAAAGCATCTTTAGGACTCGCAGAGATGGATTACTTTCCTTTAAATTAAAGGAATTCGTGTTTATCCGTAGAAAGAAAGTAAAATGCATCTGGGACAGCATGAGGGTGAGTAAAATAAGTGAGAATTGTATTTTTGGGTGAACTTAACATTCATATGCTGTTGGTATGCTAATCCATGATCAGCATAAACTAATATAAATCAAGTGCAACCTCTTGTGTACTTGTGAACGGTGTTTGTTTTGATCTAGAGGAAATTAAAATATTTGCTATTTTATAAAAACAAAATAAATCAGGTGTCTGAAGATCAAGATCCCAGTCATTCAAATGTGATGTGTCTGAACAAAGTAAGATTATTGTCTGATGTGGACAGTGTATCTCTGGTACTATCACTCCATCCTCTGTGTCAGCATGAGAATTTTGTTTATGGAAAAGTTGCTCAACTCCCTGGAAAATGAGAAAGGAAACATATTATAATCAATACACACTGATTTGAACTCCCACATACAGTAACAAGTTGAAGACTTAAAATATTTATTTCAAACAAATTATATAAATGTTTTAAGGGATTTTACAGTACTAAATATTTACATCTGAGTCATGCACCATTTATCATCTGTAATACTGTTGTGTAACCAGTAGATGGCTGTTATAGCCCTATATATAAACATATACTGTATACATGGCTGTGTATTCCCTAGTTGCTGGATGTTTTCAGTCATAATTACTTGCATGTATTAAGTTTTGAATTTGGACATACATTTATTATTAAAGAGTATTAAAGATTAAACATTTTTCTCAGAAATGTTAATTTGAAGTGAACATTTTTGCATTATTATTAGTCAAATATGGACACAGAAAAAACATTTTGTTACTCATACTAGCTACATATAATAGCTTTATCAGTCATCTTTATCACACAAAAGTAATCAGAATAAATATTGTGACCAGGGTGATACTTCAAAATAATTGTGTGTTTATATATCATGAACAGAGACGTGGTCTGTGGTCTGAGTTCAAAAACTCTGCATCACAAATTGAGAAATTCAGGTTTAAATAGCTTTATTGGCATGGTAAAAAGGCTTTACATTGCCAAAGTTGAATCAGGCAGTGATTGACAGCGCTCTGGTCCAATGGCATCGGTCATTGTCTGATACAGTACTTTTTGTACTGTAGGCTACACAGTACAGATACTGTACAGTACTCTAGCCCAATGTTGTTTGGGGTGGCTGGGGGGAATATTATCTAATCGAAGCAACTATGATCTAATCAAAGACATAATCGTATGTAGATAAACAAGTCATGCAATGATTGGGCTAACAGTTGAATCAAGACAACACTGTATAATGATATGGGCTCACTGAGCTCTAAAATGCCTCACCACCTTAAAAAGCAAGTACTGTATTATAGATAGTATTAGTATTGTATAAAACAAATATTAAAAAAAAGACTTACCACGAGTATCCAGTATCCTGATAGTGACGATGACTAACGTTAATGTTAATGATATCATTCGTCTGTAGACTACAATTCCTTCTATAAGAAATCACCTCAACAATATTGTGTACCAGCAAATAAATACAGATACAAACTTAATATCAGTAAAATGAAATAGAAAACTGCTCTTACAGACGCTCACATTCAAACATGTAAACACAACACTGACGCCTTCACTTCCAGGTGACGAAGCTGTCAATCAAAAACTCAGTAGCCAATGAGAACACACTGCTACTAGCCCCGCCCAAACGAGAGATATGTGTCAGAATTGCGAACGAAAACTCAGGGAGCGTAAACGAAAACATCAGAAGCGTAACTGAAAACTCTGGAAGCGCATTTGTAAGTTCAGATCAGCGAACGAAATATGAGAAATAGTTAGCAAAACATTCTGTGTATTAAGAACGAAGTAAAAAAATGTGCCCGCGATTTATTCTTTTTCAGTATCAAAGATATTTTTTTCAGTTTCAATTTATATTTTCATCAGTTTCTTGAAAAGTTACGTTCATTATTATTGGCACAAAAGTAATTCCATAGACCTCAAAGTGCTTTACATAGAAGGGGGAATCTCCTCAACCACCACCAATGTGCAGCATCCACCTGCGACAGAACGCAATATGGCTATATATTACATATTGTAAATTAGATAAAACACTTACTTTCGCCGTTTCCCTGTTAAATAGCAAACCCATCCTGGTCTGGTCTGCTGCGCATCGCGTGTCAACGGAAATGCCTCTGAAGCCGCCTTTCCAGTGTTGCCAACTATTTTCAAAGGAAAGTAGCTAACGCCTTCCATAAAAGTCGCTAAATGTCGCTAGATGACGTCATACGTCAATTAGCATATTCGCGACGTAATCGCGTCGTACTTGCGTTCTGCTTGTCTAATGTGTTTTCTCTATAAATTAATGCTCAGCTCACATACTGTATTTAATATATTATAATATAATATAGCCGAATGTAAAATAAAGCTGTTCTCATTTCCTATATATGTTTTGTCAGACAATAGAACGAGAAGCTATGATATAGGCCTAGTGGATGACTAAATTTAGTAATACCGTAAGCAAAATAAAGCAATACCGTAAGCAAAAGAAAAGGAAGGAAACTAAATTATTTAATTAAAATAAAAAAGAAAAGCAGATAAGTGATAAATCCGTGGAAAAACACTGCTCATTCACGTCTCTCAGCGGCCGTGCGCTCAACAGATGAATGTGCTGCTGCTCCTCTCAGTCATTTACTGAACAGGGTAGACGTAGCTAGAGTGAGTGACGTTTGAAAAGTCGCTAAAAATAGCGACTCATTTGCGCGATTCTTTTGCAGTCTGTACGCGGAGGGGTGCTCTAACTGCAGCTGGGAGGGGCTGCTGCGCGAGGACTGGGCCGCCTGTGAGTGCTTTGGGACGGGGGTGGGACCCACGGCAGCACCCGCTGCTCGTTGAGAAGAGTAAGAACGATATGTGCTTTCACGTCAGAGAGTCTCCAAAAGTCTCCAATAACACCAGAAAAAGTCGCTAGATTTGTGGCTAGTCGCTTTTTGGAAAATGTGTCGCTAGAGGGGTCTTAATACTTGCTAAATATAGCGGCAAAGTCGCTAAGTTGGCAACACTGCGCCTTTCCACTGCACACGACATTCGCACACGATTGTTGCATTTCGGCCCCTAGTGTCAGTCGAACGGAACTTTGAAATTGGTCGTGAAGCAACCGTTACCCTCGCCTCGGCTATTCACAATGGTTAAATTAATGATTTTAATGAATGTGCTGTAATGTAATGTACTTAGTACTGTGTGAAGTTTAGAGAAATTGTCACAAATGAAAATGAAATCTGGTGATGTAGAATTTAAAATAAAAACTATTGATATGTAAAATATTCAACTGTATCTTGTAGAATACACTCTAATAAATAATTTTGTAATTAAAATGTGTGCGTGTGTGTAGTTTTAAATATTGTATTTCATCTAATGTTGATTATACAGTATATGACCATGATTGACTATAGGGATAGGGCTCCACTCAGGACAAGATAAGAGCATGAGTCAAGTGCAGCATTATACTGATTGGTAAACTGCACTGTGTTGCACTTTCCAAAAAAAATTTAAAAAAAATAAATTCTGATAATTTACTCCCCCTGGTGTCATCAAAGATATCCATGTCTTTCTTTCTTCAGTCGAAAATAAATTAAGGTTTTTGAGGAAAACATTACAGGATTTTTATACGCAGAATGGACTTCAATGGTAACCAAATATTCAAATGTTCAAAGAAGGTTCAAATGTCCATCTGAATGTAGCTTCAAAGTCTCGACACGATCCCAGTCAAGAAATAAGGGTCTTACCTAGCCAAACGATCGGACATTTTCTAAAAAAAAATATATATATACATTTGAAACTTCTTTGAACATTTGAATAGTTGTTTGCCATTAAAGTCCATTCTGTGTATAAAATATTAAGAAAGAGACATGGATATCTTGGATGACAGGGTGATTTTGAAAGTGAACTAATACTTTAAGATATATGCTGGACATGAATATTAAATTAGCATTATTTTCCTATGTTTTTACATCATGAAAATCTATATGGCTTTTGTATGTAGGACATACAGTATACGACATATATGATTAAAAATACATTAATATTATGCAATTTATATATGTGGATTTTTTATTCCAAACTGTTTTAATTATTCTTATTTGTTATGCTTATTTTAATTTCTTCTATGCAAAGCACTTTGAATGACCATTGTGTATGAAATGTGCTATATAAATAAACTTGCCTTGCCTTGCCTAATTGCTACCCTTTCCTTCTCTCTAATTTAAGCCATGGACAGGAAGAGTAGGAGGAGAGAGTATGACAGGGAGTGGGTCACTTTGAAAAGACTAAGCAAACTACAAAGAAAAACGGAACAAACAGAGTCAGAACTTTTAGAAACAGCCAAATTTGAAACTGCTGACACAAATATGGTGGAAATAATGGAAAACCAAGAGATACATGACATAAACATGGACAATGATGAAAATGAAATGCTGAACTTAGAAACAGAACACATTTCTGAAGATTCAGATGTTTTGATAGATGATGAATTTTCAGATGATGATTCCCTGATGATGGGTGATTCAAATTCAAATATAGCCAGTGACATCGCTTCTTGGAGCATAGAAAATGGAATTGCCCATAATGCTACGGATAGTCTTCTAAAATTATTAAAGAAACATGGAACAAACGGCCTTCCATCTTGTTCCAGAACCTTGCTTGAGACTCCAAAACCGGTGTTGGGTAAGTTACTCAAAAAAAGTAATTCATACAAATTACTAATTACTACTTTAAAATTGTAATTTGATTACATTACTGATTACTGCATGTAAAAATTAATCAGATTACTAATTACTTTACTTTCAAGTTACTTTGAAAACCTATTAAAACTACAAGAATGCACTACAAAGTGAAACTCAGTTCTTTCCGTAATTTAATATTGCAGAATACAGACATCCCAAGTCTCCTGGAAGTTGCGGGAGTCTCCCGCATGTTGAAAGCGGGTCCCTGATGCCCGCAAATTAGTTCAAATCTCCCGGAATCTAGAGCGAGCTAGAAAGAGCGCGCATGCGAGACAGAAGAGAGGGCTGTTTCTCAATATGTTCTTGTGGACTTGTGAAACGTCATCAGTCGCTGCCCAAGTACTGTTCCAATTCAAAGTTCACATCTATAGCCAAGTCCAGTTCAAGACCCCTGATGTGTTCCTGATCCGCCCCTTTTACCCAGGATGCATCGAGAGGTGACTTTAACTTTGTAGCCTATTAAAGAGCTGACTTATGTTTGACTGAACTGTTTGCTTTATTTCTCATTATACAGCTTCTTATACCTTTTAGGCTACTTATACTTTTATACTGGATATTATTGAGCAGTAAAACTGACATTTAACAAAAAGAGACAGGGTTGTGTAATTTTATTATTATTTTATATATTTTAAAATATATAGAATATTTTTTATATTTATTTTACTATACATGCTCTTCACTGTATGTACATGTATAATAAAATAAAATGACAAGCCTGTCTCTGTTAAATGTCAGTTTTAAGGATCAATAATGTTTCATATTTTTAAAATGAAAACAAAAGAAGCAGCGTTGTGTTTTATATATCGTGTTGTTATAAATATATGCAGTGAAGATAATCAACATATATAATCAACAATATAGCTACATAAAGAGATAACCAGAGTAGCCAGAGCATGCTGAGTGACGCGATCAAGAACGCACTGTTCCGTTTGCAAAATAACTCTCATGCCTCGCGAGTTTGTTCTCCTGGGTCAAACTTGGCAAGTCTGAACTACCAAGGACGCAAGTCCGAAGTTTGCGTAGGCTACTTCTATTGAGAAACAGTCAGACTGTGCTCCAAACCGTGTAGCGCTGCGTGTGTGTGTGTGTGTGTGTGTGTGTGTGTGCCTCATGAAGCGCGTTCTCCAGTAATTCATTAAAGCGCATGCTGATGCAGCCGGCCAAACGTGATTAGAAATGCATTTTACTAAATATTTTTTTCTAAATACATTTGTAACGCAAGTAACTTAATTTTATTGACATCAGTAACTGTAATCAAATTACATAAATTTAAAATGTTATGAGTTACATTACTGTGTTACCATGAAAAGTAATTAGAATGCAAGGCAAGGCAAGGCAAGTTTATTTATATAGCACATTTCATACACAATGGTAATTCAAAGTGCTTTACATAGAAGAAATTAAAGTAATCAAAAGAAATCAGAATAATTAAAACAGTTTAGAATAAAAGATAAAATACAGAAATAATCAAAAGAAATCAGAATAATTAAAACAGTTTAGAGTAAAAGATAAAATACAGAAATAATCAAATGAAATCAGAATAATTAAAAACATAAAATAAAATACAGTACAAACAGTCGGACGAACAGTGGCACAGTGCTCATTCAGTAAATGCACAGTTAAACAGATGTGTTTTGAATACACTAACACATTACTTTGTAACGCGTTATACCCAACTCTGCCAAAAACTGTAAATATTCAGCACAAGTCAAGAATGGAGTATTTCTACTTTGGAGTAGAAAAAATGTTAAATAATCACATACAGCAATACCCGTTCGAAACAACTGAGAAGAGGCATACCCTGGAGTTGAGACTTAATATTGATGGCCTCCCACTCTTCAAAAGTTCAAAAACTTGCTTTTGGTAAGTTCTTTGCAGCACCAATCTAAAACCTACAAATGTGTTCCCAGTGGCCATCACATGTGGAAAAACAAAGCTCGATGATTTGGAATTTCTATGTGACACAGTTGAGGAAATTCGGAAATTGGAGAAAGAGGGTCTGTGGTACCATGGAAGACGCATCATAGTTAAAATTAGCGGCATTATCTATGATGCACCTGCCAAGGCCTTCGTCAAATCAATCAAACAATTCTCCGGGTATTATGGATGTGACAGATGCATTCAGAAAGGTCAGTGGCTGGGGCGTATGACATATCAACAGGTAGACAATCTTCAGTTGCGTACTGACAGGTCTTTCAGACAAAGGCAACAGGAAGAGCACCACAACAGAGATCAAGAAACTCCATTTTGCCAGCTAAATATTGATATGGTTTCTGGTTTCCCTATTGATTATATGCATCAAGCATGTCTTGGAGTGATGAAAAAACTTGTCCTGACATGGATTCGAGGGCCAAAAGAGACAAGGATGTCTGCTGGACACACAATGATTGTAAGCAACAAGCTTGAAAATCTCCGAAACAGCATTCCAAGTGTGTTTGCCAGACGCCCCAGGGGACTAAATGAAATTGACAGATGGAAAGCGACTGAGTACAGACAGCTAATGTTGTACACAGGAAAGGTTGTTCTGAAAGGAATTCTTAAAAAAGAGCTGTTCGACAACTTCATATGCTTCTCCACAGCAATGTGCATTCTGGTCCAACCAAGTCTCACAAGGAAACACTGGCAATACGAGAGAGATCTCTTGAGATTTTTTGTGCTACAGTGCAGAGAACTGTATGGAGAAGGTTTCCTTGTGTACATTGTCCATCAGATGCTCCATATTGCAGATGTTGCAAAACAGTTTGAGGGTCTGGATGAATGTAGTGCTTTTCCATTTGAAAACTTCAACCAGAAACTAAAGAGAATGGTTCATTCTGGAAGAAGTCCACTGGTTCAGGTAACAAGAAGAATTCTTGAAGGGGAAAAGATGCAGAAGGGAACAATGGAGGAACACATAAAGTGTACAAGACCCAACAATTTGTTTGGAGTTGACCAGACCTTCTTTGAGGTTATTGAAGAAGATGGGCTTGAAAAACAAACACTCCAATGTAGGGTCTACGACAAGACAGCTCCCCTCTACCCAGAGCCCTGTGACTCTCGCATTGTTGCTTCCTATGTTAGCAAAGCAAGGGAGACAACAATTAGCAGAGTATTAAAATCTCATCTCAAATCTCAAGCAATTATGATTGACCATGTGGATAAGAACCATATTTAGTTTCTTTACATTTTGCACACCGATCATGGACATTACTTGACCCTATGAACATTTAAAATGTGGATGACATTTCAGGAAATCATGCAACACTAATAATGCAAAATTTATAGTAATCATGATTTAGTAAAACCAAGAATTCATGATTATTCAGGATTTATTACAGGAATATTTAGATAAAATATCTGTAAGTGAATCATTTAAAAAATATATATACAAATTGTTTTTGTTTGTTTTTATCCTTATTTGCTACAAAATTGCTTTATTTACCGATTAGCTAATTTAAAATGACCAATAACCAAATTCTATTTTTTTAGATGATTACCTACGTTGTGGTAGAGTTTGAAAAAGAGAAGACTGTTGCACTTGTATGCAGGTCATGGATTGTGGCAAATGGAAATGTAAGTATTGCTATTGCATAGATTTTGTGATAAAGTACATACACTATATGGACTGTATAATATTGTAAAAGCCTTTTCACTGTTTGAATGGTATATGATTGGAATTTTGTCTAAACAAACAAACAGATTTTGAGCTGCTACTGGCCTCCATCTGAGCCATCTAAGAAGGCAAAAAGTGGAGACCTGCCTGATAAGAGGACGTGGCGCCTCTTTAAAATCAGAATTCTGGAAAAATCCTTTACATGTAAGTGAAAATGTTTTGATTTCAAATTTTGACTGCATACTCTGGGTCTGTTAGCTACCTAGCTAAATATATATATTTAGAATACTTTAATGCTAATGCTTAAATATACTTAGCTTCATGTTTACGGAGATGTGGGGTGGTACCATGGTGGGCAACTGATGTAACCGGTGTTGCGGCTGAACATCTTTAACCTGTAACAAATATGTAGCCCTGCAACAAGCAAAAAATTTAGACCTAACTTTGTATCTGTTTTTTATACATATTTATACATTTTTAATGTTTAATTCAGATTTTTAGTGTTGTAAAAATAAAGTGGCAACATCATTAGAGCAAGTACACCAACAATATTGGCTTCCATATGCTTGATCATTTAATCGTAATTTAATTTTTTAGCAAATTATCAGAAAGCTCTGGTTTACCTAAAGCGTGCTGAGGAGCTCTCCAATATTGAAACGGATGGAGACTCCCAAATGAAGAAAAGAACACACAGGCGACCAAGTCGTTTCGAAAGTGATACGGAGGATGGTAAATAATTTAAATACACTGTTACTGCATCTAAATATCAATCTATCCTCTTTACGCCGTGGATGATCTGAAAACGCAGACAAGCTGGAGTTCAGCGATCTTCATTTGAGATTTTCTACTTAAATTAAAGTGTCATTCAGTCGGTCTGTGTTCTGTCACGAGCCGCTTACGCTGTTTGTGCGACTAAATCTGCGATCAAAATGCAGGCTGATATACAGCAGTGCAGGCCCGGGCTGGGTAATCGGGAGAATTCCCGGTGGGCCTCTTCACTTTTGGGCCGGTCGAGGATTTTTTTTTTTTTACATTTGTCACGTTAGTTACATTAGGCTACACACGTTTTGCATTCTTCTGACACCGCAGCGCGCAGCCTCTGCATGGGTTGTACCATGTGAGGGAGTTCTCCTCCCCTCCACTCCTATAGAGTTGGTTGGGTCCATAGCCCGTCTTTTCCAAAACGTTTTCTCAGGTAGGCTACCGCGGCACCGCCTACCGATAGCTGGGCCGGCCCTACCATAACGGTACGCATCAGGGAGGATGGATGGGAGGAAGAGGCCAGGAGGTATGGAAGTTTGTTTCCGCCACAGAATAAAACATTTTAAAAGATAATTGCGACTTTTTATCTCAGAATTTCGAGATATAAAGTCAGAATTGCGTGAAATAAAGTCGCAATTGCTTCTTATAAAGTCAGAATCGCAAGATATAAAGTCAGAATTGCGTGAAATAAAGTCGCAATTGCTTCTTATAAAGTCAGAATCGCAAGATATAAAGTCAGAATTGTGTGAAATTAAGTCGCAATTGCTTCTAATAAAGTCTAAGTAAATTATTATTTAACTTAACAGAAAATATATGTCCACGGTGACTGTCTGTGACAGTGTGAAAATGAACTGTCTGTCAACTAATTAGAATCAGGCATTTAGCAAAATTTGGAATGATATAACCGTTTCAATATATGTGGTTTTCACTCACAGAATTGCCCACACCAGCAAAGCATCCTAGGTCCAAATGTATGGATGGAAACCTCAAGATACCTCAAGCTCCTGTTTTATAAATAATAGGCAACATGATGAGCCATTGCCACAAGACAGTAAGTAACCTGCAAGATCGTTTTGTTTAAAGTTGTTTACATCAAACTAACCAATAAAAATAGATCAAAAATAAACGAGCTAATACAAAATGTTTATTACCATTTAAAATTAACAGACAGGAATGCTACAACACCTTGCCCATCAAGTAAGTGTTCAAAAATATTCTGCATATATATATATATATATATATACATACATACATACATACACACACATTAATAATTTTATTAATTAACAAACATTTAGAAGGAATGTTTTGGGATCAATATAAGTTAAGCTCCATTACCAACACTTGAGAAGAAACGGGTACAATAGGACCTTCAGTTTCTAGTAATATGCACAATGGCAATGAATACATTTTATGCTCTGTCAATAAACTAAATCTTAACTTTCCTTTGTTAAATGTGTGTTGTTGTTTTTTTACCTCATAGCATCAGCAGTGGCCTGTCAGAGGACAGAAGAAGAGCAAAGTAATTACTTTTATGCTACACTGAGTTGTTGTGTTTACATGTTATATGCAATGCAGAATTTAAATGCATGTGTTGTATTTTTATGGTCAGACTACCGAACACTGAATCGAAAGGTTGATGAAATTATTGCAGAGCTGCGTCAGCTGCGAGAAATGATTTTGAAACAGCAGCAAGAAGTCATGGAAGAGCAGGCAATATCTGTGGAACAGATGCAGACAGAGGAAGAGCTGTTAAACAAAGAAAGGCCATTTAGAAAATCCATGGTGATTACCTTTCTGTATAAAAATCAAAGTATACATATTTACATTAAATTATAGACACTATATTTATATATATATATTTAATTATAAAACGGTTAGTTCCTATCCTTGATTCTGATTGGTCAATAGCTGTGCTTTATTCACGATAAAACAGGGCTATGACCGCTTCACCCAACGGTTCTGTTTATCACTGCGCAACACTGCGGTTCCTATGTTGTTTCTATTTGAGCTTTCATTCATATTACACATTAGAACGTTGTTGCTGTTCACGGTCAGGGACTATTTTTTTCTAGCGGAAGAAAGGCTTTTAGTGATTTTACTTCATGAAAGTTGCACTAATACATATTTTTTTTACTTTAATATTTTTATTGTGTGGTAACCGTTTTATAAAAGCAATAAGGTACTCGAGGCAAGTGCTTCATGATTACACAGCCTCTCGTACCTTATTGTTTTTGTTAAGAGTTTACACAACACAAGGAAGCTTGTTTCAATCTTTGAATTAAATGTTAAATGTGTGTAGGTCTAACACCAGTATTCAGAAATACTACAGACACATAATAAAGTAATCAAATGTAAAATAACAGTCTTTTAGTTCTGTTTCCTGATTAAATTAAATACATAGGCTAATAATTCTCATTCATTACAATTAAAGCTATCTTTTGTTGTTTTGACGACAACATTAATGACAGACGCATAGCCTATGGCTGCTGTCACTTTTACAGCTAATGCACGGATCCATTGCTGTTTTCATTATACTGTCTGTCACACTGTCACATGCGTTTTATACATAACCGACTGTGTTTATGAGTATACTTACCAAGACCGGAAGTTTTACACAATTTTGCGTTTTTCCCCCCATTAAAGCGATTTAATCCGCGAAAAATAACTTTAGTTCCCTTTCGTTGTCACTCCGAGTTACGTCGGATGACGACGAATGGGGTTTCGCTTAGAAAGCCTATCAACTTCGAGTATTACAAAACGAGCCAATGGCAAAGAAATGCCATGGGTCTGCGGAATTTGCATGGCGTAACTCCGCCCCACCTCGTGGGTATAAAAGGAGGAAGCCGGCAGCAAGCAGATATGTTTTCGCTTCGGAGCCAAGTGTATTCTTCTCTCCACAAGCCATCTCTGAATTGTCAGCTTTACAAACGAGTACCTTGAGTGTTGGTGTGACGGCGATCTACGGCGAGATTGTGCTTCCTGCTGATCTGTTGCAGTGGTCTGCCAGTCGGTGCGTTTCTCCCCGGGTGCTTCAACACTTGAGTTTTCTCTCACTAAAAGAGCTTACACGTGGCACGTCTTTTTAAAGATGTCTCGCCCGTGTACTTCTGGTTGCGGCAGATTGGTATCGGACTCTGATGGGCACGAGCGTTGCATAGTATGTTTGGGCATTGATCATGCTAGAGCAGCGCTCGTGGATGACTCATGTTCTCTCTGTGGGAACATGACCATCGCGTCATTACGGTCGAGACTCCGTGAACTCGCAAGAGTGAGAGTCCCCTCATCCACCCCCCGTCCTGCGGCTGGTGGCCAGGGTGATCTGAGGGTTACGGTCTGGAACAAGGCGCCGACTATGTGTCCGCGACCCCAGCCCCCCTCTTCAATGACGGTGCCCGCTAGTGAACTGCTGATTCCCGCGGGTCTACCCTCTGGTGGCCCGCGTGCTTCAGTTGAAGCTACAGGGGAAGATGCCATGTCTGTTGCAGCATCACTAGGCGGGTTTGACTCTTCTGGAAGTGAGGGCTCGTCACAGCTGCCACCTTCCGGTGTGCATACGGCTGTACCACACCATGTGCTCGAGTCTGATCCGGAGATGACGGCCATGCTTTCCCGGGCAGCCGCGAGCATCGGACTTGAGTGGAGGCCTCCACCCTGTCCTGAGCGCTCGCGGCTGGACGATTGGTTTTTGGGTAAGGCCGCCGACCCTCGTCCTCGGCAAACCCCAATACCTTTCTTCCCGGATGTGCATGATGAGATCTCGAAGTCCTGGAAGACCCCCCTGTCTTCTCGGGACCGCTCGCTGGTCTCATCCGCCTTTCCTCCCCTCGATGAGGCAGCTGCCCGTGGGTACACTGGGCTTCCCCCGGTTGAACGCTCTGTTGCCATGCAACTATGCCCTCAGAGTGCTTCTTCTCGGGGCGAGCCTAAGCACCCATCCAAAGCCTGTAGATTTTCGTCGACCCTGGTGGCGAAGTCTTACAGAGCGGCGGGACAGGCGGCTGCTTCACTGCATGCTATGGCCACTCTGCAGGTCTACCAGGCCCAGATGCTCAGAGACATGCACGAGGGTAGGACAAACCCAGGGCTCTTTGATGAGCTGCGCGCCGCGACCGACCTTGCTCTCCGGGCGACGAAGGTTACCGCGCGCTCCCTGGGTTTGGTGATGTCCACAGCTGTGGTCCAGGAGCGACATCTGTGGCTGAACCTGGCTGACATGCGGGACGCTGAGCGGACCCGTCTGCTTAACGCCCCCTTGTCCCAGGCCGGCCTCTTCGGCGGTGCAGTTGAAGACTTTGCCCAACAGAAACAGACCGAGGGAAACAGACCGAGGCCATCAGACACATTCTGCCCCGCCGGCCCGCTGCTGCCTCCACCTTGCCGGCCGGGCAGACGCCTCGACCTGTTTCCCGCCGAGGGCGCCCTCCTGCGGCTCCCGCCCCTCCCGCCCGGACCACGCAGCAGCCTCCACCCAGGGCCGGTCGCGGAGGAAGCCGTAAGAAGGCGCCACAGCCCTCTCCTGCCCCGCCCCCCGCTAAACGCCGGGCCAAGCGGCGCTCCTGAGACGGGCTGCTCAGGGATGATGATTGTTTCGCAGGAGGTGGTAGCAGGACCACTCCTTCCCCCGGTGGAGGGCCGGGGGAGAATCTTTTGTTCTCCACTCCCCGCTGCTCACCCACGGGTGGGCAGCACACTAATGTGGTTAAAGTCAGAAACAATCCCCTCTTCCCTGAGCTCACAGAGTTCTCGGGCGACACAGAGCGCCGCCCACAAGCCGTGCTCTCCTCGCCCCCCTCTGTCCCAGAGGCGGTTGACACGGCGTGCCGTCCACGGACCGCTTCGCCCCTGTCCCCCTCTGTCGCCAGACCCCTGGCAGAGCAGGCCCCCGCGGGACGACCAGCCTGGTCCTCCCCTGGCCCCCTCTGCCAGGGCGCGGTTGCTAACTGTGCCCCCTCTCCGGGCCGCTATGCCGTCCACATCTGGGCCAGTTACTCCGCTTCGCTGCCCCTCCGGGGGGACGCCTGTGGCTCGCATGATCCCGTTGGTTCAGTTCCTGGGAGCCTGGCTAGAGCTTCCCCGTCTGTCCCACTGGATCGCGCGTACCGTCAGGCTCAGCTATGCGATTCAGTTCGCACGGTCTCCTCCCCGCTTCAGGGGAGTCCACTCCACTTTGGTCGGTGGCAATGCCCCTATCATGAGAGCAGAGATTGCCACCCTGCTGGCGAAGGGTGCAATCGAGACTGTCCCTCCAGCCGAGATGAGGTCCGGCTTCTACAGCCCCTACTTCATTGTCCCCAAGAAAACCGGTGGGTTACGGCCAATCCTGGACTTGCGCGTGCTGAACCGCTCCCTTCACCGGATGCCGTTCAAGATGCTCACCGCCAAACGCGTTTTCGAATGCATACGGCCCCAGGATTGGTTTGCAGCGATCGACCTGAAGGACGCCTACTTTCATGTCTCCATTCTTCCTCGACACAGACCGTTCCTCCGGGTTGCTTTCGAGGGGCAGGCATACCAGTACGCGGTTCTCCCTTTCGGGCTAGCCCTGTCTCCTCGCATCTTCACGAGGGTCGTCGAGGCCCTCGGTGGGGAAGCACGACCTGATCATCAGGTTCCTGAGAGGAGCGAGGAGACTAAATCCTCCTCGTCCTCCTCTCGTTCCCTCTTGGGACCTCTCAGTGGTTCTAACTGCCCTTAAGAGTGCTCCCTTTGAGCCCCTGCAATCAGTCGAGCTTAAGTTCCTGTCTATGAAGACAGCGCTCCTGGTTGCACTGGCCTCCATCAAGAGGGTTGGGGACCTGCACGCATTCTCCGTTGACGAAGCGTGCCTGGAATTTGGGCCGGCTTCCTCTCACGTGATCCTGAGACCCCGGCCTGGATATGTGCCCAAGGTTCCTACCACTCCCTTTCGGGACCAGGTGGTGAACCTGCAAGCGCTGCCCTCGGAGAAGGCAGACCCAGCCTTGGCACTGCTCTGTCCAGTACGCGCTCTCCGCGCCTATGAAGACAGAACGCAGTGTTTCAGGACCTCAGACCAGCTCTTTGTCTGTTATGGTGGGAAGCTGAAGGGAAAGGCTCTCTCCAAGCAAAGGTTGTCTCACTGGATAGTGGACACCATTGCTTTGGCTTACCAGCAGCAAGGTCGACCGTGCCCCCTTGGTGTGACTGCCCACTCCACCCGGAGTGTGGCGTCCTCTTGGGCTCTAGCGCATGGCGCCTCGCTAACAGACATCTGCAGAGCTGCAGGCTGGGCGACACCTAACACATTCGCCAGATTCTATAATCTCCGAGTGGAGCCTGTGTCCTCTCGTGTACTCGCTTCAACCAGCTAGTACCGGACCCGCTCAGGTGTCTTCGCTTGCTCGCCATTCCATTCCACGGACTGGATACGTGCGATATTTTCCTCAGGTGAGCTTCTCCGAAAGCCCTGAGCTCCTCCAGCACTCCTGACGTCGGCGCCAGTGTCTATTGCCTGTGCGTCGGCTAGGTGCCTCCCGTGTGCATGGTCCCTCCTCTGAGCGACCCCCACATGTGTATTTCCACTGTAAGCCTCTCTGAGCGTGTGTCTTTCCCTTGGCAAGCCACCTTGCCACCCCTGGGGTTGAAATATTCCACCTGCGGCTGGACACCCCAGTGTTTTCCATATGCTTCCTTCGGGTCATATGTGTATTCTCTAAGTTCCCCCCTCTGGGCTGGCATTAATTGCATACTTACCCTAAGCTTGGGATATGCTTCCCAGTGTACCTTGGTATTCCTGTGTTATATGGAGTCCTTTGTCCAGGCTGACAGGGATCTCGATTTACGCAGGGCACTGGAAGACAGCTGAGAAGGTGGCGTGATTAGACTGGTAACCCCATTCGTCGTCATCCGACGTAACTCGGAGTGACAACGAAAGGGAACGTCTACGGTTACGTATGTAACCCTCGTTCCCTGAGTAGGGAACGGAGACGTTACGTCTGCCTGCCACTTTCCGCTGTACCGCGGGGATCGCCTGAGCTCAGTCTTGGCTCCTCAGCGAAGAAACATATCTGCTTGCTGCCGGCTTCCTCCTTTTATACCCACGAGGTGGGGCGGAGTTACGCCATGCAAATTCCGCAGACCCATGGCATTTCTTTGCCATTGGCTCGTTTTGTAATACTCGAAGTTGATAGGCTTTCTAAGCGAAACCCCATTCGTCGTCATCCGACGTAACGTCTCCGTTCCCTACTCAGGGAACGAGGGTTACATACGTAACCGTAGACGTTTCTCGTGAGCTGTACTCTATGTATGCACGCAGTACAACTCTCTCACTTACTGGATAGTTTAAAACTGCTTGAATGTTTAAACTGATAAGAATTAAGAAAACTTGAAAATTATAAACTTTAGTTACAATGCACTGATGGCCCGTTTGTGCAAGAGCAACATGACATCATGACTTTGCGTAAACATACACGCCACTTTCAAGTCAAGTGGCGTGTTATCTATATGCATTTTGAGCTATCCGCGTGTATGTCCACGCCGAAATCTTTTGCGTGTATGTCTACGCCATTAAATGTCCGAGTGATTCCGCGTGTATGTGTACGCCGTTAAATGTCCGAGCGAAACGAAGCAAAATCTATATCTACATCTGTGGAGCGATCTTTTTTTTCCTAGGATGGTAGGAGAACACTCATAAATGGTATTAACCCCAGTGACGGGTAGGTTTAGGGACGGGGTTGGGGTAGGTCATATATCTATATATACATAATACAGTAATATAACGTTAAGTCAAAGGCGTTGATAAACACGCTGAAAAGCGATTATGCGTGTTGATAGCACGCCAAAAATGGAAATACGAATTGGTGTGTCATACATACGCCATTTCATGAGATCAGTCTGGCAAGAGACCATTCAGTCATGTCACGACTCCTAAACGCGCGCGTCGGCAGCCCCGCTGAACACTCAAGCTGTTTGTGAAATTGCTAAATCGTCATCGGAGGCTGACAGGCTGCTCTCGCGCTCAGACAGGTGTTGTTGTTGTGCGTGCTAGGGAACGTAAATGCGCCATACGTCATCGCGTCGCTATATCATTGATATCGCGATATGACACTTTTTTATCATGTAAAAATGTATACCGGTATTATCGTGGACGGTATGATATGGCACACCTCTAATATATATATATATATATATATATATATATATATATATATATTTATCAATAAAACTGTTACTTACATTCACACTAAATATTGCTAAAGGATAAAATGTTTTTTAGATTGCATTCAGTGTGCGACTGTGCTCTGGGACAGTTGGCCAGTCGATACGAAGGATGCTGCGGCCATTTTGGACAAACATGCTATGGTCCAAATTCAGCCTAAAGGGAAGAAAAGGAAAAAAAGTTTTTCAGGACCTTCACATCATGAGTCTTATCAAAAGTAAGGTCTAGGACACACTAGATGATTTTCAAATCTTAACCAATTTTAAAACTAACCGAAAAACCGAAACCCAACGTTCACTAATTGTAATTCTTACTAACAATTCAATTGTAGAACTCCGTAATTAAAAACGAATGGAAGTCAATGGAGACATATGACTAGTAAAAATTCATTCGTAAAGCTCTCTAATTGTAATTTTTACTAGTAATAATTCAATTAGAGAGCTCTTTAATTGTAATTGCTACTATCAAAGCTAAATCGACCAACCTCCAATTCTAACCTGTCAGTAGCAGGCTGTGGCGCCGACAAGATAACAGAAGCGAGCACATTACAAATCTTTAGTTAAATCTTACCATTAAATAAGTTAACATCTGCATTAAGAATGACATTATAAAAAACAACAACAATTTACCAGTATAATTTCGCACATAATCTCGAGACTTCATTAGATCACTGGACGAACCTGCGAATCGATTTCCGCCTGGACGTTGGCACATGTGCAATATACAAGCCTACAGAAAGAACTAATATGTATAGGCCACCTACTGGCGGTTTAGTTTCATGTTTAAAAGTACAATTTTATCATTTTTTCCCTCAACATTACTTATTTGTAGTTTCAAAACAAAAACATTCTTAAACATAACTTAATTTAATGCAGTTGTACATTTTCCAAAAAATTAATTTAAAATGAAAGATGAAGCACAAAAGATGGTGGTGGGGGGGGGGGGGGGGGGTGGGGTGGGGGGGGAATCCTTTAGCAATATAATAATGAGAGATCTTCTCATAATAATGACTTAACATCTCGTAATAATGAGAAACTTTCTCGTAATTATGACTTAATATCTCGTAATAATGAGAAACTTTATCGTAATAATGACTTAACTTAACTCATCTCACAATAATGATAAACTAATTGTGATGCATTGTGCGCTTATGGATGCATGCATGGCATCGGTTATGGATGCTGGTTCTTTTGGGCTTCTGCGTGATGGATTTTAAACAAATAGAGCAGTATTTCAGACAAGGACTAACAAATCGTGAAATACTAACTCTACTGCAAGAAGTACATGGAGTCAAATTTAGCAATCGCACCCTTGAGCGACTTTTGAGTAAACACCAGCTTTGGAGGAGGAAGAACAAGACTGATGAAGCTGATGTGGCAGCTTTCATTCAGCAACAACTACAAACATCAGGACAGTCGACTGGTTACAGGTGGATGCATCAGAAATGCTGGCTCAATGGAATTATCACTGACAGAGAGACAGTGCGGATGATTTTGCGGTTGCTAGATGGCGAGGGAGTTGACCTGAGGTCTAGGAATCGACTTCGTCGCCGAGTTTATTTCAGCCGTGGACCTAATTATGTGTGGCATATCGATGGATACGATAAAATAAAACCGTACGGAATTGGTATAAGTGGGTGCATAATATGCCTAAATATGTTTATTTCTTTTGTTGAACATAAAGGAAGATGTTCTGAAGGATGTTTTGTCCCCTTTGACTTCCAAATAGTATAACATATACAATGGAAGTCAATGGGGACCCAGAACTGTTTGGTTATCTACATTCTTCAGAATATCTTTCTTTATGTTCAACAAAAGAAAGAAACTCATATTTAGGCATACAGGTTTGGAACAACATGAGGGTGAGCAAATGATGACAAAATGTTCATTTTGGGTGAACTATCCCTTTAAGTCTATTAAATATTATGTTTAAACATGTTGACAATAACTCTGTATCTCTAAAGTAGTGATGATTCTAAAGTAGTTATGAAATGCAATCTGGTAGTTACATGGCACAACACATTAAACTGCAAGACTCCACAGAAATTTTGGTTCAATGACTCACTCATTAAGGCAGTGGCTTGCTGCCATCTATGCTATCAGTTTTAATTGTGTATTTAAATGTATAATTTCATATCTCTATAGACTATTAAACATTTTTACAATTAAAACATCTCATAATGTTATTTCTGCAATTGCTGTGTAAATGCATTGTCACTTCTGAGATGTATTTCGTTGATACTGATTTCATTTGAATGGTAAAAACATAGTGTCTTTCTATTTTTTGTATTATTAACTATAAGAATTTGACATGAAAGATGACAGATAAATTTCATATGGCTTGAAAAAAATTGTCCCTATAAAGGTTAAAAAAAATGGTCTTGGATATCAATTTAAGGGAACATTGACCCACAGCCCCCTAAGACCTGCCCTGCAGGTAAAGCAATCTATATGTAATCAAGTAACTGTAACAACACTGCTCACAATAAAGTAACTGCTAATCTTTTGTAAGGGTGCTTTGGTATCCTTCCTGACTAAATGATGAACCCATCTTGTAAATTAACCCTTTAATTCATTTTATTTTTCAGGAGGAACTGGATCAAGTGACATCATCTTGGAACAATCATAGAATACGACCAATACATAACTCTCGATCTCCAAATGGTCGCCCAGCCATTATGCATGCGGTACCTCAGTTATATGGAGCAAGAGATTACTTACACCCTGTAGGACCACAAGAAGTTGAAGTGTGTCTGGAGGAATGCGTATTCAAAGACTACCCATGTGACAAAGACGTGTTTGATGCCTGTGTTCACCTCATTACAGAACACAATCTGGATATGTCAAAAGATGTCTATTCAACTGTGGATTTGTACATCAAACTCAGGAAGTTGATAAATAATGAACTAAGTGCCACAGACTAAAATTATTTGTGAAGCATAAAAAAACAAATGTTATTCTCTGCTTAATAATATATAAAATGTCGGGCAGCAATATCTTGATATGATCACACAATGCATCTCATCTGACTTGTACACTGTATTTCACTTTATTGGTGTAAACCTTAACATCTATTATTTTAATGCTGTGGAGCATTTAACTGAAATGAAAAGGCAGGCCTACTATGTTAAAAAAAAAAAAGAAAAAAAAAAGCTGCAAAGGTTTTGTGCTGCATGAATGCAAAGCAAGCAGGCAATTCTTTAAACAAAAAAAAATGTGTAAAGTTTATGGTACAGTAATCATGAAACAGGATTGGGTGTACTGTTGTTGGAAAACAGCACAACATATCTTTGCATTGCAACATATCCTTAAGAGATTACATACTGAAAGGAAAGCAATGCTCACTGTAGTACCAAAAAAATGTTCAACTAACAATAATCCTATAAACACAGCAACACTAAAACAGGTTTGGATGTAATGCAACTGGGTCAAAAAAAAAATCCATATCTTTGCACTGGAATTTTGCAATATTTGTATATCTGTAAGACATCATATAAGTTAAGGAAATGCTCATCAGTGAGCAGCAACAGCGAACAGTCTTACAAATAATAGTTATAAAAATCTTTAAAACTTTTTCAAATTACCGGTACAGCTGTACATTCACACAATTCAGAAACAACAGTTTAAAACAAACAATACATAAGGCAAGACAACTTTTATGGTGGTACATAATGTGACTTCACACAGAGTACAGTTTTACATTTAGAAGCAGTACTCTTTTCTCACTTCATTAGTTAGATAAAGTCCATCACCCACACTTTGCATGCTAAGACTTTGTTAATTTCGGATCTGAAATCAGGATAACTGTCATAGAAAAATGACAGCTCCAAGACACAACCACAAGTGTGTGCAACTGGGCGTCGTTGGAAGCCTTGAACCTGTGTAAAGTCAACGACGATAGTTTTCCCCAAAAAAAAGATCCGAACCAGTGCAGAATCTAAGAAACCGAGACAGACCTTGTGTGCCAGATTCCCTAAGGTAAGCAGTTAAATACCTTTGAATCTCCCTCTGCTGGTTATTCATGTTCTCTGGGAAAGAAAGAGCCCTCAGAACCTTTCTCACTGTTGGCTGCAAGTTTTCATACACAGAGGAAATGTCATCAAGATGACTGATGGCAGAGGAAAGCATGTTTGCCCACTGCTCAATGACAAAGGCAGGCTCTTGAATCAGTTTTTTGTGGGCAAGTTCTTGTAAGATGTCCTCTGCATTGTTCTCTGTTGGAGTTTTACGACAGCTATGGCCATCCAAAACCTCAAGCAGTTCTTCTTTGTCAACAGTGTTGAAGTCAGATCGCCAGGCTTCAAAGACTGCTTGTTCTGATTCTGGAACAAACTTCAGGAAAGTCTCAATGACATTGCTTTTCGCACTTCCAAAAGCGGCCCTGCTCCAGGATTACTGGAGCTATTTTCGCAGGAAGGTACTTTTCCTTTTGCCATCCAAAGGCAATTATACGGCCTACACTTTCCCAGTGCATTTGTCCAAAATCATGCTTGAGGAAAGGCACCTTGAAAGAGCTGCCCATAGTGCACTGTTCATAAAACTCATTCCAGAACTCAGAAAGACAGTCTCTCACTACTCCTCCTTCATCATGGCCCCTCTCAAGTTTTCCATCTGGTGCAATAATTTGAATTTTAATTATTTCACACCCTAACACGCTTTCATCCAAAAAATGAGCAATGAGTTCTGGGAGGACATGACCACGGTGGACAACTAAGATCCTCTTTATTTGTTCACTATGTGCAATGGTGTTCAGAGGTGAAAGAGGTAATGTATCATCCAAAATTTGATCATCCCCATTAAAAATGTCTCCAGTGACAAATGTGACAGTGTTGCTGTCATCCAAAGCATTCTCTCTGTTGAATAAAGGAAAGGCATCTCTGGTTCCATGTTGCTCCCTATGTAAACCACATCTGTGTTATCTGTATTTCCTGATCTTTCAGCTGGCATTTTTGTTGGGGAACTGTTCAGTTCCCTTTCGAGGGAACTCGGACTGCGTCGAACGACACTTTGGGGGAACGCCCCTCAGCGTAGCATCTCTGAAGCATGAATGAAACTAAGCCAATCTCTGATTGGTGTTGCGTCATGACGTAATGAGTGACGGCATACAAGCGGAAGCTATAAAGGACGCCGGCACACATGAGATGTCAGCTTTTTGTTCTTCAGCAAACGGCTCTCTGTTTGACTTGTCTGTCTTATTTGGTGTTGTCTGTCACAAAGCATTACAACTATATATATATACATATTATGGCGAGCCCAAGTTCACTCGGTGTGTGCATCCCTGCCCTCGTTATATCACGGGTGGGGACACACATCGTTTGTGTACACATTGTTTGGGAGTGGAGCACGCGCTGGCAGCTCTCGAGGGGGCTGCTTGCGCGGATTGTGAAAAACTTCCAATCCGTGTGCTGCGCTCCCGCCTGGCCATTTAAAAAAAAAAAATGGTCAGGCTCGCGAGCCCCGTGGTGCGGGACCCGCGTCTGCTGAGGCGGCGCGGCAACGCTCTTCATGGGGCTCGCGAATGAGTCTGTTGCAATATAGAATCTATAGTGGCTCGGATCTCGCGTTTGCCGAGGCAGCACGTTGATTACGGGTCTACTCTGCAATAAAATTCTGTGACTTGGATCTCGCGTTTGTCGAGGCAGCGTGTAGATCAAAGGTCTACATTGCAATACAGAATATAGTTGCTCGGATCTCGCGTTTGCCGAGACAACGCGTAGATTACGGGTCTACTTTGCAATAAAGATTCTGTGTGCGAGATTCTGTGTGCGAGGCATGAACAGTCAGTTCCTGAGGGTGCTGGCTGTGTTCATTGAGAAATATCTCGACGCGTATATCCGTGCGCTGTCGGATGTTTCAGCCTCGCACCTGTTGACTTTCTTCTTGGGTTGAAAGCCAAATATATTGTGAACAACTCGAATCTCGCGTTGCCGAGGCAGCGTGTGGATTACGAGACCGTATCGCCTAACACAAAACAGTAATGTCTGGTAATTATGGCTGCTTTTAATTTTAAGAAATTAAAATGATGAAATATTTCTGGCTTTTGAATATCGGAAGTTAGATATTTAATTCAGCCTACCATTCAGATCGTGTTTCACTTATATAGTGTTTATGGCTACATTTATTTCTGAGGAATTAAAATGATGAGCAGCGAACGCAGGCTTGCGGGCATGCAGTGTTCCTTCTGCACATCAAAAATCGTTTTTAGATTCTTCCCTGCCGGTCCTCCGCTTTAGGGTATCGAAAACGAGACAAAAATAACAGGGCTATCCCCCCCGTGGAGGGACAAGCGAGAATTGCTCTTCCGCGGAGCCCTCAGAAAATTGATGTTTGTATCCAGCGTCAAGTCCGCTTCAGGGGGTCGAGAACGAATCCCGATTGGTACCCGAAGCCAGGCTCGAGAGCCTGGTTCCTTTGGTAAAATATTTCGATGCATTGAAAAATCTCACGAATATTTCGCCTTGAGCCCTGCGCAAAATTCAAAAGGGGTTCAGGCTGCAGTTCGGTTTACGCCCACCAAGGTTCAACGGGGTGGTCTGAACTGCAGTCGACCCAGTGCAGGGTCGGGTATTGGAACAGGAAGTAAACTCCCTGCTGGTAAAGGAGGCTATAGAACATATTCCTCCACCGGACAGGGAGTCCGGGTTTTACAGCCGCTACTTTACAGTTCCCAAAAAGGATGGGGGGTTGCGTCCAATAATAGATCTCAGAGACTTGAATCGTTCTCTGAGGAGATTCAGGTTCAAGATGCTCACTATTCCCATCATCGTGAGTCAAATTCAATCCGAGGATTGGTTTTTCACGATAGATCTAAAGGACGCATACTTCCACATATCCATCCTTCCATCTCACATGAAGTTCCTGAGGTTCGCTTTCGGGGGCGAAGCGTACCAATATCGGGTTCTTCCATTCAGCCTAGCTCTCTCCCCACGCACATTTATCAAATGTATGGATGCAGCTCTAGCACCGCTGAGGCTCCAGGGCATCAGGGTGCTCAATTATATCGACGACTGGCTGATTCTGGCCCAGTCACAAGAGCTGGCGGTTAGGCATCGAGATGTCATCCTCGCCCACATTCAAAGCCTGGGGTTGAGACTCAACACGAAAAGGAGCGTGTTGACACCAGCCCAGAGAACCACGTTCCTGGGAGTGGTGTGGGACTCGGTCACGATGCGGGCACGATTGTCACGAATCGAGTCCATTCTGTCCACAGTGTCCAGAATAAATCTAGGCCAAGCCATTACTGTGAAACATTTTCAAAGAGTGTTGGGGCTCATGGCAGCAGCGTCCAACATTATTCCATTTGGCCTGCTGCACATGAGGGCCCTCCAGTGGTGGTTGAAAACCAATGGGTTCTCCCCGAGGGGGAACCCGTTCCGCATGACCAGGGTTACACGCAGATGCCTTCGTTCCCTATCTATGTGGAAAAAAGCTTGGTTTCTGTCCCAAGGTCCAGTGTTGGGAGCGCCATGTCGCCGGAAAACCGTTTCGACAGACGCCTCCCTCACGGGCTGGGGCGCGGTCATGGATGGCCGCTTTACGACAGGCCTATGGCAGGACCATCATTCCTCCTGGCACATAAACTGCCTGGAGATGTTGGCGGTGCTCCGAGCTCTGAGGAGCTTCCTGCCGGACCTCAAACGTCATCATGTCCTTGTGAGGTCAGACAATATGTCGGTTGTGGCCTATATAAACCATCAGGGGGGTCTGAGGTCTCACCCTCTATGCAGACTGGCGCATCAGATCCTCCTGTGGTCCCAGGGGAAGCTGTTATCTCTAAGAGCAACATACATCCCAGGGAGTTAAAATCATGGAGCAGACATCCTGTCGAGACAGGGGCTGAGGCCCGGGGAATGGAGACTCCACCCCGAGGTGGTGGAGTCAATATCTCAGAAGTTCGGCCCAGTGGAGGTGGACCTATTCGCGTCTCTAGAGACGACCCACTGTGGTTTCCCTCACTCATCCAGCCCCGTTGGGGTTTGATGCCATGGTGCAGACGTGGCCGAGGCTGCGTCTGTATGCATTTCCCCCGATCGCTCTGCTCCCGGGAGTTCTAGAGAGGGTCCGTCGCGACGGGATCAGTCTACTGCTGGTAGCCCCATTGTGGCCGGCCCGAGTATGGTTCTCAGACATTGTATCACTCCTAGACGGCCCTCAGTGGGAGATTCCCCTCAGGGGGGACCTGCTCACACAGGCAGAGGGCTCAATATTTCACCCTCGGCCCGAGCTATGGAAGCTGTGGGTCTGGCCCCTGAGGGGGCACAGTACCTAGAGGCCGGCCTATCAGCTGGAGTAGTGGAGACCATACTCAGCTCTAGAGCTCCCTCCACGAGGAAATTGTACGGCTTAAAGTGGAATGTCTTCACCAATTGGTGTAGAGGGCGTGAGGTGGATCCAGTTAACTGCCCAGTGGCTTCAGTTATTGAGTTCCTCCAAGATCGCTTTTCAGCTGGTCTTACCCCGTCCACACTCAAGGTGTACGTGGCTGCCATTGCGGCTTTCCACGCTCCTCTGGGTGATGGGCCTTTGGGGAGACTGCAGTTGGTCGTACGTTTCCTCCGTGGGGCTTGGAGGATGAGACCTGCGGCTCGTTCCAGGGTTCCCACATGGGACCTGGCAGTGGTTCTCGAAGGGCTGGCCGAGGCCCCCTTCGAACCACTGGAGTCGGCTGAGGCCAAGAACCTTTCCCTGAAGGTGGTTTTTCTGTTGGCCATTACCTCTCTGAGGAGGGTAGGAGATCTCCGGGCGCTCTCCATATCTAATGGGTGCCTGGAGTTTGCTCCAGGCGACATTAAAGCCATCCTACATCCTAGGCCGGGCTATTTGCCTAAGGTGCCATCTAATGCGGCACGGCCTACGGTTCTGCAGGCATTTCATCCTCCACCTCACGTGACGGCGGATGAGGAGAGACTTCATCTGTTCTGCCCTGTCAGAGCTCTAAAAATTTACATTCAGAGGTCTTCTTCATGGCGGAAGTCAGACCAGTTGCTGGTGTGTTTTGGGTCGCCCAAGAAGGGTCTTCCCGCCTCCAAACAGACCATCAGCAACTGGATTGTCCATGCTATTTCCTTGGCCTACCAGGTGCGCAATCTGCCTTCACCTTTGGATGTGAGGGCTCATTCAACCAGAGGCATGGCGTCCTCTAGAGCCCTCCTCTCGGGGGCCCCAATCCAAGAGGTCTACGATGCAGCAGGATGGGCCACCCCCCACACCTTTATTAGGTTTTACATTCTGGACATCCCGTCTACGCCTGGCACTCTCGTGCTCTCGTCCTAAGTGTGCCTGTGAGCAGCTTCCCACTAGGACAGGCAGGGCGCGTTGTGGCATAGTGGGTACTCGTTCCCCCAAAGTGTCGTTCGACGCAGTCCGAGTTCCCTCGAAAGGGAACGTCCTCGGGTTACAACTGTAACCCTTGTTCCCTGAGAAAGGGAACAAGGACTGCGTCCCCTCGCCACGCCTTCCCCTGCCTGGGAGCGCTTGCTTCATCACAGAAGCTGACATCTCATGTGTGCCGGCGTCCTTTATAGCTTCCGCTTGTATGCCGTCACTCATTACGTCATGACGCAACACCAATCAGATATTGGCTTAGTTTCATTCATGCTTCAGAGATTCTACGCTGAGGGGCGTTCCCCCAAAGTGTCGTTCGACGCAGTCCTCGTTTCCTTTCTCAGGGAACAAGGGTTACAGTTGTTGTGGCAAAAATTCTGTTAAACATCATCACTGCGTAAGAGACACTCAGAGTCAAATTAATAAAAAGGAAAGTATTTATTCTTGCAAGAATAGGTTCAGTCTAGTACACAGAAGTTACGCTGTGCAAGAGAGTGACACCCAACAGGAAGATATGAGACAGCCTTTATACTGTTTTCAAGGTTCCTCCTCACCCGCTGTACCTTTCACCCACTCAGATAAGGCACTCAGACATGAAATAAACTGGCCAAAACTGACCGTCCCTAAGGTCAGAGGTCTTGTCCCGTATGTTCCTGAAAAGTCACGCACAAGCACGTACACACATATACTTTTATACATTGAATAGGTTCTTTCTCTTATGATACCTGTTTGGGATCAATGACTATTAAAATTTCCACAACAATTCCCCCCTTTTTATCATTCAGATTACCCAATCATAATAATAAAAATAATAGAACAAATTTTAAGTCATTTCATCACACTTATACTCTTCATCTCTGGTTTTCACATAACTGACCACTCTCTTAAACATTTGTGAAATAACATTTGGAAAAGTAAAAAGCTTAGGCTGTTTTTGTGGGGATAGTCCCTTAAGTATTAGCAAGCAAGTAAAGACTTTATCTGCAGCCGGGCTGAATGAATAAGCACTGTTATTGCACTCCCGACCTAGGTCGGACCCTCAGTCACCTCAGTATAAACAAGAAATAGTGTATAGTTTAAGTAGGAAACACATCAATTTAACACCTTGAAACCCACATGGCATTTCAACAGGCTAAGAAATACGAAGAAATAAAAGTAGAATAAAATCCCTCATTTCGACCCCTCTCCTTGTACGTCATCACATAGCGGATAACCACAGCTTTTAACCTTCTGTTCATATCAAAAACATTCATAGAAAGAAAAAAAAAAAAGAAAAGGAAACCATACAATTTAACACATGTCACAGTAGCTCCCACTACTTGCATCATCATATTTTGTTCATCCAATTGAACAGACTCCCAGCTTTAAACAGTCTCTGTACTGAGCTGGAAACACATTATAATGCATGGTAAACATAACAATATTGATAATCCTATCGCTGAAATTGGTAGTACAGTACCCCCAACCCCCCAAAGATTAACCAATCTTATCCATTTACCATCAGTCCTCGCCCATTTCCATATATCACCTCCATTTTCCTAACCATATTTTCTTAACTTTTAACTCGATTCAGCCAATGGTTTTACTTAGTAAGCTCTATTTAACACCATATTTAATAAAATCTATCCAGAAAAGGTTTTATATATTTTTATCCATTCTTTTAACCAATGTAGTTGTTCAAAATTAACTCTAATATTTCAAATACGGACCATCTTTTAGCTTATTACCATACATTTTCTCCCATGATCGGCCTTTCTTACCCTTAATGGAAAGCCTAATCAAGTTTCTTCAATAATAATCCCTATAATTTACCTGAAATATTTTCTAATGAATCCTTAACCAATCAAATCATCTGATCTAAGCCCTATTTTGATTCAATCAAATAAAATCATCAAAAAAATCACAAAAACACATTCTTTTGCTAAACTCAAACCATTAGTTGGTGCATCTTCCTCCAGGTGTGTTGGTCATCTCGTTTGCCCCATGGACATTCCGTCTTCACCAGGGTGACTCTTTGCGAGTCGTTGCCGTAGTCTTCCATCGCCGGTGAGGGAGGCTGTTACTAGCACGAGCCTTTGACCCCTCACGTTGTCCTCATATTTGATTGTTGAGGCCTGTCGGTGTAGTCTAAGGTGAGAGGCTTCGACCCAGGTGTCCCACTCTCCAACCATTTTCTGATCATTACCAGATTTGCCCCTTAGATCACGATGCACCCCTACTGGAGTGAACCATCTCCTGCTTTGACCTGTGAATGGAGACCTTAAGTATTTTGTTAGTGACCGCTTGTCTTGCCGCTCCTGCCTATTGGTGTGACCTGTGGAATTTTCACCATTTGTTCACCTTGCTGATGATATGCATTAAGAATTTCAAGTTTATTCTCAACACTTGTCCAATTCAACTCTGTTTCTTCTCATTTTACAAATTATCTTATCACTAAATAATTTCTTCCTCACTTAATAGCACTCGGGGTCCTTTTACCCTGAAAAACACTCAACCCACTTTGCTCATGTCCACAACACAATATTTATACATTTGGAACAGAATTAGTTCTGTTTTCTGCAATCCTTCCTGACATTCTGCAAAAGGAAAATCTTAAGTTATGCGCTGCGCAGGTGTGGCCTTGTTTCTTTCTGCCACAATAACAATCCAGGCCAGGATAGTAAGTCAAATTCATCCATAACCATTATTTTATTGGGCACATTCTGCCCTGCATCAAAAGTCTGCATGCTCTGTAAAGAAAAACAAATGTCGAGGTTATTTTCAGATAGTAAAGTACACGTAGTTTCTTTTATCTGCTGTGCTGCCACGGCCTTCGCTGCTGCATCTGCCCTGGCGTCTCCTGTTGAAACAGTCCTGCAATTTTGTTATCAGCGTGTGCGGCACACTTACAGACAGCAATTTTGTTAGGGAGAAGAATGGCTTCTTGCCAGGCTTTTACCCTATTAAGCCCCTTGTCCTCCCAACATATACCGTCCCTTAATAAACCAAATTTTGTCAATTGTTATCCAAATTGTTACCATCCCCCCTTTTGATGCATGAATCATCTCGTGCATCAATCTAACATAATGGTGTTTGGATAAAGTTTGCCATCAACACTAACCCAAACGTTGTCCCAAAGCCAAAATTCCTCCAGACATCTTTCTCTGCCTCTGAAACAAAAATATTACTTAAAGCCACAAACCAATCTTCTTATCAGAGTATTTGGAGGGCAACAGCCCTCAGTCTTACAGTGTATCCTGCTTTTCAGGCCTGTTGTTTGGTCTCTTATGCCAGTCATCTACAAACATTTTCAAAGTCATCAATTGTTTCTGTCAGGTCAGGTCGCGCTGTACAGACTTGGTCAATGTCAGTCAAACAACATTTTCCCCCTTTGTTCACAATATTCATAAATGTGAAGGACTCTCTGGATAATTTGATATTGACTTAGCCAATATGTCACTTTGTTATTGCCTTCAAATCTATAACATTTTAGTTTATCTCAACCCATGATGGACATCTCTCTACATAAATGCTTTTAATCCATAGATTGATTCCTAATTACCAGTAGCAGACAGAGCTGGATAACTAATCCATTTAAAGCTCGTCCCATTTTCTGCATCATCTTGTCATCAGATTGACTCAAAACTATTAGCTTCCTTAAAACTTGTCATTTGCCTTAACCCATCTGTAATGATAAAATCCTCATTCCAGAGGTTAATGACACAATATACACACTATTCAGACGCAGTATTCGTACCCCAAACTAACACATACAAGACATAGAGTGCAGTCACCATCACACACACTCATATTAGACACATATTTTAACTGTTCATTTTTAATGTTCGCTTTTCATTATATCATCTCTAAAAAGATTTAAATTTTAAGTAAGATTTTAAACTTCACATTTTACTGTAGCTTTTACCTAATTTTACATGGTCTCTTAACCAGTTTCAAAGCATGTCTGTTCATTATTCATTTCATCTTAGCAAAGTCAGCTGGGTTGTTTTGGTTCATTATCACTATTTTGTTCTTTAGCAGGCCGATAACAAAAAGACAGACACAGTTACCATCCCTTCCTCCACTCAAGCAGTCTCTCTCACTATAAACAAATAATCTTTTTCAACAGCCTCCTAAGACTGTAATTTAGACAAATTGTAATATTAAATTTATTACATTAACCTTTTACCATTCACCTTTGTTATCCAGACTCTTCTCAAATCTACAAAAGCCTGTCTTCATCTTTAGCCACCACCATGCCTAACGACCTTCAGGAGTTAAAACTATGTTATAGACATATTAGCTCAACATTAAATCTTCTATACATTTTACTTGCCCATATGGCAATCAACATCATGTCCCTCATATAATTAAGTTTTGTTACTGTCTCCGCAGCAAATAATGGCAATCACCTCATGGAATCAGCTGGCTTTTGAAAGTCCACTCCCGCTAATCATTTATCTTTAATTTTCTTCTCTTCAGGGTGTCGTCCCCTGGCATAGTTGCAGACACTTGTCACAATGAAAAACAATCCATACAATCAATGCGGTTTCTGGTGAGTGGTATAGAGGAACTCACATTTCTGGGTCAGACTGCCGTAAAGTTAATTTTAACCTCACAGCGCATCTCACCTCTCAATGCTCTGCTGACCCCGGTGGCCTCCAGTAATCAGCGCTCAACTCTCATACCTTTCTCACAAATAACACCTGTTTCGTGACCCCCTGCGTTGGGCTGTCCCCTGGCCAGGAAGATCATCCCGTCATTGAGTAGCCACTCGTACACACGTACACACTGGTGACCGCTCATTCCCAATACAATCAGTTTTCTTCAACAGAACTCAGCTGTTTTCTGGAGCTTAGGAAAGGCACGTTCAAGAGTCACCAGAGCCATTCCGATTGCCTAATAGTGTTCACAGGGAGACAGATTAATAACAACAGTATTTATCACTTAAATCCATTAACTATCTTAAAAGCAGAAACCTAGCTGCTTAGATTATACTCAGTGAATTTAGATCACAACCGTACATTCAGTGTACTTCATCTGTAGCCGGAGCCATCGGTCCTGAATGGTGGAGACTAAATGAGACAAAGTTGTTACTGGTCCTAAAATACGCTAATCAAAATGTCACCTCTATCGTTTAAGGTCTGCATTATTTTAAAGACTTCTTTAAAGTCATTCAGTTTTACTTTTAACATTTTTAACATTTAAATACAAATTGCCCTCTGAACGGTAATGATTTCTTTTAACATCTCCATGTCTATGATTTTCAACTTAAACACTGTGCTTTACTTATGACACAGGCTCAGATAACAGCTTTTAGCTGACATTGAATCAGAGAGAGACTCTGAGGCATTCAGGACTGGTACACTGCATTTTCATAAAACTTTTAACATCAGACTTTATCTACCATATTTTAACTCTAGCCCAGCTTAAGGCATCTTTGCCAGAAATTACATGTGTTTTCAAATAAACATAGTTTTACAGTTGTCTTTTGCCCACGTCAGGGAATCTAGACATTACAAATTTCCATTCAGATTGAGTCTCTGTCGCCCTGGCAGTTTCAGCCACAGCACACATCAGATTTAGATAAGCGAACTGTTTCATTACAGCCAATAGCAGACTTATCTTTTGAAAGCAAAACATCAGCTTCTAGTTCTTTCATGGTCAACTTTTCAAGCTGTTTGTTTAATCAGATTCCTTTCAACACATTTTACATTTAGCAACTGTTAATTCGGTAGCCTACTACTTCTGCTTATTTGTTCTTACATAAAAATAATTATTCTAGTTCTCAATAACGTTTCACATTTCTCAATCTCCAATTAGGATTTACTTTTTTGACGAGGCAAGCACTCTCTGCTTGTGATACTTTTGCAGTTATTGTAAATCATCTGTGAGATTAGTCTCTCTATATACTCTAAAATCCTTTTTTAAATGTTTAATTACAACACAATCATCCTGTTAGTTACTTTGATATATTTTGCTACTCACATTTGTTGGAGTCATTAATTTTACATCAACCTGTATTCATCAATTCACTTTTAAAAATTACTATTATAGATCTTTTCTTTAAAAGGATTCACTTTAATACTTCAATCTCTTGACCTTGTTTTTATCTCTTACTCTTTCTCAGACGAAAACTTTAATATCGTTATATAAACACTGATCTACTTTCAAACCTACATTATTACCAGAAATGTGTCACTATATTACACTTTGTTTTTTTACACCTTCTCGGTGGGCATTTACAGTTACGTGTTAAATTGTCCTGCTGACCACAATCAAGACACTCTCTGTCATCTAGTGGGTTCATGTGTCAGCCTCAACTACAGCATCAGACACCTGTCCTTTACTATAGTTTGATCACTGTGAGCTTGCAAACGGCTCCAACTTACTGCACACCCTTGAAGCAGTGTGTGTCTCATTCAGGAATGTAAACAGAGCCACTGATTAAGCAGTTCTCTGTATTCTTTTACAGTCCACCAGTGGCGGATTTAATCACAATAGCCAAATCATAATCTTCATCATTATCATTGGCCGCACATTAATTTTAATAAGCTGCATCGAAATGCTCAAAATATTCTAAGTTGTTTTCACAAAGTTTTCGTTTAACTTTAGTCATACTTGTCCAAGGAAATTATCCTGACCCATAATTTCATTTATAAAACAGACAATATCTTTTGCTTCAATGACTTAATATCAACAAAATATCCAACATTATACATTATTGATTTTCAGAATTTTTGGTCAAAGTTGTCTTTACATTTTACTAATTTGGTATTATCATCAACAACCCTAATTACAGAACAAGTACATATCTAACATCCGGGAACCGGGCTGAATAATCAAACCCTGTTTCTGTACCCCCAGCATAGCTGGACCCTAGGTTCAAAACACAATGGTTATCAAACTAAAACTAAACCTAATTTCAATCATTATTTTACCATTAAAATATAGAATTTTTCCCCATTTTGCTTAATGAAACATTCCTTATCTTTATATCACATTAATCCCAGTTAATCATACTCAATGCCTTATTTTTATTCTGAACTCATTTTTCATACCATTTAAACAGTTAATTTGACTTCCATAAATTCTGTCAGACATTTTATTTTCATCACATATAGTTTTCTACTATATTTCTTCCATCTTTCCCTACATGCCAGTTCCTTCTGCATCCTCTGTTCTACATGCTAATTCTTTCTTTTCTCTACATGCCAGTTCCTTCATTATCTAACCAGTACATGATTGTTTGCACAATCCCCACACAAACATATCTCACACACCAACCTTCTTGTTTTTTTTCGTTTTTTTTTCACTTCCTTCTTCCATCAAGTCTCTCACCCGTCATAGTGACACTTGAATTTCCAATCTTTCCCTTGTTTTGATAACAATCCCCTATTTCACACAGACAGCCTTATTGCTGCTTGCAACTTCAATCCTTATCATATAAATTTAAGTTCTCTAGACATCTAATGTCATGCATCCATTTACTGGATGAAGAAGTAAAACCCTATTTCTCTCGACAGTTCTTCTTAGCTGCCCCTTTAAGACAACAATCCATTGTTTGTCCACATTGCTTACACATGTTGAACACAGCCATAACTACCTTTTTTGTTTCTCACTGCCCTGTTCAACTGATTCTCGCACTACTTTCAGTCTAGTTGTGCTCAGTGTTCCCTCCCTGGGGAAATCATGGTATTTTCTCAGTTTTTTCAATATCTAAAACATAAATTTTCCCCCATAATTTTCTCATTTGATAGAAAAACCGGTGTATCAAATTTTGCATGCTTACCTTGAGACTTCCCCATATTGGCTGCTTCTCTGTCCTCTGTGGATTTCTCTTCAACACGCGTTTTCCTGATCTGTTAGGCGTCCCCAACAGACCCGATTTTTTCTTTTAACCCAAATCGGTCGGGTTGCACTATTAGTGCCCTCCTAATTAAGGTTTACCAAAAACTGTTCTGGTTCCCCCTAATTAGCCTCAGTACCTAAAAACAATTTGCTCCGTCGTGGAACATCTCATTTTCAGGTTACCTATCTGTTTGAAATCTCTTGATCTGTTACAGACCTCAATTAATCTCAGATAATTTCCTCTCGTATCTGTTTGAAACCTCTTGATCTATATATAGATCTCAATTAATCTCAGATTACGTACCACAGAAACAGCCCTCAGCCAATATGGTTCACTCACATTTCATACCCGAAACAAAATACTTTTCCCCAAAAGAAAATATTTTAGACGTCTCTTACCAGAGATATGTTGGTTGCCACGGGTTCGCTTTCTTTTGATTCCAGTGGAGCCCCTCCCGGACCCGATAGCGGTCGGCCCCTCTCTCTCAAGCTTACGAGGTAGAGCTGGAACTGCTAAGTCCAGGTGGCCAAACACCGTCCGCTCTCAGGTCCAGAAGGCACTTCCAAGGAACCCCACTCTGACACCAAAATTGTTGTGGCAAAAATTCTGTTAAACATCATCACTGCGTAAGAGACACTCAGAGTCAAATTAATAAAAAGGAAAGTATTTATTCTTGCAAGAATAGGTTCAGTCTAGTACACAGAAGTTACGCTGTGCAAGAGAGTGACACACAACAGGAAGATATGAGACAGCCTTTATACTGTTTTCAAGGTTCCTCCTCACCCGCTGTACCTTTCACCCACTCAGATAAGGTCCTTACTGCTGTTCAGTTTCTACTTAAAGACACAAACTGGTACTGAAATAAACTGCCCAAAACTGACCGTCCCTAAGGTCAGAGGTCTTGTCCCATATGTTCCTGAAAAGTCACAAGCACGTACACACATATACTTTTGTACATTGAATAGATTCTTTCTCTTATGATACCTGTTTGGGATCAATGACTATTAAAATTTCCACAACACAGTCGTAACCCGAGGACGTTCTGGTGTAGTGAGAGCCACATCCATTTCCTGTTGCATATGTGAGCCAGAGTTATTTTTCTTCTTTGTTGTGAGGTAGAACCGTAAAAGGGGCAACCTGGTGTCTGCATACAGTTTTCCAACTGTAATCTCGTCATCAATAGACATTTCTTTGTAATCCATTAAATCTACCTCAAACTCAGTGATGTCTCCATCTGGGCTTTTCCCATCTCCAAAAAACAGCTTGATTGCTTGCTGAATCAAATCAGATTTCTTGGATTCTTTTGATACATCTACCTTTCGTGTGCCACCACCCCTTCTTGTTCTCACTTGTTTGAAGATTTCATTTTCTGTATCGTAATTCATCCATCCTAATTCTACCTTTCTCATAGTCTTCTGAGCATTCTTTGCTGTGTGTTGTTGACTACTTGTGGCAGAATCATCATACTTACATTTTTTGGATATTTTAGATTTCAATCGCTCAAAAAGTTTTGATTTCCTGTTATTGGGGTCATTCCTGTTATTGGCTTTCTGTCTGCAAAATCCCAAAATGGCCAAACGATCACCATATGATGGAAAGTATGTCTTTAGCTGTTCATCTGTCATTAGTTCAATGACACTGGCATCAATCTAGAAAAAAAAGGAAATGCACGTTTAATATTTGACATTTGAGTTTGCATGTCAACATACAATTTTCACTGATAAATGGTTGGGTGCAAATATATATATATATATATATGTGGGTGCACGTGTGTGTGTATATATATATATATATATATATATATATATATATATATATATATATATATATACACACACACACTTTAGTGATGTCAATGTTAACGCATAAGATACTTTTTTGTCCAGTTTAACGCGCTATAATATTTAACGCAATTAAAGCAGCTTCCGTTTTTTCTGTTGTCCTTTAGCTAACATTATATTATATGATCACGCTATTATTCATGCAATGCTTTTAAACCATTCAAGAGAATGGTGAATTCATGTGTCCGAATGTCTTGACACACACACGTCGCACAGAAAGACGCGCGCCAGTATCCTTCGCCAGAATAGAGTTCTCTTTTGAGCTTGAACGAACAATAACACCAGTTATTTTTAACCCAGTTAACAACCCAGTCAACCAGTTAAGCTCACAGTGATGTCACCATGTGGTCACAAAGTCAGCAATCTGGGGTCACAGTGAGCTAAAAGTTTAACTCACTGTGTGCTCAAACATGTGGCCACAATATGAGCTCATCCCAGCTAGGAATGTTAATGTTCTATAAATGTTTTGAGAGCATTACTTTATGTTTTTGTAATCCTTTCTGTAGCTAATTTTATTTTTTGTTACCAGAATGTTCTCCTTAAAAGTAGAGATGCACCGATTACAATTTTCTAGGCCGATTCCGATTTCCGATTTTTCTTGAGTTTGGCCTGCCGATACCGATTTTATCCGATTCTGATTTCATTTTTTCTAACCACTTTACAGCAAACACAAATATTTATTTTCTATCTTTTCTTTAATAGAACATTTTTTGAACAAATAAAATAAAACTATATAAATTATTACTCCTGGTGTGCGAAATTCACATATCTATGTGCAGTGTTATGGTATGGATGAACCATTTTCACTTCCAATATTCAACTAAAAAAAATGTGATATAGGCCTATTTACTTATTTAGGAAACTTCTGTATGAAATCAGGTAATGGCAATAAAATAATATATAATAGCCAATAAAAATGAAATAAATATAGCCTTGCAGTATAAAGATATTTCTCAAAACACACACACAGGCCTATTGCAATCACAAGTTTAAATGGGTAAATTTTCTATAAATATTTTTGAGTCTTCATTTTCTTTTCTGACATGGTCTACTCCTATTCCATGCAAATTCTGTGCATTTTGGGTACCTTTCCGTGTGCACGTGTGATGCTGATGTTGTTGCACGATGTTAATCATGCGGCGCCCGAGTGCATTTGACCGGCATAAAATTGGAATATGTCAGACTGACCGGCCGGTCGCCGATCATGTGAAAATCTCTACTAAAAAGGTAGGATAACCCTCTCTAAAAACATTTTAAACATGTTTAGTGATAACATTGAAAGAACACTATCCCCTAACATTCTAAATATTTGGCGAGAAGTTTCCAAGCAGACACAGGACTTAACCTCCTGTGTCTTGAAAGTTTGATTGAAAGTAACGGTTTGGTCACCATTGTGGAGGTCAGTGTTTGCTTTAGTTGGGCTCTTTGGCCTTGACTATTTAATATCAATTTTTCTCTGATTCCTAATAAGTGTCTGTTATAGAAAGAGAAAATGTGATCAAGTAATAGTATGTTGGCTACTTGTTGATAATAAAGATATTATCATAATGTATTGGCCTGATTTCATCCAGGGAATGGTCTCTAGTATCAATTGAAAAATCCTGATCATAAAAATCCAGGATTTATACAGCATGAGATCCTGCAGCATTTTAATCTTTTACATTTTAATGCAGAGTATTTAATACTAAAAATCAAAATCTGTATACGTTGTTTGAAATCCCTTCATAGAGACAAACACAAACCTCAAGAATAGGGCAGGGTATCGTAACAAAATTTTCGATACCGATACCTTGACTTCAATACCGGTTCCTGAACGGTACTTTTTTCGATACCAATTTTATCAATATAACATTACCTAAAAAAAAAACTTTTATTTTTTCAGTTTGTTTACTTTTTTACACTCATATTTTGAGTATGTAAAAAAGCACCAATGCTAAAGTTTTCTATGTTTCCTAATCATTTAACAACATGTATTCTTTACTTCAATGTTCTCATTGTTTCTGCCTTAACTTAATGCATTGTTTAACAATGAAACTGAATGAAAATTAATTGAAATGCATTACAGTCACCCCTGATAACAGATCACTCTAAATTGTAATTTAGACACATGCATTTTCTGTAAAGCTCCTTTGAAACGATATGTATTGTGAAAATGCTATACAAATAAATGTGAATTGAATTAAATATAGGCTACTGGGGTGCGGGATATATGCCTCACGCTCAGCACACATGAAGCTTGCGCAAAGCACTGGCAGAAGTAGCCTAATGATTATGGATGTGTCGGGAAACGATAGCAATGAGATATTTTAATTGTTTATTAATGAACAAGTGTTTCTAAACGTGTTGGCTGCAAAGATGATTATTGCGAATTTGCGATGCTGACTCGTCATCCCTGCAGTAGTGAACGCGCCCGCGCCTATATGGATTATGTAAGTGTTTTTCCGCCACAGCCAATCATACTGCATGTTTGTTTCACTGACGTTGACGAGATTAACCACTTAAGTACCGAAACTTGGTACCGAAAAACAAGACATGTTTCGATACTCGGTAGTATCGAAGCAATTCGGTCGGTACCTAAAAAGTACCGAACTCGGTACCCAGCCCTACTCAAGAATCAGCGTGTGAATCTCAATAAGAATGCACCCAAAATGCATTGCAGCATTAAGCATGTCACCCTTATTGAGATTCACATGCTTATTCTTGAGGTTTGAGTGTGTCTAAGTGAAACAGTAGATCAAAATGTTAGGTTTTGTTTATTATTATACAGATTGTCTTATTTAAACAATGTTCAAAGTCATGCTATATGAAAATTACTATAATAAATTACTAGAAATTAATAACACTGATCAACTGATCAGAGCACTACATGATCATTATATCATTATCAAGTGATCACAAATGTGTCTGATCACATTTTCTCTTAATATTCTTGCCATAAGACAGTTACAGCAGCCAGAGAAAAACTAAGATTAAAACTTCTAGAGTCCAACTAAAACAAACACTGATCGCCATAATGGTGGCATTAAACCAAACGATTAATTTCAATAAATCATCAACATCTAAACCTCTGCTAATCTCAATAAGAACTTCTGTACACATATGACTAGGGATGTAACGATTCACTCGCAACCGGTTGAAAATCGTTAAAATTGTGTGACGATTCAAGTCGGTTGAAATGTTAGACGAATCGCGATACACGTTTTAAACAGCAGGGCGCGTTTACTGAAGCCTACTGTGAAGTTGTGTACCTCGCTTTACAGGCACAATAGCAGCGAGCACACACTGGTGCGAAGCTAGCGAGTGTTTTCACTTCATTCATGGAACCTGAGCTTGTGTGAGCACTATAGACTGTAAAAAAAGGTGAGCACTCAACTTCCACTGGAATGAACTGAAAACGGTCGGTTTGCTCCGCTCGCGCCGCGCCAGTGTGTGTCATAGACTGGTGTGCTCGCGCCGTCAAACACATGGCGACGCCAAGCGTAGATGTTGACGTTGACTCATTCAAATCGGAGGTGTGGCGGCATTTTGACTTTCCGTAGACTAATAAAAATAATCACCACCGTGAGAAGCACCAGTCACCTCCGTTTTCATGTAAAAGTCATTAATTTCGACAAGTGCGAGAGAGATAAGAAAGAGATAAACCAGATTCCTGGTTGCCACGGAAACACTGATGCATCTTGTGATCTCCGTGGCAACCAGGAATCTGGTTTATCTCTTTCTCAATGTGTTCTGTTATTTTAACTCTTACAAGTGTAATGATACAAATTATAACAAAATTAGAATCTTGCCTTTATTACAATGTAAAACCCCTGTCAATGTGGTAGGCCCTACTAATTTTACACAGTCTTTTACATAGCGAAGGTACCAGTGTCCAGCCTCTTGACCAGACAGACAGAAAGACTGAGTTGAAACAACCTTGAAGGGAATTTTTTTAAGCCCCGTTGCCCCTGGTACCGGGGGCGTCAGTTTTTAACAGTTTAATGTAGTTTTATTATTTGACAAATATATTTAAAAAAAAAAGTGCAGCATTTTGTTTGAGAAATAATAAAAAGGACACTTTTTCATTTATAATTTGTCTTAAATCTCATTTGTTAAAAAATTCGTGAATCGTATCGCATCATGAGATGAGTGAATCGTTACATCCCTACATATGACAAATACATCTGGTTAGTATAGTAATAAGGTAAGCTTGTAACGCTGAAGTTGGAGCCTGACATCAGATGTTTAGATATCAACCCAAATTTAATTTTCTACCCAAATTTGAAGTCTGAGTGATGTTGGAGTCCATGTCCAATAACATTTCTAGCTGAGGTGACTCACATTTTGGCCATAATATGAGGACACAGTGAGTGCGCTGTGCGGTTACACTTTTAGCTCACTGTGGTCATATGGAGAGAAAAATGTCAGTTTTGTAGAGTATCCTCATAAGAGCAGTCTTAAATGAGTTAAATAAAGTCTTAAATAAGAGTAAAGACTAAAGATTTTTGGGAATGTGATTGAGATTGGGGGGTGAGATTGAGATCCGCATCTGTCACATGTTTGTGTTTCAGACATAACTTTTGTACTCATCCTAATATTATGCATAAGTACATGAATTATTTTTTATAGTTATACTAGTATTTTATAGAATCATACATTTATTTAATTTACATGGACCCTTTTCACAGACTGTGCTGATTCTTTTCCAAAGTTATCACCAACACAAATCTAGTAAAAAGTTAATTTAGCCAAATTAAGTAAAGTTAATACATTTATAATGCTATATATTGTGTTTTATTACCTAAAAGTTTGGTTTAACTAGAAGAAATTGACTGAAATAATTATATTAGCCTACTGTTGTACTATTGATCTACTGTTGTAGATTTAGCTACTACTTAATGCAATAAAAAAACTACTACTAATAATAAAGTGTGCATAGAAGGTTGCTTATTTTTCACTTTATCTTTTGCAATGTTAACTTTTAAACAGCATGTAGCCTTCATATGTATTATGTACTTATGATTACCATAATAATAATAATTGCATTTCATTTAATATTTTTTCAAATAGTTAAATAAAACAGAAAAATAGTTCCAACAGATTTTGCTGTGGTATCGAAATTGGTACCGAGAACCGTAAAATTGTAATGGTATTGGTACTGAACACTAGAATTTTGGTATCGTGACATCCCTAATAAGGCCTAATTCTGGCTTAGTCTAAGTCCTGTATGTGAAACAGGGCCTAAGTGTACTGAATGAACTTAAATGTAATTAAAGAAAGTATAAATCACCAGTTTTTGAAACCATTAGTATAATCCTAAACCCCTGCCCTGCATCTATGCTGCATTTTTGTCCAGCTGCATTGTCTCACCTTTTCTTGTTCCAGTTTCTCAATGGTTTCCTCTGGAACATTCCTCATTCGCAGAAACTCAATTAGTTCATCCATCCTGTAGTAGACATACATATGCCAGTTTTTATCCTCTCTAGGCCTTCACTCACATGACAAGTTTGATTACCAGTATATATTTAAAGAACACAAATGTATATGTTTAAAGAACACAAAAACAAAATGTTGTCTAGATTGGGGCTGTTTTGAACTTGCTTCAAAAATACCTCAATGAGGTCTGCATCGAGAGTTTAGGTACAGTCCCTAGTTCGGGCAGTGTTTAAAATGTTTGGTTCTGCGCTATGCTGTTGATAAAATGTTCCATGATTAAACGCACCTGCTCAGCTCGCGCCGCACGGTTCAAACACAGCAGTTTTTCGTCTCACTTTTCACTTTCGTGTTTAGTGTTCGATGATTAACAAACGCGACACATAGCCTAATCAAAGAGATTTGGAAAATGTAGTAATCTACCAATGGGAACGACAACTAAGAGATTCACAACCTGGCCCTCTGTTCACGCAACTGTAATCGATAAACCATGCAAACGTTTATGATATGCTACGTTTTAACTTACAATTACTTTTAAAAAAGTGTTCAGCTGTTGTTGTACAGGCATACTTACATTCAAAACAGTTCTTCAAGCAGCACACCTCGCGCTTCAGTCGCTTGCTGACTGCATGATTAAGTCATAATAACGAGAAAGTTTATCATTATTACGAGATGTTAAGTCATAATTACGAGAAAGTTTATCATTATTACGAGATGTTAAGTCATTATTACGAGAAAGTTTCTCATTTCTCGTTTCTCAGAATATGCCCGCCCACTCCAGAGCCTTTCCAGTGAGCAGTGAGCAGATAAAGGAAACGCGGTCGTCAGCCGATGTGTAAAACTGGGGCTGAAGATTCATAAATAAGCTGCACTGCTGAAGGAATCCTTCACACGCCACAGGTGAGCCATCAAACTTTTCGGGAAATGACAGACTGGGATAGTTAGATGCGGTACTCACACTGGATTGCGGTGGAACAGGTGCAGCGGTAGTTTGGGCTTGATTAGCCGTTGTGCTTGAGCTCTGCGTAGACCAGGATTGCACGGAGCTTGCTAGTTCCTCGAGGAGAGAAGTTAGTCTCGTCAGCTGAGAACGATGAGAGGCTAGCATGGAAGCTCGGATCTTGATCCACGTTTGGCGAAGTCTTCTGTAACGTACGTACGGAGGTGGTCGGATCCATGTGCAGAACTTTATTAGAACTGAAACATAAGCAGAAATGAACCAGGCACACAAATAAACAAGGGCAATCCAATAACTCGTGGTGTTAACAGGCGTAGGTCAAGGTAGGCAGCACAGGTTCGCAAACAGTCCAGGATACAGGCAAAGGTTGAGAGTCCAGGGAAACACGGAGAAACAGAACAGGGAATAACGCTCAGAAATGCACACTTACAGTGTAACAAGACTTCGTAAAGGACAGAGGAGAAACACAGGTTTTAATCAGGAACTCAATAACCAATAATGAAACACAGCTGAACATAATAACATAATGAGTCCATGGGGAAAAACATAACACAATGAGAGAGTGCCCTCCAGTGGCTCTCGATGGCACTACAGCTGCCGATCGTCACAATTGCCTTATATATAAGGGTTTTCAAGATTTAATATTTATTTAAGATTGAGGCTATTTACATGTTAGCAATTACAAATCAATTAGAAAGAAACACTTTTGTGTCTTGTGTCTTGTGTCTTATGTCTTATGTGTTCTTTTTTTTAAGACTGATGAGCCCACAGCTGAAGATGATGGCAAGGTAATATATTCTTCAACTAATTTTTTTCTATATTCTACTGTTAGGCCAGGGATCGGGAACATATTGGGCGTGAGCCATACTTGTTTCACTCATTACTAAAATAAAGTAAACAATCTCACAATTTGAATTTTTTAAAAATAATTAAGTAATTAGTCAAACAAGATATACAGCTTTTATGGGTCTACCAGTGTAGGGAATGATAATAATCAATAATTGATAATACTCATGACATGCTTTTTCATTCTTCTTTGACAGACCCAAATTGAACAGGTACACTTTCATATGTTACTTCACAAATTGATTGTTTCATTGAGGTGATGAACTGATACAAACTTGTATTTTTTAAATAGACCTCTCTGAGTAAATACAGACTTGATTTTATTACAATGATTTGAATTTCAGTCTCCCCCCTCTTCCACTCTGACAGTGAAGACCTTGGAATTTAAAGTGTTTCTTTGCCATTTTGTTTTTATTAAATATTACTAATTTGTATATAATTCTTTAAAAATTTCCATGTGTTTTATCAAATGATTTATCAAAATTGTTGTTTTGTTTCTTATAATATATATATATATATATATATATATATATATATATATATATATATATATATATATGTGTGTGTATATATATATATATATATATATATATATGTGTATGTATATATATATATATATATATATATATATATATATATATATGTGTGTGTATATTGTCTATCCCACTCTTTTGCTGCGAGCCCCCAGATACCAACCAAAAAATGCCAGGCCCCACAACCACCAAAGCCTACGGGCCCAGCTCGCCCTCCCCCTCCTCCTGTGAGAGCTCTTCGGCCTCTGCCACAGCGCCAGGGCCCACACCCTCCTCCGGCGGCTCGAGGTGAACCAAAAACGTCCCGGGTTACGTATGTAACCCTAGTTCCCCGAAGGGACGGACGCTGCGTGAAATCGCAGTGGGAACGCCCTCAGCGTGACGCGTCTGAAGCATGAATGAAATCAGTCAATGGAGAGAATGAGCGTACGGCGAGTGACGTCATCGACCAGGAAGCTATAAATATCCCCTGAGTACACAACACGCCAGCTTAAAAGTTACTGAAGCAGCGACCCAAGGGGATGCCGAGAGTATGGCAGGACACGCAGCGTCCGTCCCTTCGGGGAACTAGGGTTACATACGTAACCCGGGACGTTCCCCTTCAGGGACTACCGCTGCGTGAAATCGCAGTGGGAACGCAATACCCACATCCCCATACGACCAAATCCCCGTCGTGTGTCATTAGGAGACACAAACCGACGAGAGAACCTGAGCCCCGGGAGTGGAGCTAAGATCGAGGGAATAAAATCTAACGAAAGTGTGCGGTGAGGACCAGCCTGCCGCATCACAAACGTCCTGAAGAGAAGCTCCTGAAAGAAGAGCTGTAGAAGCAGCCATACTCCGGGTGGAATGAGCCCTTACAGCCAAAGTGAAGGCTGATGGGCCGAACCATAAGCAAGTGGGATGGCCTCGACCACCCACTTGCTCATCCTTTTTCTAGATGCAGGACACCCTTTCTTAGGTGACCCAAACAGACGAACATTTGTTCCGATCTCCTCCACAGGGCAGCTCTGTGGACGTAAGCATCAAAACCCAAACTGGGCACAGCAAATTAATTTTCTCCTGGTCTGACGTCAGAAAAGGCGGAGGACAGAAAACCTGCAGAACTATAGGTCTAACTGAAACAGTTGGAACCTTAGGAACATAACCTGGTCTCGGAAAGAGAAAGGCCTTAACCAACCAGGAGCAAATTCCAGGCACGAGGGAGCCACCGAAAGTGCTTGAATATCTCCAATTCTTTTTAGAGATGAGATAGCGAGAAGAAGGATAGTCTTTAGAGTAAGAAACTTTTCCGAAACTTCCTCGATGGGCTCGAAAGGAGCAAGGGAGAGACCTTCTAAGATGACGGCCAGATCCCAAGCTGGTACCCTTGTGCGAACTGCAGGCCTCAGCCTCAAGGTGACACGAAGGAAGCGAGACATAAGCGGGTGTTTCCCGAGGGAACCTCCACTTGAAGGGGTGTGGTAAGCAGCTAAGGCCGCCACATACACCTTCAGTGTGGAGTGGGATAACCCTGTGGAGAGACGGTCCTGCAGGAAATCCAGGACTGTACCAACCGGGCAGTTAACTGGGTCCTGCTGGCGCTCTCCACACCAAGAGGTGAAAAGTTTCCACCTCGCGGCATATAACTTCCTCGTGGAGGGAGCTCTGGATCGGAGGATGGTCTCAACGACCTCAGCCGAGAGACCAGAATCTATGAGCTGGGCCCCCTCAGAGGCCAAGCCCACAGCCTCCATAGCTCTAGACGGGGGTGAAGGATCGACCCACTCGCCTGAGAGAGCAGATCTCTCCTGATCGGTATCTCTAGGGGAGAGCCGTTGAGGAGAGACACTAGGTCCGCAAACCATACCCGGGCCGACCAGAACGGGGCTATTAGCAGGAGACTGAGCCCGTCCCGGCGAACCCTCTCCAGAACTCCTGGGAGCAGAGCGATCGGGGGAAAAGCGTACAAGCGTGACCTCGGCCACGGATGTACCATCGCATCCAACCCCAGCGGGGCTGGATGGCTGAGAGAGAACCACAGCGGGCAGTGTGATGTTTCTCGAGAAGCAAATAGGTCTACCTCGGCAAGACCGAAATGTTTCCATAGGAGTTCCACCACCTCGGGGTGAAGACTCCATTCCCCGGGCCTCGGCCCCTGTCTTAACAGGATGTCTGCCCCCTGATTTAAATACCCCGGGAGATAAAAGCTCTCAGAGAAAGAATTTTCCCCTGGGACCATAGAAGGATCTGACGTGCCAGTTTGTAAAACGGGCGAGAACGCAAACCCCCCTGATGGTTGATATAAGAAACCACCGATGTGTTGTATGTCTGGACAAGAACATGGTGGCCCCTTAGGTCTGGGAGGAAGTGTTTCAGAGCCTGAAACACCGCCAACATCTCTAGGCAGTTTAAGTGCCACAGACGATGATGGTCCTCCCACAGACCCTGAGCCCACCTGTGAGAGAGGCATCTGTCATTAGCATAACGCGACGACAAGGAGCTCCTAACACAGGGCCTTGGGACAGAAACCAAGGATCTTTCCACATGATCAGGGCGTGATGACACCGTCGCAAACTCACGATCATGCGAAGCGGATTTCCCCTCGGGGAGAATCCCTTGGTCCTGAGCCACCACTGTAACAGTCTCATGTGCAAGAGGCCAAGAGGTATCACGTTGGACGCAGCTGCCATGAGACCTAGCAGTCTCTGGAACTGTTTTACAGTGGATGACTGGCCTAGCTTGACCTGATCTACTGCAGCGAGAATCAAAGCAATACGAGCAGGTGACAATCGTGCCTGCATTGTCGTTGAATCCCACACTACACCTAGAAAAGTGGTTCTCTGTAATGGAGAAAGAACACTCTTTTTGGCGTTGAGCCTCAGCCCCAGTCACTTGATATGAGCAAGAACGACATCTCGGTGCCGAACCGCCTGTTGTTCCGATTGAGCTAGAATCCAGCAATCGTCTATATAGTACAGAAAGCGGATGCCCTGTAACCTCAGCGGGGCTATAGCAGCATCCGTACACTTCGTGAATGTTCGGGGTGACAGTGCTAGGCCGAACGGAAGAACCCGATATTGGTACGCTTCGCCCCCGAAAGCGAACCTCAGGAACTTCCTGTGTTGAGGGAGGATAGATACATGGAAGTAAACGTCCTTTAGATCTATCATGACAAACCAGTCCTCGGATCTGATTTGAACATCCCCAGTGACAGACACAGCGCCCTGTAACGTACTGGCAGGGAACAGCTGGTCTGGGCACTCCACAACCCTCCTCGGAGGGGGCGAGCGTCCCTCGGGAAATCGCTCGCCGAGTCTCTCTACGCCCTGTGAAGGCAGGGTTAGTAGAGCAGACCACTGAGGGCATCGGAAAAGACAGGGCACCGTGTTCTTGTGCAGTGAACTCAGGTCTTTCACGATAGGGACCACCCTCAGAACCCTGACGTTCAGCACGTCAGGATTTTTTTTTTTTTTTCGATGAAGTAGTATCCTAACTCCCTGCTGGGTGGGGGACCCATTCCGCCAGGAACTCTACTAACGGAACCAGCCTCTCGAGGCTGGCCTCCGGATGAACATCCCGAGTGACAGACACAGCGCCCTGTAACATACTGGCAGGAAACAGCTGGTCTGAGCACTCCACAACCCTCCTTGGAGGGGGCGAGCGTCCCTCGGGAAATCGCTCGCCGAGTCTCTCTACGCCCTGTATAGGCAGGGTTAGTAGAACAGACCCCTGAGGGCATCGAGAAAGACAGGGCACCGTGTTTTTGTGCGGTGAACTCAAGTTTTTCCCGATGGGGACCACCCTCAGAGTCCTGACGTTCAGCCCGTCAGGACTTTTTCGACGCGGCCTTTCTGGCGACAATGACTGTCCTCAGATCAGTCCTGCCCCGAGAAGGCCGCGCCGGAGAGCACCCCGCCTCGTCCCTCCAGTTTCTCTGCAGGGGGGCACGAGACGTGACACTCCGCTTCTGCTGTGCTCTTTTTGAAGACGAACTCGACGAAAGACTTTGCTCTGGTTGAACATTCTGCGTGACAGACACAGTGCCCTGTAACGGCGCACCGGCAGGGAACGACTGGTCTGAACACACTAGAACCCTCCTTAGAGGCGGCGAGCGTCCCTCGGGAAAGCACTCGCCAGACCCTTCTACGCCCTGTTTCGGCAGGGTTAGTAGGACGGGCCCCTGAGGGCGCCGGGAGAGACAGGGCACCCTTAAGGGAGGTGAACGCAAGTCTCTCTCGGCGGGGACCCCCCTCAGATTTCCTTTGAGCAGGTCGGCCTGAAAAGCCTGCATAAAAGTCATCGTATGCAAACATGCAGCCGCCTGCCGAGCCACCGAGTAAGCCTTCCCCACCAGCACAGAGGTATATATATTTATTTATTTTTTGGTGGAAGAGCCGGTGCTTTAAGTGAAGACGATGAAGCAGGAGAGAGATAGCTCGCAAGCGTCTCCTCCGCCTACAGTATCGTCACATAACCAGCAGATTTAGCACCAACAATGTTACCATAAGCATTGGACTGATTTGTGTAAATTCTGCTTGAAACCGGTCTAACCCAGGTCTTTGAAACCTCAGCATGAAGATCTGGGAAGAACGGTAAGCACCGGCTAGAAGGTTGAGGTCGTGCAGACAGAAATCTATCATCTAGATTGCTTTTAATTCTAGAAACCTGTCTATCAGCTGGCCACTCGATACTGTTATTTTTTTTTTTTTTTTTAGCTTTTCAACAGCCCGAGATAATACATCCATCAAACCTTCTTCATTTGCAGTATAATGTGATAAACTAGTTTTTCCATCAGCCAGCGAGATCCATCTGCGAGCCCCAAGACAAGCGCCGCCGCTCTGCCTCAACAGAAGCGGGACCCGAGCCTCGGGGAGCTCGCAGCAAATCACTCTCCTCGAAGAGCGATCGCCGCGAGCGCAGAGTTCTCAAGAGAAAACGCTCGCAATGCTGACAATCGACTCCCTCGAGAGCCGACTGGGCATTGCTGCACTCCCAAACAAGCCACACTTAGCTCGTGTGAATCCCCACCCGTGATGTGCCGAGTACAGGGGGGAACACACTTATTATACTGCTCGCTCATATTGGTTTTTTTATATAAAATATATATAGTGAAAACTCCTGACAAAACAGACAAACACAATCGACAGATTCAGACACACACAGAGCTGCTGAAGTAACTAAAAGCTGGCGTGTTGTGTACTCAGGGGATATTTATAGCTTCCTGGTCGATGACGTCACTCGCCGTACGCTCATTCTCTCCATTGACTGATTTCATTCATGCTTCAGACGCGTCACGCTGAGGGCGTTCCCACTGCGATTTCACGCAGCGGTAGTCCCTGAAGGGGAACAACTGATACCAGCTCTCAGTGATATGTGTCGGGTCCCCGCTATGATAACAATAACTTTCTCAAATGTTTACAGAACAAGCGGGAACCCAGTGTGCCTGTATCTTTTTCTATTGCTGTTCGATTACATGATAGAAAGTCTAAGGCCTTCAAAAGCCGTACAGCAAACCCATCTAATCTGGTGCCTATTACACGACATACCAAGATTGCTGTGGGGACAAAAAGTAAGACTGTTAAGTTAGCACTTTTAAACATCCGCTCACTTAAAAATAAATCACTTTTAGTCAACGACTTAATAACCACATACAACCTGGATTTTATGTTGCTAAATGAAACTTGGCTAGAAGAAAGTTGCAGTGCAACAGTCCTCAATGAAACAGCCCCTCCTAACTTTACTTTTATGAGTGTCTGCAGAGCTGTCAGAAGAGGTGGAGGTTTAGCTGCTCTTTATAAAGATGTCTATCAATGTAAGCAAATATCATTTGGGAATTACCCGTCTTTCGAATATCTGGGTATTGTGTTAAAAGGTGCTCCACGCATTTTACTTATCATTGTTTACAGGCCTCCAAAATACTCTCCAGCTTTTGCTGAGAACTTAACAGAACTGTTATCAACAATTTCCTCAGAGTTTGACTGCTTTGCCATTGCTGGAGATTTTAACATCCACATAGATAATGCAGAAAACAATATGGCAAAAGAAATCAAAACTGTTTTAAAAACTTTTGATCTGACTCAGCATGTACATGGAGCCACACATAATCGTGGACACACTCTAGATTTACTTATCAGTAAGGGTCTAAACATTTCATCAATTGTTATTAAGGATGTAGCACTGTCTGATCATTTTTGTATTTTCTTTGATATATTGATCTCTCCTGCCATTGAAGCTACATCTGTGTCTGTCAAGAAGAGATGCTTAAATGAGAACACTAGTGTACTATTTATGAAGGCTATATCTTTAACACCAAGCATATCTGCTGACTCTGTTGATTTTCTCCTTGATTCTTTTAACTCAAAAATTAAGAGTGTAATTGATGATATTGCTCCTGTGAAAGTCAGGAAGAAGAGTGGCAGACAAAAAGCACCTTGGAGAAACTCAACAGCAGTGCAAAATATGAAAAGACAATGCAGAAAAGCAGAGCGCATGTGGCGGAAGACAAAACTTGTAGTCCATTATAACATCTACAAAGACAGCATCCATGCTTTCAATAAGGAACTAAGCAAAGCTAGACAGACTTTTTTCTCGAATATTATAAACAGCAATATAAACAACACGCGCACTCTTTTTGCTACTGTAGAGAGACTGACAAACCCCCCAAGCCAGATTCCCAGTGAAATGCTCTCAGTGAGAAAGTGCAGTGAGTTTGCTTCTTTCTTCTCTGAGAAAATCAATAATATCAGAAAGGTGATCAGCTCATCCTTGAGTTGCGCTGGTGTCAGGCAGATCAGACAACAGCACGAGAAAGTAGCCACTATGTCTGATTTCGAAGAAATTGATGGCAAAATTTTGGAAGAAACCGTACAGCAAATAAAAACATCAACCTGCGCCCTTGATGCACTTCCCACATCTTTTTTCAAAAATGTGTTACACAGCTTAGAAGCAGATCTCCTAGAAGTGGTAAATGCCTCACTTCTCTCTGGGAGTTTTCCGACCTCCCTGAAAACTGCTGTTGTCAAGCCCCTCCTGAAAAAGAGCAATCTGGATAAGACCATATTAAACAACTATAGACCGATCTCAAATCTTCCTTTCATAGGCAAGATCATTGAAAAAGTTGTCTTCAATCAGCTGAACAAATTCTTAAGCTCGAATGGATACTTTGACCATTTTCAATCTGGTTTCCGACCGCACCACAGTACAGAGACCGCGCTCATAAAGATAATAAATTATATTCGCTTAAATACTGATACAGGCAAATTATCAGTGCTTGTACTACTCGACCTCAGTGCTGCATTTGACACTGTCGATCACAAAATACTTCTTGACAGGCTGGAAAACTGGGTCGGGCTTTCTGGGATAGTCCTAAAATGGTTCAGGTCATACTTAGGAGGCAGAGGTTATTATGTGAGTATAGGAGACCATAAGTCTGAGTGGACATCCATGACATGCGGAGTCTCTCAAGGCTCAATTCTTGCGCCACTCCTATTCAACCTGTACATGCTCCCAATGAGCCAAATAATGAGAAAGAACCAAATCGCTTACCATAGCTATGCAGACGACACACAGCTCTACTTATCCCTATCGCCTAACGATTACAGCCCCATTGACTCCCTTTGCCAATGCCTTGATGAAGTAAACAATTGGATGTGCCAAAACTTTCTTCAGTTAAACAAAGACAAAACTGAAGTCATTGCGTTTGGAAACAAAGATGAAGTTCTCAAGGTGAACGCATACCTTCAGTCTAGGGGTCAAACAACTAAAAATCAAGTCAGGAATCTGGGTGTGTCTCTGGAGTCAGACCTTAGTTTCAGTAGTCATGTCAAAGCAATAACTAAATCAGCATATTATCACCTGAAAAATATTGCAAGAATTAGATGCTTTGTTTCCAGTCAAGACTTAGAAAAACTTGTGCATGCTTTCTTCACCAGTAGGGTGGATTATTGTAATGGACTTCTCACTGGCCTTCCCAAAAAGACCATAAGACAGTTGCAGCTCATACAGAACGCTGCTGCTAGGATTCTGAGCAGAACCAGAAAATATGAACACATCACACCAGTCCTCAGGTCTTTACACTGGCTGCCAGTTACATTTAGGATTGATTTTAAAGTATTATTACTGGTATATAAATCATTCAATGGCCTAGGACCTCAATACATTGCAGATATGCTCAGTGAATATAAACCCAACAGATCACTCAGATCATTAGGATCACATCGGCTAGAAATACCAAGGGTTCACTCTAAGCATGGCGAGTCTGCTTTTAGCTACTATGCCAGCCGCAGCTGGAACCAGCTTCCAGAAGAGATCAGATGTGCTCCTACAGTAGTCACATTCAAATCCAGACTCAAAACACATCTGTTTAACTGTGCATTTACTGAATGAGCACTGTGCCACTGTTCGTCCGACTGTTTGCACTGTATTTTATTTTATGTTTTAATTATTCTGATTTCTGTATTTTATCTTTTATTCTAAACTGTTTTAATTATTCTGATTTCTTTTGATTATTTTAATTTCTTCTATGTAAAGCACTTTGAATTACCATTGTGTATGAAATGTGCTATATAAATAAACTTGCCTATATTAGATTGTATCATTATTTATTCTAAAATTTGTAATATATTACAGAAATGCAATCATTAATTAAAATCATTAATCATATCATATCAATCATATTGTGTTATTAATCAATAAATTCTAAAGAATTTGCTTACCTTTTATGTTTTGTGTCCAGTGATTTCTCAATGTTTTTAACGGGTCCCAGAAAGAATTGTGTTAAAGATGAGTTTATAGCCCACTGGATCGATTACTCTTCACACTGGAATCTTGGAAGGCGGACGCGGCAGCAGTTGAAGATCATAGTCTGCTTTTACAAACGCTTGTAGGCTACATCCAAGGATGGAAACATCTCAGGTTTTAGTGATTAACATGTTCTTTCCGTGAATTTCTCGAGTTTTGGGTGAACGTGGTAAAATAGGAAAAAAAGTACCACATAAGACGTGATATTGACGTTTATAAAACGTCACAGGAGTGACACATATCGTCGAAGCAACGTTAAAAAAATGTTTCAACCACGTTGTGAAAATACGTATTAATAACGTTAAAAAAATGTTTCAACCACGTTGTGAAAATACGTATTTATAACGTTAAAAAAATCTTTCAACCACGTTGTGAAAATACGTATTTATAACGTTAAAAAAATGTTGCAACGTTTTTGTGTTTTCTGGGAGTACATTAATCGGATGATTAAATTTGTTGTGTTATCGCGTTTATGAGGGGCGTTGACACGTTTGCATGTGTCGCTTCAGATCATTTCCGTTTGGATACCGCGCGCTCTCCGTGGGCGTGTCACATTAGCAGAATAATGAGCTGAGAGAACGATAATGAGATCGGCTGACACCTCTCTCTTTTTTTATAGATTACATAAACAGAGAATATTTCAGTTGCAGTTTATAGCATATTGCAGCTTGTTATTCCAAATATGGCACTTCGACGCGGAGACCTGATAAACATCGAGTTTCATGCTTGCAGCCCCTCCGAAGAGGCAAAAGGTGTGTTAATTTAAATCAGTTGAGCATTTTGTCTGTTAATATGTTCGTTTTTGCACAAATGTAAGACACCATGTGAATGTGAACGATGTTAGCTGATCAGTTACATGTTTTGTATACATTTCAGCTCTTACGTTGGTGATATGGTGAACGGAGTAAATCTTATAAAGGATTAAACATCATAAAACCATCAGTAAAAGTCTCATCCTTGTTCGGGGGGCATGCTACAGTAAGAGCTTTACCTCAGTGTGCTACATCGAGCGGCCCGTGAATGTTAATGACAACGGCAATGGCACAGGCAGCGAGCTACAACAACACGAAAAATGGATGGCATCGAAGAACAAACACGTAAGCTACAAACCGTTAGCTGAACCCCATAAAATCGAGGCTGCGACTGAGTTATCATTACCCAGGCATTCAGAGCGGCCTAGTGTGCTAACGGAGAAAATGCTAGCCAACCAAGACGAACTGATTAAAATGGATAAAAAACTGTTAACTCTCTATGAACAATGGAAGGGGCTAATCAGAACATCCAGATAAAAGCCTAAAGACTGACTTATCAGAGCACAAGTTGTGTGCAATGGCTGATGATATTGAAAAGGGTTTGAACAACATGATGAAGGTGTATAGTGAAATAAGGGAACGTACTATGCCATCCCCTGACAGAAGACACAAAATGGACTCTTTTGAAGCAGTAACTAAGCACATTATGAAAATACTTAATGAACGTATAACAGCAATAGACGGTGATTTTGAGGAAGATAGGGAAAGACAACGCCTTCATCAGCTACTGTCACACCAGTACGCCCGCTCCATCTACGGTACTGCCTCTCAGTCTAGTGTCGGTAAGCAGTCTACTTCAAGCATCGCAGCCAAAAGGATTGATGCACCTGTGGAGTTGGCTGCAAAGGAAGCAGAATATAAAATTGTGCAGTAGGAAACTAGACAAAAGGAAAAAATGAAAGATATAGAATCTGAACTTGAGCGTTTAAAGGCAGAAAAGGAAATGCAAGCTGCTCGTGCAAAACTTGAGATCTACGACATGAAGCACCAGCTCCCTCTAGTGGCATACCTCTATTAATGCCACAAAACAATGTGTCTATCCATATGTCAAATCACACGGTGACCAATCCAAACCCTCAAATTGTCACTCAAGCACCTCCCACGGACATTTCTCAGTTGGCCCAAGCAATTCAAAACAGTATAGCCATAAACAGAATCCCAGTGCCAATGCCCACAGTGTTCAGCGGAGATCCAATTAACTACATTGAATGGAAGGCTTCATTCTCTTCACTTGTATACCGCAAAGGTATCTCACCTGCTGATAATCTTCATTTGCTCAAAGGTATGTCACAGGCCCTGCACAAAAATGTCTTAAGGGCACATTCTACCGCAGTGATGGAGAGGCATACAGGGATGCATGGCAAAAGCTTGATCAACGTTATGGACAGCATTTTGTTGTCCAAAGAGCTTTCAGAGACAAATTGTCAAAATGGCCTAAAATAAGCTCAAAGGACGCAGAAGGATTAAGACATTTTCAGACTTTCTAAATGCATGTCTCCAAGCCACACCATATGTAAAGGGCCTAGATATACTAAGTGACTGTGAGGAAAATCAAAAGTTGCTACAGAAAGTTCCTGACTGGCTGGCAGCCCGTTGGAATCGCCAGGTCCCAGTTACACTTATGGATGGCAAGGACTTTCCCTCCTTTAAGGACTTTGCACAATTTGTGGCAGTCGAGGCAGACATTGCATGCGACCCGGTCATTTCTTCATATGCTCTTCACTCATGCAGCTCATCCTACGAGAAAAGGACCTCAAAGGACTTTAAACCAAACAGATCCATACAAATCTTCACAACGCAAACCATAGTACAAAACAACAAGACAAGGACAAGCTACACAAAATTAAAGGTACCCTGCATGTTTTGCAAAGATGAAAAACACAAGTTGTCAAAGTGCCCTAAATTTTCAGATCAGCCCTTAGAGGAGAAGCGCACATATGTTAAGGACAATAAACTGTGCTTTGGATGCTTAAAGGTGGGCCATAACGCCAAAGATTGTTGCCATCGCCACGCTTGTGACATTTGCAAAGGAAGGCATCCCACTTGTCTGCACAATGACCATCACAAGGCATATGAAAGGTCTCAAAACTCTAGCAACGCCGCTCCAAGCACTCAAAATGAAACCGCGACAGTCACAGCTCTCAACGTTATTAAGGTGGGTGAGTCAAGTAGCACATCCATGATCGTTCCTGTTTGGGTGTCTACGGTTCAGAGCCCGTCTAAAGAGCAATTAGTTTATGCACTATTAGACAAACAAAGTGACAGCACATTTGTCTGTGAATAATTAAGCAACCAGCTACGAGTGGACACTCACCCTGTAAAGTTGAAGTTAACTACCATGCTGGGTGTTCACTCTATTATTAAGAGTCACAGAGTATCTGGTCTGCATGTGAGAGGCTATGACTCAGACATTTGCATCGACCTACCCCCCTCATATACCAAAGACTTTGTTACAGTTAACTATGACAACATACCCACTAGTGACACAGCAAAACAATGGTCCCACCTGACAGAAATTGCTGATAAGATACCACCTGATGTTGGACTCCTTATTGGATTTAACTGCTCCAGAACTTTAGCTCCAAGACAAGTTCTACTTGGAGAAGGTGAGGAGCAATATGCCATCTGCACAGACCTAGAGTGGAGTATCGTTGGAGGCTCCACACCAGCGCTCAATGAAACTCAGCCAAGTTTGTGTCATAGAATCACAATAAAGGAATTACCCCCTGTAACTCCCATGGACATGATTAATGTGCTAGAGTCAGATTTTAAGGACACAAAGGCAAGCGACAAAATAGTATCACAAGATGATCTCATCTTCGGCGTCAAAATTTATAGACAAGACAAGTAGTTTGTTTAGGCATGGTTTGTAAGGAATTACAAACCTGCGCACATGTATTCAAACGCACATAACTATAGAATCAATTCTTAATGCGCATGTGAACGCCATCAGCGTCTATCACAGGTTCACGTTTAAAGTCTGTTTAGAGAGAACGGTGTCGTCTTAGCGGTCCCTAATTTAATAACAAATGATCATTTAGACGGAAGTGAATCAATCAAAATTAACTTTAGCTGGAAAAAACATTTTTCAAGAACCACTATAAAACTTAACCAATCTCTGTTACCTTAAATTATATGTTTATCTCTGTAAAGCTGCTTTGAAACAATCTACATTGTTAAAAGCGCTATATAAATGAGGATGACTTGACTTGACTTGACTTTTCGGACAAGCTCAAGGAGGGAATAAGGAAAAACGAACAAGGACACTGTGAGATGCCTCTGCCATTCAGACAAAGGCCACACTTACCAAACAACAGGAAGCTTGCTGAAATCAGACTCGAACACTTAAAGCGAAAGTTCAACAAAGATGAAAAGTACAAAAGAGACTACATAACTTACATGAAAGACATTATTGAAAGGGGTGATGTCGCAGAAGTACAAAATGAAGGAAAACAAGGTGAACAGTTGTACATTCCCCATCACGGGATTTATCACCCCAAAAAGCCCACTAAACTTCGTGTTGTGTACGATTGTTCGGCCAAACACAATGGTACAAGTCTAAACGATCATCTTCTCCAAGGGCCAGACCTGATTAACAATCTAACAGGCATCCTCCTACGGTTCAGACGACATCCTATTGCTCTATATAGAGAAGATGTTCCACCAGTTTCACGTCCAGCGGTGCGACAGATATTACCTGAGTTTTCTGTGGTGGAAAAACGGCAACACAGAGACACAGCCACGGGTATACAGAATGAAGGTACATCTTTTTGGTGCGACATCATCTCCAGGGTGTGCAAATTACGGATTAAAGTATTTAGCTAAAGAACACTGTCACACACATCCTGTAGGATCTGAGTTCATGGAAAAGGACTTTTATGTGGACGACGGAGTCACAAGCACAGACACAGTTGAAAAGGCAATACAGCTCACACAAGAGGCCACAGAGATATGCAAGCAAGGAGGGCTCAGTCTACACAAATTTATCTCAAATAGCCTTGCTGTTCTACAAAGCATCCCTCCGTCTGAATGTGCAGTAGAGACAAAAACAAAGGACTTAACATTCAAAGACATGCCACAAGAAAGGGCCTTAGGCATCCAATGGAACGTTGAAAGTGACTGTTTCAGATTTGACAATACTTTAAAAGACCAACCAGCAACACGTAGAGGCATCTTATCTATTGTTGCAACCATCTACGACCCCCTTGGCTTCCTGGCGCCATATGTGCTTCACGGAAAAAGGATCCTGCAGGAAATGTGTCACCTATGTATCAACTGGGATGACTCCCTGCCAAAAGCACTGAGGCCAAGGTGGGAGAGCAGGCAACTTGACTTTGCCAACTTAGGCAAGGTAAACATAACTCGTTGTTACATTCCTGCTAGTTTCGGTGAGCTTAAAGAAATAGAGTTGCACCACTTTTTGAATGCGAGCACAAGTGGTTATGGACAATGCACCTATTTAAGAGGAGATTCACTGTTCACTGGTAATAGCCAAAGCCCGTGTTTCTCCTACCAAGTTGACTACAGTCCCCAGACTCGAGCTAACTGCAGCTGTAGTTTCAGTCTCAGTTAGTAACATGTTGAGAGATGAACTCTGCTACGCTCAAGTCAAAGAGTATTTCTGGACTGATTCGAAGGTAGTTCTGGGCTACGTAAACAATGAGGCGCGCCATTTCCATACTTTTGTAGCGAATAGAGTCCAAAAGATTCGCCAAAGTACAAACCCTCAGCAATGGTTTTATGTGCCATCTGAAGAGAACCCAGCCGATAGTGCATCTAGGGGTAAATCAGTCACTGAGCTTCTCTCATCCAACTGGGTTACTGGCCCCTCCTTTCTTTGGGAGAGGGACCTGCCCAGAACACAAAGTGTAGAGCTGGAACCGTCTTTTGGAGATCCAGAAGTCAGAAAAAAAGAGACAATGTTAACCAAAGTTACAGTGACATTTAGCCTTGCAGAGCGTTTGTCCAAGTTCTCGTCATGGTCCAAAGCAGTCAAAGCTGTAGCACGTCTCATAAGAAGGGCCAAGAAAGTCAAATCAAATGCACTGGCTACAGTGAGTGAACAAGAAAGTGCAGTGCATGTCATCATTCAGGATGTACAAAAACAAACATATGGAAAAGAGATAAAACTGTTAAACAAAGGCAATCAGCTTCCACATCACAACAAACTGTTCTACTTAGACATTTTCAGGGACACGGACGGGCTCATCAAGGTTGGAGGGAGACTTTCATCTATCAAGGACTCTATCAAACACCCTATTGTGATTGCAAAGGAACATCATGTGACCAAACTCATAATAGCTCACTGTCACGACAAAGTAAAACACCAAGGAAAAGGCATCACCATAAACGAAATCAGATCCAGTGGCTACTGGATCCCAGGGATGAGCAGAACCGTTGCTTCTTTCATCCGCCAGTGTGTCATCTGTCACAGACTCCGCAAAGCTCCGGAGGGTCAGAGAATGAGCAACCTACCTGCAGAACGCTTAGAGCCCTCTCCGCCCTTTACATACTGCGGTATGGACTGTTTTGGCCCTTTTGTAACAGAAGGCCGAAAACAACATAAACGGTATGGACTTTTATTCACTTGCTTTTGCTCTCGCGCCATTCACATTGAGCTATTAGAGGACTTATCCACTGACACTTTCATTAATGCATTAACCCTCTGGGGTCCAATGTGTTTTTGGGGTCCTGGAGGTGTTCTGACATGCTCTAACATTTGTGCTTTTTTCAGTTATTTATAAACATGTTAATGGCAAAGGTGTAAATTCACTCTATATAGCACAAACAGGGCTACCTTAATAGGGTTTGGTAAAAACTGTTCAGTTCATTCATTCACACACGCGATTCATATTTAAACAGTCTTTTTGCGGTTTACATACACTATATCGCAATTAGAACACTAATAAAAAAACTTACTTCTCAGATGGATATTTCATATTTGTTTGTAAAAACTAAAGTATACATTTTATCATACATATTTCAAAGTTAAGGATTCATTAGTTTGAATAAAGCCTACATTGGAACAAACACTATAATAGCATCCTAGTTGATGACTTTATTTTTGACAAAACAAACATAGCCTAATATTTAACATTTGAGCAGAAATTGGTGAACAAAAGCTTATTCACTGTGGCAGTAGTCTAGTTTACAGTAAACAGTTAATAATCTATCCAAAACTAGTCAACGAAATGTTGTCTTTCATATTTCGTCTGTAACATAGGCATATCGTTTGTTGTTTTTATGAGCCTATATTAGGGCATACATATTAATTTGCAGTTTAATACGTTACTAATACAAAGACATTTTAACGTTATTTCAACATATTTCAGTCGATTTTCACTCATCTCAGTATAGCAATAGGGTTTGGTAAAAACTGTTCAGTTCATTCATTCACACACAGACGCGATTCATATTTAAACAGTCTTGTTGCGGTTTACATACACTATGATATCGCGATTAGAACAATAATAATAAAAAAAACTTACTTATCAGATGGATCCGTTGCTCCTCGAAATGAAAAAAACAGGCACATGTTCTGAGGTAGGGGAGAGCGGGGCACAACCTAACGTATTTTGGTTTTGGCTCAATTAATTAAAAAATAAATAGGTAGATTAATTTTTTTTTTACACAAGCAACATACACATCTCTGCTACAAATGAACACTTAAAGTTTTTTTCTAGGACCTACCATTTTCGTACAGTTGCACTGAAAGTGACAGAAGTGCAAATGTTACAACTTACCCCATATGCGGGGTTAATTGTAACAGACAGAGGGGTGAGTTGTAACACTTGTGTGTAAAGCACATAATTCAGTACTATTTTATCTGTATAGTTTGATATTGTTTGTGCATCTGTATAGATAGATATCCATACATCCATCCCTCATCCAATCATCCTTCTGTTGTGGATCAATATCATAGATAGAGATATAGGAAAGGGCTGCACAGTTTTGCAATAAATAAATAAAATCATCAAATATTGTAATTGCAATTGAATTCTATTTTTGTGTGGCAGCTGCATGCAAAATTATTATTATTAATAGTAACAGTAATAATAATAAAAAGAAGCTTAAAATCACATTTTAAAGGTTTTATTGCATGAAAAACAGGCAATATTTTAAATAAATAAACAAGTGATCAATATAGTAAACAAATCCCATAGCCTACAAAGTGAAAAAAAAAATCATACTTTGACTTTGATTTAAATTCCAACAAAGTTAAATGTGTCTAAATAAATAAATGAATAGGCTATCTGAAAAGTTGTGTGTGTCCTTGTTTTATCAAGACAGGTTTACGGTTTGTCACAGTCATGACAAATATAACGTTCATATCCCTCAGTACACAATTCATGTGCCCATCCCTCACAGAAGAGACACTTCACCCATTTCTCCCCAGGGACAGAGGATGCAAACTCTTCACCGCATACAATGCAATCTTCACAGGACTGATTTGTTTCATTTTTCTTTTCTTTCGAACTGAAGAGCTTTCTCTTGGACTCTTTTACTGTTTTTCTACATTTTCTCTTCTTTTCCTCTTCTTCTATTGCTTGTTTGACTTGAGTGTCTGTGAGGATGGTGCTGATCTTCCTCTTCCTTCCCTTGGCAACACTCTTCCTTTGTCCTGCCTTTGGGAAGGGCCTGACATCAACAGGGCTGAATACAGGAATGGGCACTGAGGGGCCAGGATTCAGCACAGTAGCACTGGCGGGCACTGAGGGGCCAGGAGACTGCACGGTAGCACTGGCGGGCACTGAGGGGCCAGGAGAGAGCACAGTAGCACTGGCGGGCACTGAGGGGCCAAGAGAGAGCACAGTAGCACTGGCGGGCACTGAGGGGCCAGGAGAGAGCACAGTAGCACTGGCGGGCACTGAGGGGCCAGGAGACTGCACGGTAGCACTGGCGGGCACTGAGGGGCCAGGAGAGAGCACAGTAGCACTGGCGGGCACTGAGGGGCCAGGATTCAGCACAGTAGCACTGGCGGGCACTGAGGGGCCAGGAGACTGCACGGTAGCACTGGCGGGCACTGAGGGGCCAGGAGAGAGCACAGTAGCACTGGCGGGCACTGAGGGGCCAGGAGAGAGCACAGTAGCACTGGCGGGCACTGAGGGGCCAGGAGAGAGCACAGTAGTGGTGGCGGGCACTGAGGGGCCAGGAGAGAGCACAGTAGCACTGGCGGGCACTAAGGCAGTGGCTGGTTCTGGCCTGTCGGTTACAAAGGATGGAGCAAAGTCATTTTCACTAAAAATGTCACAATTATAGGGCCAGATGCCTGTGCATCTAAACCCTGACATGATATTTTCAGGGGTTACCGCCTGTGGCAAGGCTTTGCCAACAATGCCAGGTAGGTCATAGATAGTAGCATTGATACCTGGGTGAGTCTTCATCCAGTGGTCAAAATGTATGTTAAATTTACTCTTGAAAGAGCGGAACACACTTCTGTCCAGGGGCTGGAGCTTGTGGGTGCAGTGAGGAGGGAACGTCAAAAGTACAATCCCATGCTCCTTGCAAAAATTGAGTGCAGACACTGACACATGGGAAGCATGGTTATCTAACAAAAGGAGGACCTTTGACTCCTGCGATGGCTTTGAGTGGTTGGCAAAATGGCGTAGGAAAACTAAAAACTCATCCTCCTGCATCCATCCTGAACCATTTGCTGCACCAACACATCCAGTGGGTCCGTCACGGATAAAGTGTGGATGAAATTTCTTCCGAGGGAAGATAAAGAAAGGGGGAATATAATTCCCCTGTGCATTGACCACAACAGCAACAGTAACTAGTTTACCTCTCTCACCAGATGTCATGGCCCCAATCTGCCGCAACCCTTTGGACGCAATAATTTTTTCTGGTACTTGCACGGTGGAAACCAGATATTTTGTGGCTGCAAACCATGCTTGTCATACACGCTTTTCAGGTTCTTAAAAAAAGTGCCCACATTGTGTTTGTTAAAGCTTGAGGCCCTTGCCAGACTGGTTGCTTGTGGCTTCCTGATGGACAGTGTGGGGTTACGCTTAAGGAAAGATGTCATCCAGTCCTTTCCTGCCATCTCATTTGTCTTCCAGGACTCTGGGTATGTGCAATTAAATTGCACTGCACACTGGAAGGCAAGTTTTCGGACCTGAAAAAACAACATGCAAATTGTATGAATTGTTTATATTATTTATATGTATTGTTTATTTCCAACTGACCTTGTTTAAAATGAATACTAGTAGGCCTACTATTTTTATTAAACATGAACTTCAATGAAATTTAAGGTTAGCCAACTAAATTGTATAGATTTTTTTGTGGATGCTTTCTGGAATTAACCTTTTTATTTATATATTTGTTTTTTAGTAACAATTTACAATTAGGTTCTATATTATAAATTAACCAACATGGCCTAACAATTCCAATGTACAAGCAATCTATAGGCCTATTATACTTTCTGTTTTTAGTATTAAAAAAATAAAATAAAATAAACTTAATTTATTATGCTGTAAACTAATACAACCACTGATTTTAAATTTTTTTTGGTTTTTAACAAGTTAATAAGTTTTTACCAAACGACCTTATTGTGAAGTGTTAGGCTATTATATTTAGTTTTTTTACTTCTTAACCACCCTAACTTACCTCTTTAGGGCTTAGCCCATAGTACATGGCAGATGCTATTCTTAAATAGTCCCTGAGCTTCTTTTCCTGCTCTGCGCTAAAGACCTGTTTGTGGCGAGAATAACCGACAGTGGGTAGCTTGCTGCTACCAGCCTCCTGAAGCTTTCTCTTCTGCATGACAAAACGATGGAGAGTCACATGGCAAATACCATGTAACTTTGCCACTCCTCTGATAGACCTGCCACTATCCACATGCCTGGCAGCAATACACAGAAGGTCCCTACTCACTCCTCTATCTGTTTTCCGCTTTGGATGTCTCATTCTGTAAACAAAACTGCAAGAATTAGGCTCCCTGTTTTTATTTCAATATCGCGAACACTTGGCGGCTTAGTTGTAACACTGTGCTACAACTAACCCCGCTGTGTAAAAAATATTTTAAGTTTAGCTAACAGTTGCTAGGAGTTGTTGACATGTTTCAAAATGGTGCCATGTTTTAGCCAACAAGACAGTGATTAAGGCAATATAAAGTTAGATTTGGTGACGTACACTCCCAACTCAGAAACAGAAAAATACGTATGATGAAAAAAAATACTTACATGGTGTCAAAACACTCTTTGTCCAGTATCTTCTGAAAATATTACCCAAACTTTACACAAATCCACGGGAGACCGTCTTATGGCAGCGAGAGAAAAATAGCGTAAACAAAACCTGTGTCACCCTGAGTAACTACGTAAAAGGTCCGTGTTACATTTAGCCCCGCGTTAGGTTGTGCCCCGCGCTCCCCTAAATGACCCAGGATTATTCCTCACACAGCCTCGCAAGAAGAAATAGTAGGCTACATTAATCTGATGATTACATTTGTTGTGTTATCGCGTTTATGAGGGGCGTTGACACTTTGCATGTGTTGCTTCAGATCATTTGCGTTTGAATACCGCGCGCTCTCCGTGGGCGTGTTAGATTAGCAGAATAATGAGCTAAGAGAACGATAATGAGATCGGCTGATACCTCTCTCTTTTTTTATAGATTACATAAACAGAGAATATTTATTTTAGTTTTGAATTAGATATTTTAAAAGTACAAATTTAAATGATTATAAAGATATATTGCTTGTGCTTGTGTGAATAGTATTCGCTGAGCTTTGTTTAAGTTTAGAGACGTGCACCAGAAAAAAATTTAACGGAGACAGAGAGGCAGAAAGCACACCCTGTTTATTTTCTTAATTTTACAAAAGCACACGGTTTTGATGTTAATGTGAGTGTACACAAAAAAAGAAGACCCTCTATAGTTTATAATCATGTATTGATTTTATTTATATGACCAAAAATGACGGAGTATTTTAAGTCTATGTTGCTGCTATGTGGAAAAAAAACAGCAAAACGCGCCGGTGCGTTTCTCGACCCCAGAGAGTTAAGGACTTTATCCTATGAAGCAATGGCCATAGTCAATAGTCGCCCACTGACTGTAGACAACCTTAACAACCCTGACAGCTTGGAACCACTTACCCCCAACCACCTGCTCCAAATGAAATCCGGCACAACATTGCCCCCACCTGGTGCCTTCCCAAAGGAGGACCTCTATGGAGCAAAGAGATGGCGTCGTGTGCAGTTTTTAACTGAGCAGTTCTGGTGTCGTTGGAGGCGTGAATATCTGCACAACATTATTGCTAGGCAGCGCTGGCACTCACCAAAAAGAAATTTAAGAGATGGTGATGTTGTGTTGGACGTTGATGAACTGTCACCCAGAGGTGAATGGAGATTTGCCAGAGTCCTGGAGACTGTTACCGTCAACGACAGACTCGTGAGAAGAGTGAAAATCTCCTTCGGAGATAAGAGACTAAATAACAAAGGCCAACGCAGTAATAAGCTTTCTAGTGTAGAGCATCCTGTGCAAAAGCTAATTCTGATATTAGAATGCTCATAAGCTGATTAAGAGAAATGGTTATTTCATGTTGAAAATTCTTCGTTGTTGTTATCCTGATATAACAAACTCCCATAATTTGATGGGAGTGTAAATAACCATAAGTTTGTTACAGAAAAGGCGGTTGTCTTTTATTTTGAAATTTTGTGTTGAGGTGGCTGACTTCCGGTCTTAAGCTGCACGCTTCTGTTTTCTTTTTGAATGCGCGTTCCCAAGCTAGCGCAGTTTATAGCATATTGCAGCTTGTTATTCCAAATACGGCACTTCGACGCGGAGACCTGATAAACATCGAGTTTCATGCTTGCAGCCCCTCCGAAGAGGCAAAAGGTGTGTTCATTTAAATCAGTTGAGCATTTTGTCTGTTAATATGTTCGTTTTTGCACAAATGTAAGACACCATGTGAATGTGAACGATGTTAGCTGATCAGTTACATGTTTTGCATACATTTCAGCTCTTACGTTGGTGATATGGTGAACGGAGTAAAGTTTATAAAGGATTAAACATCATAAAACCATCAGTAAAAGTCTCATCCTTGTTCGGGGGGCATGCTACACTCTATGACCAAAAATGACAGAGTATTTTAAGTCTATTTTCCTGCTATGTGAAAAAAAATCGAGCAAAACGCGCCGGCGCATTTGTCGACCCCAGAGGGTTAAACATGACCCCTCGGTACACCCCGGGGGCAGGTTATCCCCCCACCAAAGAAATATGAGAATGTCAGATAAAGGAAATTTCATACCGGTAGGTACGACGCTCGGGTTAACAAGGTACCCAGTAGGAGCCTCGGGATTGGGTTCCTGTGGTCTGTTAAGATCCCCTTGCGGTCCCGGAGCCAGGGATCGTGGAGGCTGCAGTGGCTCACTCGGTATACGGACTTATGCTATGGCTTTTGGACTAAAATAATGCTCGGTGGCTCTGACTCACATTAGACCGGGGCAGTCAGTTAATGAAATGCGGACAACCCCCGGAAGAGACCAGCTCGGTGGCACGAGTTCTGTCAGAGACACTCCGAGCATGGGGCAACCTGTCGTCGTCCCTCAGGGGGATCCCCGTCAGGTCCCCCCAGCGAATGAGGCGCAGGAGGAGGCTCCAGGGGTGGTGATTTTATTGCCGCTCCGGGATTTCACCTGTGCTTTATGTGGCAAGTCGGCAAGCACATGGACGTGGGTGCAGAAACATTTTGCAACCCGTCATGGAAACGTGCCTGTTATATACAGTTGCAGCTCATGTGGAAAAACCTCTCACTTAGGGCGTTCCATTGCCTGTCACATCCCTAAATGTAGAAGGCGAAGGACTCACAAACCGAGGAAAAGGTTTGTTAAGTGTGAGGGGTGTACAGCAATCTTTCCGACAGTGAGAGCGCAGTGTATACATGAACTGCACGTCCACCCGAAAATTCACAACAGGAAAAGGATCGAAGCGAGGAAGAGGAGGGAGGGTTCTGCTTCACAGCAGACAGTAGAGGAGACAGGAACTGTGAGATTTTATCATCTCTACACTGGTTACGTATTAAGTTACGTATCAATTACAAAGTATTCCTACTGAACTATAAAGCCCTAAATGGTTTAGCTCCTGTGTATTTAACAGACCTTCTATCGCCATACAATCCATCGCGCTCTTTAACCTGTTAACCGTTGCCAGAGCGTCGGCGCACTGAAGCGGTTTTTTTTTTTATTTAGTTCAAATTTACTATCAGATTTAATGTTATACCTTGACAAACTATACATCATTAAAAAGATATAATACTCAAGATTCAGTATTTGACCACTATTGTATTCTGAGAAACTTATAGTGACAGTTATGTCTTAATTTGTGTCAGGAGTTATGAAATGAAAAAATGAGTCGATACCTTTAATATGAATTATGAGCGTCAGCTGGTCCATTCATAAAAAAACACTCCGTGCTGTCGTCATGACAGCGATTCGCAAAACATCGTCCCTCAGGGCTTTAGCTCAAAAATGTGCAGACTTGGAGAAATATTGATATATTCTCATAGATTCACATCATATTTCTATAGACAGGAATAATATTGATTGAATTTATACCCAAATGCGTCGATGTAATCATTATGATCGCTTCTTACTGAGATGTGCTGTGTTTTCAATTCATACCAATAGCCTGAGGGCGCTATATGCACAATAACAGTCCATATATGGACCACGAAGAAGACCCATAGTCATGTGACATTCCAGGACGTCACTGATACAGAAAGTAGCTGACAGAGATCGCTGTAACATGCAGATAAAAATGTTTTGAAGACAATAAACATGATTGCAATGATATTTGAGTTACCTGTGTTCTTCAAGCCATGCCAGGTATTTCATAATAATAGATTATATTTATAATGTAATGCTAATCGATATAGATTTCATCATCGTGCAGAACACTATAAATAATAAATTTTCCGTCTGATTTTTTTTAAATCTGAAGCCAAATTAGATCACAGAAGATTATTTAAAACACTCGACTTGCGTTATAAAGTAAGTTTTGAGCACAAACATGGTTTTAATCTCATAAATGGTCGTGTATTGATGGTGTGCTAAGCTAACATGCTAGCTAGCCCAGGTGCACCTGCCACCAGCAGTTATTGTTTTATGATTTTTTTCTAAATAGGAATGCTTACTGAAATATTTCAGTGCATTTGATACCAGTTTCAAATATTTAGTGAGAACTTTGATAAAAGAAATTAGGGTTTGAAACCCTATGAATAGCCTGTGAATAGCCAGTCGTTAGTAGCTATAATGCAGACAAAAGAAATGCATATTTAGAGCCATAACCAGTCTGGAGAGGTGTAAATGTGTGCAGGGAGAGACTCACACTGAATGGGGCTCGTTTGCACCACAAAATAATAGAGACAATAGACTGAATAGATGACTCAGAAGATGACTAAACATCAGTTTGCATTTTAGAGTCTAATCAAAATAAAGTAATTTGACATGATCTTGAAAAACATTTAACTAAATACAGAGTTTTAGACTTATCATTTTCAGATTTTAAATATAAAATGGTCACACATATGGCTTTAGCTGCAGTGCATTTCTAGATTGCTCCAGGGCCAACTTCAATTTTATTTTTATGAAGATGTTTCATAAAAATAAATTTCTAATAACTTTACAAAACTTTGAAGCTATTTAAACAATTTTTTTTCATTATGACAATAATTATTTCTACATTTACAATAAACTACTAGGTGTCAGCTTTCAAGTGAGATCATACTTGTGCTTTTAGTGCAAAGGGTTCATGAACTGTATCTGTTTAAGTTTGGGTATGCCATTTCTGGGGATTTTTCAAAAGTGGCCTTGAAGGTTAACAGGTTAAGATCACTAAATTCGAGGCTTCCGGTCATTCCTAGGATATCTAAGTCCACTAAAGGAGGGAGAGCGTTCTCGCATTTAGCTCCTAAACTCTGGAATAGCCTTCCTGATATTGTACGAGACTCAGACTCGCTGTCCCAGTTTAAAACTAGATTAAAGACGCATCTCTTTAACCAAGCATTCACTTAATGCTTAACCTTTGATACTACTGCTGAATCAGTTCGAATGCATTAACATTATGAACATCAGCCCTGCTAATTATTTCCCATCTGCCTTTCTGCTGTTATCTCGGGACGCTAGTCCCGAGGTAAATAGCGTTCGTCAGCTCCAGTTTGTATCCAGCCTCTCACGGAGAATTCAGATGCCCCAACGCCTGTGAAGAGACGACTCGACGCCTGTGAAGAGACGACTCAAAGCCGGCGATATGTTATGCCATAAATTAATACTTGATTAACTAACTGTATTTTTCTATGTACATTTCCGAAATGCAATTTCTGTAAAGCTGCTTTGAGACAATGTGTATTGTGAAAAGCGCTATACAAATAAATTTGAATTGAATTGAACTACCCTGATGGTCTCGGAGGGAGGGGCCCCGGCAGGGCAGCTCCTTCTGAATATGGAAGACCTGCAAGGATCGATGGAGTACCGTCTGAGCCCGTTGCAAGTTCATCAGTCCCTCTAAATATACCCAACTTGCCAGAGGGTGGTCTTCTGCACCTTTTCCAGGAGATGGCCTGCGAAATGGTGAGCGAGGTGGAGGGCGATGGCACGGATAACATCCACGTCCTGGCAGCCTGGTTGGAAGGCAACGATCAGTTACCTGAGCTGGTCGAGGCGGCAACGCACAGGATCCTTCAGGGATGCGTCCCTGGAGGGAGAGTAAACCCCACACGTAGGCAATGAAGGGCAACAACAGCGCCACGGAATGGTAGGCTGCGCCAACATAAAATACTTGCCAAATGTCATATTGCCAATTCCTATTCAAAACGGGCCGGGCCCGCCTTGCAAAAACAATATTGGATGGAGGGACAGTAGCTCGATGTCCATTTTCTTAGGGAACGATTTAGTTCGAGTCCCCTTCTCCCTTTGGCAGGCTAGGTCGATTTGGCTTAAAGGTGCTGACAACACTCACCTAGTGGGGTGTATCTCTCAAGGTGAGATCCAACAAAGTCTCCAACTAGTCTCGAACGCATCCGCACCAGGCCCAGATGGGATTGAGAAGCAGGATATACCCAATTGGGACCCTAGGTGTGAGACCCTCACTCGTCTGTTCAACATGTGTGGGTTCACAGGTGTCATTCCAACAAGCCTGAAGAAAACTCGCACTGTGCTAATCCCCAAGACATCCGACCCAGGAGCGGTGATGGAGGTTGGCAATTGGAGGCCAATCACCATCGGGTCGATGATCTTAAGGCTCTTCACTAGGGTGGTGAATAAACGAATGCAGGAAACGTGTCCGATCCACTCTAGACAAAGGGGGTTTCGTTCTAGCCCCGGGTGCACGGAGAACGTCGATGCGCTGCAGGGCCTCATCCGACACTGCAAAGAAGAGTGCAGCCAACTTGCAGTGGTATTTGTCGACAAGCCTGACCTGGAGGTGGTTCTTAACAGGTGGTGCCACAAGATCGGGAAATCGCTCCTTAAACCCTTCCAAATGGTGGTTCTCCTAAATCAGTATGCCATTCCACGGCTATTTTACCAAGCTGACCTCTGTGAGGTCACTGACCTCGTACTCCAATGCCTGGATGGGACGATCAGGAGGTCGGTGAAGAAGTGGCTGCACCTTACGCCGTCCACCTGTGACGGGCTATTATATGCAAGGAAACCGGATGGCGGCCTGGGGATCTGCAAGCTCACTCGACAAATCCCATCAATTCAAGTGAGGAGACTATTCAGTCTTTCCGAGTTATTCAGAATAACTATCGCACACGAGCCAAGTTTGAGGGGGTGTGCCGGAGAGCCGGTGGAAAGGCGGATTGCCTCCCATCCCTGGATGGGGAGGTTTCGAACGAAAGAGGAGACACCATCGGCTCATTGACTGACCACCACCAGATGTGTCCAGTACAGAGTGACTGGAGGAACGACGAATTCCAAAGATGGGCAGGCCTACAGACTCAAGGGGTGGGGGTACTCGGCTTCCACCTCTCCTCAGCGAGCAACGCATGGTTGGGAAATTCAGTGGGCTTCACCTCGAGACATTACATAGCAGCTCTTCAGCTGCGTGCATGCGTATACCTCGCCCAAGAGTTCCAATACAGGGGCAGGTGCAAGACGGGTGCAGCCTGCAGGCGCTGCTCATACAGGTTGGAGTCAAGTTCACACATCCTTGGGCAATGTCCAGCTATGCAGGAAGCCAGGATTGCCTGGCACGTAAAACTGTGCCGTCTCCTCGGAGCCGAGGCTGAGGTTCACGGATGGGAGGTCCACCAGGAATGGGAGTTAAGGACCCTCCTGAGGTGACTTGACTTGGTGCTCATCCGGGATTCCAAAGCCCTGGCCATTGATTTAACCCTCTGGGGTCCGAGGTGTTCTGACATGCTCTGACATTTGTGCTTTTTTCAGTTATTTATAAACATGTTAATGGCAAAGGTGTAAATTCACTCTATATAGCACAAACAGGGCTACCATAATATGTGAGCAAGATGTATGTACATGTTTGTATTTTTGAGAAAATGTGGTTATTGAAAAAACTAAAACTTAAAGTTTCTGAAATAAGGCCACAAAACACATACTAAATATGTGTCCACAAGACTTTAGACTAATGGATGTTCTCGCCTAGGATTTTTGCTTCAAAATGATCTGAAAATCATCCTTCCAAATCATTCACATAAAACAATACATTGATTTAAATTTCGTAAAACACTTTTTGTTTGGAAAGGCAATATGCGAAATGGGCATGACTCATGTATAATGGTCTGATTCACACCTGTGAAGACAAAAGACCTGCTTAATGAGCCTGCATAATGAGCTTTTCACAGGTGTGTCACTGAGACACAAGAAAGAATACAAGGACACAAGAAAAGAAATGTGTATATATACTACAAAATTGGTTCGCAGTTAGAAACATCTAGAAAAGAATAGTATTTTTCCACTTGTATTTTTGCTTGCAAATTGTATAATATCCAAGGTGAGCATTTCTAGTAATTGTGTAGTTAATTCTCATACTGTATTTTCAGAAAGTTTTGGATATGTATCCTCTCCCCAAATTTGTCACTAATAAAACACAATACAAATAATTTGAAGAGAAGGCTTATATTGACCTTTTAAGATTTTGTTTACATCTACCTTGTAAATATATTATTTGCTATTTTATTAAAAATGTTACAATTACAGCAACAATTAAAATAACAATATTTCAAGTGTAATATTTCTTTGTAAAAACTAAAGTATACATTTTATCATACATATTTCAAAGTTAAGGATTCATTAGTTTGAATAAAGCCTACTTTGGAACAAATACTATAATAGCATCCTAGTTGATGACTTTATTTTTGACAAAACAAACAAAGCCTAATATATTTAACATTTGAGCAGAAATTGGTGAACAACAGCTTATTCAATGTGGCAGTAGTCTTGTTTACAGTAAACAGTTAATAATCTATCCAAAACTAGTCAACGAAATGTTGTCTTTCATATTTCGTCAGTAACATAGGCATATCGTTTGTTGTTTTTATGAGCCTATATTAGGGCATATAAATATTGATTTGCAGTTTAATGCGTTGCTAATACAAAGACATTTTAACGTTATTTCAACATATTTCAGTTGATTTTCACTCATCTCAGTATAGCAATAGGGTTTGGTAAAAACTGTTCAGTTCATTCATTCACACACAGACGCGATTCATATTTAAACAGTCTTTTTGCGGTTTACATACACTATGATATCGCGATTAGAACAATAATAATAAAAAACTTACTTCTCAGATGGATCCGTTGATCCTCGAAATGAAAATAAACCAGCACATGTTCTGAGGTAAATGTCCCAGGATTATTTCTCACACAGCCTCGCAAGAAGAAATAGTACATTAATCTGATGTTTACATTTGTTGTGTTATCGCGTTTATGAGGGGCGTTGACACTTTGCATGTGTTGCTTCAGATCATTTTCGTTTGAATACCGCGCGCTCTCCGTGGGCGTGTTAGATTAGCAGAATAATGAGCTGAGAGAACGATAATGAGATCGGCTGATACCTCTCTCTTTTTTTATAGATTACATAAACAGAGAATATTTATTTTAGTTTTGAATTAGATATTTTAAAAGTACAAACTTAAATGATTATAAAGATATATTGCTTGTGCTTGTGTGAATAGTATTCGCTGAGCTTTGTTTAAGTTTAGAGACGTGCACCAGAAAAAAAGTTAATGGAGACAGAGAGGCAGAAAGCACACCCTGTTTATTTTCTTCATTTTACAAAACCACACGGTTTTGATGCTAATGTGAGTGTACACAAAAAAAGAAGACCCTCTATAGTTTATAATCATGTATTGATTTTATTTATATGACCAAAAATGACGGAGTATTTTAAGTCTATGTTGCTGCTATGTGGGAAAAAAACTGCAAAACGCGCCGGCGCGTTTCTGGATCCCAGAGGGTTAACGGTACATTACAACTTTGCTCCTGATTCCCGGTCCAGTGCTGCGCAGGAGAAACTTGATTACTACGGTCCCCACAACGAGGCGATTGTGCGAGAGTTTGGTGTTGACGAGGTGGAGGTCTTTGGGTTCCCTTTGGGAGCTACAGGATACTGGGAACTACAGGATATTGACGGCTATTGGACTCAGCAGGGCGAGAGTTAAGTTCTTCAGCAGACTGATGAGTTTGAGGACCCTCCTCTACTTGTTGGACCTGCTGTGGACTTTTCAATTGTCCCTGAGAGCCTGAACAAGAAATGAGTGGGGTTAACATGACTTGAAGATAGTTAATTGGAGTGACGGAAACCTAACGCAGGGTTAAACGTAACACGGACCTTTTATATAGTTAGTCAGGATCAAGCAGGTTGTGTTTCCGCTCTTTTTCTCTCGCTGCCAGAAGACGGTCTCCTGTGAATTTGTGGAAAGTTTTGATAAGATTTCGTGAAGATACTGGACAACGAGTGTTTTGACACCATGCAAGTAAATTTTTTATCATACTTTTTTTTCGGTTTCTGGGTTGGGTGTGTACGTCACCAAATCTAACTTTATATTACCTTAATCACTGTCTTGTTGGCTAAAATATAGCACCATTTTGAAACATATTAGTAATTTGAAAACCGTTTTCACTGAACACAGTCTGACGCTGCATCAAGAAATGCCACTTGAATCTCTGTTACGCAAGGAGAAAGCTTTACGTCAGTTCTATGTGGAGATGCCGGCGAGTTCTCTGGGCCTGAGCTCATCTCAGACGGTCTAGAAGAGTGGTTCCCAAACTGTGGTCCGCGGACCACTAGTGGTCCGTGAGGGTACTGCAGGTGGTCCGTGGAAAGGCAAAATAAAATATAAAATAATATTTTTTACCTTCATTTTACCAGGAATCCCCATAAAAAAAATAAAAAAGTAACAAGAATATGGGCCTATATTGATATAAATTTTTAATTAAATTGTCAGGTTATTGTGTTAACACAACATGGATTGGTGGATAGCAACAGTTTCTCTGAAGAGGAAAGCGGCAGAGGCAAATATTTTGCCATTATATAAAATATTTGTCTGATTATAATTCACCAACAGTAATTCTGGATTGCCTCCACGAAACAAGTAAAAAGGAAATAAGCAAATCAGAATACTGCACGCCAAAACAGCAGTATGCGCGCAAGCGTGAAACGCTAGTGTTTCTTCTTGCTGCGTATCTTTTACTGGGGTCTCCAACACGTCGCACGATTGGAGGTAGCTCGTCAAGGGACCGTTCACATATCGTGTCTTTTGCGCTCTCAAGTTCATTATTTCATGTAGGCGCGCGGCAGGTGCGCTCATAATTGAAGTGACGCACTCATTTTTTTAGGCGCAGCGAGATGAAAACACCTCAACTTTTCATAATGCTGCAAACGCACCGCAGTTCATGTGACAAGAACAAACAAATCAGCTTAATCCTTTCCGTAAACATTGAAAGCTCAGTCAATGAAGAATGTAAGAATACACGTGCACCCAAACACTGGGTGTTTTTCTCTTCTCCGTAAATAAATCTTGTAGCAGAGCTACAGCAAGCGTTTTTCGGTGGTGGAAATCTATTAGCTACTAAGCACAACTAAGTTGTGGAGAGCGCGCATAGCAACGACAGACGGCACAGGAAAATCGGACCGAATTTTACTATTAGCTAATAATAAAAGATAAGCTAATGTGCATAGATGTAAATGTCAAGTAATTTATCTTTTTTTGACTCATTCTTTTTATAAAAATGATTTAAAGGCTGAAATATGTGAGGTTTATCTTTTTACTAAACCTTTTTTTGTGAAAAATTATTTAAAGACTGAAATATGTGAGGTTTATCTTTTTATAAAACCTTTTTTGTTAAAACTTTATTTGAATTTCATTTTACTATATGTGCCTATAGGAGTGACAGGGGTTGGCGGCAAAGTATCTGGATATTTGCCGCGGGGCGAGGGCTTCGATTAGCTCTCTCTTTTTTGACCATACATGTTTGCATCCCTGAAATGAACCTGATTATGCCCTCGGGCGCTTGAGTAAATAAATTAAATATGTGGCAGCCGTTGTGTGCAGTAAACTTTCTTTTAACAAGCTGTTGTACTGATGTGATGACCAGTTATAGTTTTAATGTTAGTAAGCCTATTTAGAGGTGCGGATTAATTCAGGAAGGACTGTGTGTAGATATATTTTATTATGTGTATTATGAGGTGGTCCGTGAAAATTCTTGATTACAAATAGTGGTCCACACACACAAAAAGTTTGAAAACCCCTGGTCTAGAAGACAGTGGGAATGTGTGCTGTGGTCAGATGAGTTCATGTTTCAGCTTGTTTTTGGAAAAAAATGAACACGAGTTCTTAGTCCCAAAGACGAAAGGGACCAACCGGACTTTCACCAGCGACAGGTGCAAAAGCAAACATCTGTGCTGGTATTGAGGTGCATCATTGCAAACAGTATGGGTAACTTGCATTATTGTGGAGGTACCATTGACATGGAGGCATATATTTAGAATGTACAGAGACATAAACTGCCATCAAGATGACATCTTTCCTGGGAAGCAAGACAATGCCAGGCCTCATTCTGCACATGCTAAAACTGAGTGGTTTCTAGAAACTCTGCACCATAGAAGGGATGTGTCTGCCTGTTTACTGCAGTCCAGATATGTCTCTTATGGAAAATGTATGACCCATCATGAAAAGGAGAATCAGGCAACGATGACCACAGACTGTTGAGCGGCTGTCTTGTTTCAGACAAGATTGGACAAATATTCCTATAGCAAAACTCCAACAATTAGTATCCTCAACTCCCAAATGATTAAAAAGTGTAAATAAAAGGAAAGGTGAGTAAGACTCAGTACACAGTGGTGATTATTTTATTATGTGTACTGAGTGTGTACTCAGTACACAGTGGTGAACATGTCTCTGTCCCAACTTTTTTGGGGTGTGTTGCAGCCATCAAAATCAAAATTTGTTCATATTTACAAAATACTATTATGTTGGTCAGTGAAAACATTGGAAACATTTTCTTTGTACTTTTTTCAGCTAAAAAAAGTTTAAATATAATTAACAAATCACAGATTCTTGATTTGATTGCATTTTAAAAAATGTCCCAACTTTTCTTGATTTGGAGTTTGTACAAAAGATTGCTGTAAAAATAATCTAAATCCATATTTCTGAATATGCAGTTGTAACTGCGGCGTCGGCTCCTGCACGAGATGAAATTGTGAATCCTCGTAAGATAGAAGGGGCGGGACAATGATGACGTTGACAGAATAAATTTCCACTCCGAATGAAAGTGCAAACTCATTGTATAGATATGCAGTAGCAAGAAAAAATCTTCTCTTCTTTCGGCTGCCTCACAGAATCACTCCATTATGTGTTCTAAGGCCCCGTCCACACTACTGCGTTTTCGTTTAAAAACGGAGAATTAAAACGAAAACGATCTCCGTCCACACCAGCGTTTTAGCTGCGTATTAGAATTGATCTCCGTCCACATTAAAACGACTGAAAACTCGGATCACGTGACCATTCTCCAACACTGTGCATGCGCGTGCCGGTGTAAACAGGAAACGGATGGACTATTCCTCAGATTTGATGAGGAAGCAAGTAATGTTAGCTACCTCTGCAAAGATTAGAAAATGTCGAAGACCAGAGATTTCTTTTCATGGACCGCCGCTGCACACGGGAATTGTCATAGATCGCTCGAATAATAGTTTGCCTCCGGCGCATGTAGGCAGTTATAGCATTGTAAAATGCAGAATTTGCTTGAACAACAGCTGCTAACAAAGACATCAAAGTCAGTAACGCTTGTAATTCGTTATCCATGTTGCACTCACTAACATCAGCTAAGAGTCCTCTCTTTTTTCTTCCGGTGACGGGACATGTGATGGGTGGCTGACGAATCAGGGAAGGATACGTCATGGGTGATGACACCCAATCATAGAGCCGAGCGTTACCTTCTACGTCATCGTTTCTAAACTCCTCCGTTTTGTCCCGTCTACACTAAAACGCCCTCCGGAGATTCAAAACGAAAAACGGAGCTGCAGCGTTTCTAAACTTCTCCGTTTTGGGTCTTCGTTTTTCCCGTTTTAGTGTGGACGGTAGGTGCAAACGTAGCAAAAGGTCTCCGTTTTTAAACGAAAACGCAGTAGTGTGGACGGGGCCTAAGTCCAAAACATTTGTTCAGATATGACCTCAAAGACATTTATAATGTTAGAAAAGATTTGTGTCAAATCTAAACGAACCCTGATTTAAAATGTATCGACTGTTTAACTCCAGGGTCAAATTATATAGTATTTGCTTTTGAATTCCATTTAAATTATTTTTATTTTGAATTTGATTATTTTATTAAAATATTTTTTTTTTCTATTCTTTTTACTCAGATTATTAAAAATATCAGTGCAAGGACAACACTACAATATCATATTATTTAGTAAGATAATTATATTACTCATATTTGATTCAATTAAGAAGTACTTGCACTAGCTGCTACGTCTCTGACATCTTAGTGTTTTGAATGAATGTGAGCTGTTTGTCTGCAGAACTCTCTGAGCTTACTGTGTTCAGTTCAATTGATCAGACTCTTCTTATTAAGCTAAAGTTATGTAATATACCACTAGGAGGCAGTACAACCTTGAATTTATCAGAAATGCTACTCTCACTGCTGAGCAGACATCATTTACACAAAACTATCATCTCTTTCAGCATATTGGGCCCATAAAGTCAGGACTTGGACAACCTAAGGGTCGTTGAATGCAGATCTGCTGGTGTAGTGCACAGTGATCTGTATTATATAAAGTTGTTAACATTGTGGTAAGTTCATCAGGAGCAGCAGAGGGTATCAATGTATGTGGATCAAATGTGTCCCCTTCAAAGTTACTCAAAAGCATTGTGAGCTAAGTTGATCGTAGAGATCATTGGTGGCATGGCTTTATTATCTACTGAAATAATCTAATGGGTTTTCTTGGAAACATTAACTCGTGTAGATTTTTTTTCTTTTTTATATAATCCATGAGTAGTATTTCAGAGAAAAATATATCTTATTTAATTGCTATATTTCTTAAATAAATGCAGTTAATTTAGCTTGTAATTCTCAGGCTTTTGCGCACAGAAAAAGGGAAACATGACTTTAACAGCAGCAGAGTAACGGTTGTTTTTAGGGGTTGGGCTAGGCTTCTGGGACACAATATACAGTTTGTATAGTGTAAATCATTATAGTACAGCATTAAGTATAAATTGTATAACAGAGTATAAGTAAAAATAACAACATAATCATTGTGTCTACGGAAAGCCCCATTAAAAGATGGAAACCCAATGTGAGTGTGTGTATACAGGTTTGACTATGTGAGATGCAAAATGGCCTCACTAATAGAGTAAAACTTGAGCACGAACTTCAGCTGAACTTCACTAGTTATAAGGGTTTTTTTTTTTTAACCCTTGTATTTTGCACAGGGTTATGTTTAGCCGTAGGGTTATGACATAGCAAATATCATTAACCTAAGAGAAAATCAACAGTAGTCTAATAGATGTCCTTAATAATAGAGTAAAACAAGCATGCGTGTGTGTGTGTGTGTGTGTGTGTGTGTGTGTGTGTGTGTGTGTGTGTGTGTGTGTGTGTGTGTGTGTGTGTGTGTGTGAGCATGGGGCCTGTACTTGTTTTGACAACGAAGGCTGTGACTCAGAATGAAAGTACCAAGATAGGCTGATCTAAGTATCACTTTGACTAAGATACTGACCTTGATATTCTCATGGGGAAGAGTACACACAGACACACTCTCTTTTCAATCTCCTTCATCAAGGAACTTTGTTTCTTCCATTGCTGTTTGCTGTATATTCGTTTTTTCTGTCCAGAAGATGTCCTCTCTTACATTTATGTTGAAGTAGGGAACTTAATGCTGGAAGTAAATCAGAACAATCGCTCAGTTGCCATATTTATAAATACAGCTTGTACACACGCATGACTGCTTATAGCCTAATAAAACGAGAAAGGAGGACTAAAAAGTGTTTCCTTAAGTACGCACACTGTGGGAACATAAACTAAAAGCTCTTTTCACACTCTCGCTACAGGAGTTTATTTATCTACTAGCAATGGCCAGAGGTTTAAATACATATTTTATAACCCAAAATCATCATTTGCACCTCTTTTTATTTCTTATTAATTCTGTGAATCCCAAATGGGTTGATTTTTCAAAGGGAAGAAAATGGTTCACTGTTAAACATGTTAGTAGACAAATTAAAGTTGTGAGATTGAAAAAGTATTTTCATTTGAAAGTATATGCCATGTATTTATGAGTACAAAAATGTATGTTTACAGAAACTGGATGGAATCCCAGGAGAAAAAGACGTACTATTAAATGTATTAAAAATGTACTTGATTATGTTTTTAGTACAATACAAATATACTTTAATGCATTTTTAATACATTTAACAGTACGTCTTTTTCACCTGGGATGATAAATGGACAAAATTAAAGAACGATTAATGAATTTAATGTTTTATTCAATGGTATCTGTCAGAATGACTAATTTTGTATAATGACATTAAGTGCGAACTCTGCAGAAAAATGACAAAAAGTGAAAGCAGTACGGCTTTTATAAAACTCTTTGACTCATAAAAGAGCATGAATAAAGCATAATAACAAGAAAAGTTGATAGATAACAAGAATTGTGGTTTGACAGTCTCAAAATATGAAATATTGGATCATGCATTCCGAAGATATTAATGTGACCCAGAGAGGATGAATAATGTGGGCAAGTAAGAAGAGGGCAGTTTGTGCTGATGAGAGAAGCATCGTGGCCTCACAGCCCGAGCACAAGCACCTCCACTCTTCTGCACAATAACTGAACATTAAACTCTAACAGGTATTTCCCTTAAATAAAAAAAAACACATAAGATGGCGCATAATTGCAACATTTACTCTCCTGATCTATGCAAAGCATGTTGGAAACTGAAAATCCACTGCTCAGTTTCAGTTAATTTAACACAAATGGATCAAGTAAACTTGCTTTGGTTTTTGTCTCGTATGCAATACGATAACTGTCTGTCTGCCTGTTCATGTTGTTGTATCCTGATTGTATATTTGTACACTCTAAAAAATGCTGGGTTCAGCCTGCTGGGTCAATTTATTGGGTTATTTTTTATATTTTTACTTATGTGCTGGGTCACTTCAACCTGCTTGTCATTTTATTGAGTTATAAAAATAAAAAATAAAAAAAACGTGCTGGGTAGTTTTTCTGTAACTCAGCTGCTGGGTCATCACATACCTACCCTGCACTTGTTCAGAGCAACCCGATGTTGGGTAGTCTGTGCCAAACAGGTTCATGCCGGTGCCTCCATGCAGAGCCGGCCCGAGCCTTTTGGGGGCCCTAAGCAGAATTAGATTTGGGGCCCCCTCCCACTACACGAAGTCACCTGTGCTTGACAATTATTGACACAAATGTCACGCAATAATGATACATTATAAATGAATACAGTGAGGTTATGTATTAATACAAAATAAATACTAAATAAAAAATAGATGCCTACTTAAATAAAAGAGTTGAAACTTTTACTTTACTCTATTACTAACTCTTTAAAACTTCTTAAAACAAACTGTCTTAAAACGTATATAAAATAAATTATTTGCAAAACATAATGACAAAACTGAGAAATCAGAAACATAATAAGAACAAGGGTTCAACAATGACAATTATTGTTGAAAACTGTAAAAAATATTATTATTATTTCTCTACTGTCTCAATACAGTGTAACTGTCCTCAAAATCTTATTATTATTATTATTGTAACAGACTTTGTTGGATTGTACATGACAGAATCCAACAAAGTCTGTTACTATAATACTGGTAATGTACTGGCGCTCGTTGTATGTGTGTTTGCAATCTATTTTTCCCCTCGGGGCTTGCCGTAGTTAGGAATTGGTCGTGCGCACTTGTACTGGAGTGTCGCGGGTTTTTCGGGTTTTTGGAGTTAGTGATCTGATGTGTGGTATAATAAAGTGGAGAAGAGTTCAAACTGCTATGTTTATTATTTATTCAAACTGCTAACCTTACACCAAGAAGGTTAAGTTCCCCTGCGGCTATTTTCTCCAACTTAAACCGATACCGTGACTATACGCAGTTGCGCATGAATTGTCTATGCACTCGCGAGGTGACTATGCGCATGACTTAAATGCTGGCAGACACAGAAGCAGTTGTTGGCAGGTATATTGATCATGAAATCAGAATTTTCTTGTCTTGAATTATTCATTCATATTCATTCATTCATTCATTTATGTCACTTGTTTAAGTAATCTAAAAAAATAAAATAAAATTTAAACTTCGATTGGGGGGCCCCCTGGTGGCCAGGGGGCCCCAAGCAGCCGCTTAGTTCGCTTATGTCTCGGGCCGGCCCTGCCGCCATGGAAGTTTCAGCTCCTTCAAAACAAATGCGTGACAACAGTGCTCATTTGAGATGTTAATGTTTCTTTGCCATGTATATTGAACGATGCAATTCAGTCATATACAGCCCGACACATACATGTTTAGCTTTTGTCTCGTTTAGTTTTAATAGTCTTCACTGTCTGTTTTGCCTTAGTTCTAGTTGATTGATTAGTTGCCATAGTCCCAAGTAGCTTCCAAAAAAGCACAGTCTGTCTAGGAGTCACCATGGAAACTGACACAAAGAAAAAGTGTGCCATATGACTTCTTGCTTAATTGTTTAATGACAATTTATATTCTTAGCACAATACGCCACATACTGGGTGGTTTTGTTATCTTATCTTTTATTCTTTCTTTAATCAGTTTTTTGTTACTGTGAACGAGAACATATATTGTTTGTTTGTTGCTAAATATATAAATTTAAACAATAGAGATGGATTGTGACCTAAAAAAACATGGTTGTATGTTTTACTTAATTTACATTTGTTGTGAGATATTTCACAAGCATTTTATCATAGAAATATTGAATGCACGTCTACAACGTGTGAGAAGAGAATAAAATAAATAAATTAGTATAAAATAAAATCGCTTTATGTTATGGTATAATATATTACCATTGTAACAAGGTTAGATGTTATGGGAAGAAGGAGGCGGGAACCAGCGAACAATCAAAGAATGTAATAACAAAATAAAACAAATACAAAAATGAAAGTAAAGACGGTAGTTCCTCGCGGTCGACACACATAAAACATCAAATAAAATCCAGGCCCGGCCTCTCTCCATCTCCACTGTCGTCGCTCCCTCTTTTCTGCTTCCGCTCCTCCGTGAGAGATACGAGACCGGTGCGTCGCGCAGGAGTCGCTCATCAGTAATCCACTCTCTCACGGCCCTCTGCCTCGTCCCGCTCACCACAACCATATAATATATTATTGTGCGAAATCTTTTATGCTCACTGCTGTCTAATCATGCGCTGAATACCCCTGGAACGTAACCTACTTTGGAGTAATTTGTGACCCGTCACAGAAACCAGGGACACAAGTCGGCAGCACAACTTTCGAGCAAAATGAGAAAGAAGAGTTTTTTTTCAAAATTGGTGAATTTCAATTTTTTGCTGAATCTGTTAATTGATATCACGAAGAAGCCTCTCCATGTTTAAGATAGCAGTATTGGTATACTTAAAAGCTTACATTTTGAGGTTGAAATCGGCTTGTTTTCGGAGATTCTAGCATGCAGTAGGGGCGTGGCGTGTCATTGTCTGTGTGAATATCCATACTGAATAACCCGGTGCTTTTGCCCCCGCCCTCCAAGTGAACCACATGGCTACTTATTATGCTGTGCTCTGGCCGGCTCTATCTGATATCAAAATTCAATGAAGATGGATGCCGCAAAGATTGTCGCAGACGAGCTGAACCGTCTGGCAGTTACACCGAAAATGTTTTCGCCGCACTTCGTGGGCTCGGGAAACTGAACCGGAGGTATGGGCGCAGCGCGCGCCCTCAGTGCTTGAATACGGCGGCTCGGCTCGCTGACAGCGGTGGCTGGCTGTTTCATATGTGACGTCCCGATTGCTTTGAATGGGGAACGTTTTGTGAACAGGGAACAGAGTTAATGGACTGGCAACAATCTCCATAGAACATGAACTGGCACAGAGAATCGAAATAGAGGATGCAGTTAAGACCTTTGCTGCGATGAAGGCCTGCCGTGCGTGTTTCTGAAATGTAAGTTAAGCTTCATTTGCTCTTTAGTCGTTATTTAAGATGCTGAACCTGCTGATGATATAATGTGCTTGCGGACATTTCATTTGTGTGTATACGCACATAAGAAAGTGGTGTAAAGAGATTTGCAACAGTAATTTGAGGAGGTGAAATGTGATTATTTGGAAAATTCCTGTCATGACTGCTTAAAGAAAAATGCCAGCAGGCATTTGCCTCCTGCATAAACTTTAATATTGTTGACATTTTGGGCACACGCGCTATTTGCGTTACACAGTATGTAGGCCATTGGCTTATTGGTCTTTGTGTGTTGTTGCTGGTTTTGCGTTATGTGTAGGCTATATGGCATATTGGTCTTTGTGTGTTGTTGCTGGTACGTTGCAAATAGAGGGGCAGCACAATTGTTTTTCGCCTTGTGCGGCAGAAGTGCACTCATTCGAAGTGCAAAAAAAGCTGTAAAGCACAGGGGGGAGCTTTACAGGGGGTATGGCTTATCTAAATGAGATGTAAATGAGGCCTATTGTCACTCCCAGCAGCAGAGAGAGGTGAGAACTGCACAATCTTTAGAGGTCGTTTTCTCATCTTTGAGCTTTTTTAAGTGCCTACTCTCAAATGGCCACAACTTCTCCAAATATTATCAGATTTCCACTTTACACATCGTTGGAAAGCTTGGAGATTACACTTTCAGAATCTATGAATAACTCAAAATGCCCCAGAACCGACTTGTGTCCCTAGTTTCCGTGACCGGTCACATTTGCTATGGCTACGTACATACCCTGAAGTTTACCTCAGTTTCTGGAACTGAAAGTTGAGGTTATCTGCTTATTCTGGGTAAACTTACCCGGGTATGACGCATAACCTGTTTCCTAGGAAACCCCTCTGGTGTTAGCTCCAATTGATAATTTCTCCACTTGAGATCCAACTTATTGAAGACCATAGATCCATTCATGCTTTGTAGAAGATTATCTGCTGTGTGGATGGGGTATCGTTCTCTGATTATTGCTCCGTTGGCTTTTCGCAATCTGATTTCAGATAAGCTTTAGTGATGATCACAACTAGATGAACCCATGGGGCAGGCCCGTTTACTTCAATAATGTCAGTTTCTTGGAGTTCTTTCATCTTTTCCTATACAGGACCCCTTAGATTAAATGGTATTCACCTTAGAGGCTGGGCTACTGGCTGAAACTAGGGTCTATGTATAAACTGAGGTCTGTAACTGCTGCAACGTTTGTGCCAGTCTTCAGAACTCCATGTGTTGCAGACCTCATCCTGGAGGTCAACTCAACCGCTGAGAATAACTCTCAATTCGTTCCCCTCCACTTACGGAAATTTATGGCTTTACGTGTTTTCACTGTACTATGGTAGGGGCGTTATTATGCATCTTCTGAAATAGTACTGAATCTCCTGATCAAAACACAGGCGAAGAAGAAGCAGAAATGATATCAAATGTAAGCAGATTCATATGTAAAAGAATGCGATCATTCTACATGGACTCGATCTCCTCATCTACTCATTTAGCGTTGTCAGGCTTTTATTTGTGCTTAATGGATAAAACATCAGAGCTGCGCTCTCGGGTTTATGGCTGCTATCATTTTAACCTGCCAGAAGATGCAACTGTTTTCGACACTCTTGATGCTTTGAATCTTTTCCCGAAACAATTAAAGAAAAGCTTCAAATCTTTAAGAGGCTTAATTTTTCCATCCCAACTCTTGTCATAACTACTTAGAACTCAGATCCTACTCTTGCTTTGCATTCACAGAACAATGAGAATAAGTACAATAAAGCAAAAAAATGCTGTCTGCCTTTAAGAAAATGAATGATTTGTGATCTGTGTATTTGTAGCCCAGTCAAAGACTTTTTCAGGGGTGATCAATTACTCTGACAGTGGTGTGGTATTTATAGTACAATGATATAAGGTAGTCCAGCCATTTGCCCAGAGAGAGGCCAGGTATTCACTCATACACTAGCTCCTGTACAGTGATACTTTTATATTTTCAATGGATTGATGAATTGTTTAATAGGTTAAAAAACAAACGTTTAGCCCTATATTTAATCAAACACACCTGCTTATAATTTTAAGCAATCCTAAAGATTTTAGTTACTTTTTTTAGGCATTTTTGCTTAGAGATTGTGCTAAACTCTACAAGTGAGTGGCTCTCCAGGACTGTGGTTGCCCATCTCTGTATCAGTGAGAGTGAGATTATAAAAAAGGATGATTCTAAAGACAAATATCTGCTTGATGAGTCCATTTATACATTTTATGTGGTGTTTGAACTTATTGAGGCTGTGATTTTAGCATCCTGACCTTAAGATTGGGATAATGAGAATGACCCAACCACACAGTTAGTTATTCCAAAATGTTGTTTATAGCTTATACAGTTGGTACTCAACCGTAATAATACTTTTACAGCCGCTGTCCCCGTGGCGGTAAAATTTAGGGGGTGTATTTGCTGCCTTTTACCGCTAAGAGGCGCTACAATCACAGACTTTGAAAAGTGTCAATTTAATCTCTCTAAAGCTAGTGTTATACTTTCCGCGTGCGCGAGGGTCCGCGTGACGTAAAAATCATCATCGGAGGGTGTGCGCGGAGGCTCCTTGCGGACGTCCTCCCATTTTTGGTGATCGCGCGGACAAGTACGCGTGGTCATTATAGGTTAAAACCGCGAAAGCACTGGAAAAAAAAATGGACGTCCAATTTAAAGAGAGGCTGCGTGAAGAAGTCTGTCGTTACCCGCACTTCTACAATCCGTCATTAAAAGATCACAAAGAAAGCCAGATGTGTAATAATTCCTGGAGGGAAATTGGCCAGAGTTTAGGCAAAAAAGAAAGTCTGTGTCTGTGAAGTGGAAATATCTGAGAGACCGTTTTATTAAGGCAAAGAAGAGGCTGAACGGAAGGAGCGGTGCAGCAGGCGGTAGAGTGTCTGTTCCCCCGATGGTTTCCCTCTTGAGCTTGTTGTCTGACTTCATAAAACAATAGGACACAGACTCAAACTTCCCAGTAGAGTAATGTGAATAAAAATTATGCCATTTATATTTGATTGGTTGTTGGGCAGGATTGTGAAGTGAATTCAGTATCGTTTGTTTTTTAGAATGTTGTCTTAACACTTTAGGGAACTTAAAGGGGAAATGAAACGTCCATGTTTTGGCACTGGTAGTAGCTACATATATAAGAAAAATCACTTTGCCTAAAATTTTATTTTAAAAAGTTGTTAAAACCACGGATATGACAAAAAAATTTTCCGTAATTTCTAGCTAGCTATCTAGCTAGCGAGTCGCCATTTTGGAGTGACGTCACAGCCTACGTAACGGGGTTGGTTGGTTCCGTTGGTGAGTGAAGAAAGTGCAGCGTTCCTGGACCAGACTGAATACACACTTGATTTGAAATGGAGGGAGACGAACTTGAAAGACCTGTTGAGCCCGTGTGTCCCATAGCGTATGCATTTGAGCTGATACGGCATGGGAACCAAGCAGTGGTACGTCGCTATGTCGAACAACCAGTGGTGGTTTGGGGCGAAGAGCAGGTTAGCAACGCTACCTGGTGTCAGTGTGGCTGTTGCACTGCGATGCCCACAGTGTCAGAGTCCATCTGCTGTTAAGAGGCTGATCTTGACCATGTATTGCGTGGTCAATCCTGCATCACCATGGCGCGAACATTTACCATGCTGTGCCGGGAGGTAGACAGCAATGGAAGTGGCAATGCTTTCCCTGAAGGATGTCAGAGCGGAGACACTGGAGCGTCCCATCAATAGCTGGTAAGTCAAGCTAGCTTTAACCGAATGGACTGATAAGGTTAACCGTATGCAGTACAACAAATACATGCTACATGGTGTTGACAAGAGACAGGAATATGATGGCAGATAGTGATGCACCGAAATGAAAATTCTGTATATATTTACATATATACAGTACAAAACCTAAAATATTTTTAACAATAAATATAAATAATAATACCAAATAATATTATTCTTCAAGATTTATGTCCAATAAAATAAAATAGTTTTTTAACAGTTGTGCAAAACGATCCACAATTATCTGAATAACTGCACACAAAATCACAGAATGGCAGTGGGCCTCTTTTCTGCTGCTGCATGTAAACAATTTTTTACTTACATTTTAAATATCTGTGCAAAACAACAACCGGGCGCTCATAAGTGAGCTCTGCACTGCCGTTGACCTCGCCCTCCGGGCAACGAGTGTCGCAGCATGTGCGGTCGGTCTAGCGATGTCCACCTTGGTGGTCCAGGAACGCCATCGTTGGCTCAGCCTGGTTGAGATGGCGGATGTGGACAAGGTTCGGTTCCTGGACTCCCCAATTTCCCAGGTTGGGTTGTTCGGCGACGTGGCGGAGAGCTGCGCCCAACAGTTCTCTGCCACCCAGGTTCGGACGGAGGCTCCCCGACACACCCTATCCTGGCGGCCCGCTGTTGCCTCCACCCTGCCGCCGGTGATAGTCCCTCCGCCCGTTCCTCGCCGAGGTCGTCCCCCTGCCGCTGCCTCCGGTTCCGCGGGGTCTCCGCAACAGCCTTCACCCAGGCCCCAGCGTAGAACCAGCAGCAGGTAGGCCGCCCGGTCTGTCTCAGTCACTGCCCAGCGACGGGGCGAGTGTCAGAAGCATTCCTGAGACAGGCCACCCAGGGATGGGGGGACTAGCTCTTCAGATGGTCACCGTTCCACCATTGGCTCTCCGGAGTCCAGTGGTACCCAAATTGTCGAAAGAGCGAATTTCTCCGTCCCTGGGTCCCAAGAGGGCGAGGCTGGCGGTTTGCGACCCTGTGAAACAGCCTTGCTCCCCCCAGCCCCCTCTTGTTCGCCAGCCGGCAACACGATGCGTTCGAGGACCCGGTCATCCGCCTTCTCACCCATCCTCTGTTGCCCCGTGGAGTCAGGTAAGTGCAGCACGGCTCACTCAGACCCCGCTTCGGGCCGCCCCCGGGCCTTCTGAGTCGGGTCCCTGTCCTCCACCTCGCTGCCCCATCCCGGGTGTGCCTGTGGTGCCTCTGGTCCCCCTGGTCCGGTTCGTCGAGGCCTTGAAGGTGCTCTCCAACCCGTCCAGCTGGCTCCTCCGTACCATCAGGCTCGGCTACACGATTCAGTTCCGCCGGAGTCCGCCCAGGTACAGTGGCATTCGCCACACTTCGGTGTCGAGCAAATCTGCTCCTGTCATGCGTGCGGAGATCGCTGTCCTGCTGGCGAAGGACGCGATAGAGCCGGTGTCTGTAGCCGAGATGAAGACTGGCTTTTACAGCCCGTACTTCATTGTACCCAAGAAAGGTGGTGGGTTACGACCAATCTTGGACCTGCGAGTCCTGAACCGGGCCCTCCACAAGCTCCCATTCAGAATGCTAACGCAGAACGCATCTTCCAATGTGTCCGTCCCCAAGATTGGTTTGCAGCGATAGACCTGAAGGACGCGTACTTTCATGTCTCCATCCTGCCGCGACACAGGCCATTCCTGCGTTTCGCGTTCGAGGGTCAGGCGTATCAGTACAAAGTCCTACCCTTCGGGCTGGCCCTGTCAACCCGTGTCTTTACGAAGCTCACGGAGGCAGCCCTCGCTCCCATGAGAGAGCGTGGCATTCGCATTCTCAACTATCTTGACGACTGGCTCATACTAGCACAGTCTCGGGAGCAGTTATGCGAACACAGGGATTTGCTGCTCCAGCACATCAGCCAGTTGGGTCTTCAGGTCAACTGGGAGAAGAGCAAACTCGCCCCCGTGCAGAGGATCTCTTTTCTCGGTTTGGAGCTGGACTCGGTCCAACACACGGCGCGCCTCACAGAGAATCGCGCCCGGTCGGTGCTGAACTGCCTGAATCTCATCAAGAGCAGTACAGTGGTTTATCTGAAACAATTTCAGAGGCTCCTGGGGCATATGGCAGCCGCAGTTACGCCGCTTGGCCTGCTTCATATGAGACCACTCCAGCACAGGCTTCGCGACCGAGTCCCGTGGTGGAGAGCGTGGCAAAGAGGCATGCTCCGTGTAAAAATCACCCCGGCCTGCCTCCAAACCCTCAGCCCGTGGTCGGACCTTTCGTTTGTCCGGGCCGGTGTGTCCCTAAAACAAGTGTCCAGGCATGCTGTGGTTTCCACAGACGCCTCCAACACCGGCTGGGGGGCCACGTACAACGGGCATGCAGTAGCTGGCACCTGGACGGGGTCCCACCTGCATTGGCACATCAACTGCCTCGAGTTGTTAGCAGTGCTCCTTGCTTTGAGACGCCTCAAGACGACGATGCTCGGCAGGCAGGCACGACCGTTGCGTACATCAACCGCCAAGGTGGTCTACGTTCCCGTCGCATGTCACAACTCGCCCGCCACCTCCTCCTATGGAGTCAGAAGCATCTGAGGTCGCTTCGTGCCGTTCACATCCCTGGCCTGCTCAATCGTGCCGCCGACGAGCTCTCACGACAGATTGTGGCCTCCGGGGAATGGCGACTCCATCCCCAGGCGGTCCAGCTGATTTGGGACCACTTCGGGGCAGCACAGGTAGATCTGTTTGCCTCTCCGGACTCGTCCCATCGCCAGTTGTTTTATTCCCGCACCGAGGGGACCCTCGGCACGGATGCACTGGCTCACAGCTGGCCCCGGGGCCTCCGCAAGTATGCGTTTCCCCCAGTGAGCCTGATGGCACAACTACTGTGCAAAATCAGGGAGGAAGAGGAGCAGGTTTTGCTAGTTGCTCCTTATTGGCCCAACCGAACCTGGTTCCCCGAACTTTTTCTCCTCTCGACAGCTCCTCCCTGGCCCATTCCTCTGAGAGAGGACCTGCTCTCTCAGGGACGGGGCACCATATGGCACCCGCGTCCAGACTGTTGGAGACTCCATGTGTGGTCCCTGGACGGGACGCGGAGGTTCTAGGTAATCTACCACAGGCAGTCGTAGATACCATCACTTCAGCGAGAGCTCCCTCTACGAGGCTTGCTTTCTCCCTGAAGTGGAACCTGTTCGTTGAGTGGTGTGCTTATCACAGAGAAGACCCCCGAAGGTGTTCGATCATTTCTGTGCTTTCTTTCTTGCAAGAGGCTTTGGAGCGTCGGCTGTCCCCCTCCACCCTCAAAGTGTATGTTGCCGCTATTGCCGCACATCACGATGCAGTAGACGGGAAATCCCTGGGGAAGCACGATCTGATCGTCAGGTTCCTGAGGGGAGCGAGGAGATTGAATCCGCCTCGCCCCCCCCCTCTATACCCTCTTGGGACTTATCTCTGGTGCTAACCGCACTGCAGAGACCGCCCTTCGAGCCTTTGCAGGTTGCAGAGTTAAAAATTCTGTCCCAAAAGACAGTCCTCCTGCTTGCTTTGGCTTCCATCAAGAGGGTAGGGGACCTGCACGCATTTTCGGTCAGCGAGTCGTGCCTGGAATTCGGGCCGGCTAACTCTCACGTTGTCCTGAGACCCCGGCCTGGATATGTGCCCAAGGTTCCTACCACCCCCTTTCGGGATCAGGTGGTGAACCTGCAAGCGCTGCCCCCAGAGGAGGCAGACCCAGCCCTGGCTTTTCTCTGCCCCGTTCGCGCTCTGCGCTTATACGTGGACAGAACGCAAAGCTTTAGGACCTCAGAGCAGCTCTTCATCTGTTACGGAGATCAGCGGAGGGGAAAGGCTGTCTCCAAGCAGAGGTTGGCCCACTGGATAGTGGATGCCATCATCTTGGCGTATGAGTCCCAAGGTGAACCCTGTCCCCCAGGACTACGAGCTCACTCCACAAGGAGTGTTGCCGCTTCTTGGGCGTTGGCGCAGGGTGCCTCGCTGACAGATGTCTGTAGAGCCGCGGGCTGGGCGACACCTAATACGTTTGCTAGATTCTATAGCCTACGTGTCGAACCGGTTGCTTCCCGTGTGCTCTCTTCTCATAGAAGCCAGTAACACCGTGAGCCCCGGTTCATTGTCGGCTTGCTGCACCATTCCCCTCCTACGGACCGGATACGTGCGCCATTTCTGCTCCAGTTGAATTCCCTTATCCGGAACCTGTTGAGCTCCTCCGGACCCCTCCAACGTCGGACGTGGCGGAACGTCTGGTGTTATGCCTACCAATCGTATGCAGTGTGGAACCCATATTAGGCTGGGTCCATATGTTGTGGTCCCTATGGCGACCCCATATGTGTATTCTTCCACGATATGGCTCCCCAAGGTGAGCCCTTGTCTTTCCCTTGGCAGAGTGCTGCCCCCCCCCCTGTTTTCGGGGTTGGTTGGGCTTCCGCAGCGTCCCTTCCTTCCGATGTTGGGCACGCTTTCCCAGGGTTACCAAGTCTAACTGAGTGGGTCTTGTGGAACAGCAGCGACTTCCTGGCCTAAGCCCTGTCCTCTTCCGCTAAAACGTCGGGAGGATCAGAAGGCTTTTGTCTAGGCACTGGAAGGTGGCAGCGTTAGTGGTGTGTTCAAAGGGTGATCCCATTCAGTCGACGTCGACTACGTCCGACGTTATCGACTGAAAGGGAACGTCCTGGTTGCGTATGCAACCCACCGTTCCCTGAAGGAGGGAACGGAGGACGTAGTCCCCTTGCCACTACCGCTGGACCACCGCTGACTCCGAGTTACGCTCGGCTCCTCAGCGAAAAGCAAATGGTGCGTGCATCCACTTCCGTATTTATACCCGCGCTGCGGGGCGGAGTGTGAGATGCAGATCTCGCACGCCAATGTGTATTGGCTCATTCAATAATACTCGAAGACAATAGGCTCCCTGGCGTGATCCCATTCAGTCGACGTCGACTACGTCCTCCGTTCCCTCCTTCAGGGAACGGTGGGTTGCATATGCAACCAGGACGTTAATGCATTTGTTGGTGTTGGGTGTTTTTACACTGTGTCAAATAAATTTGTAAAGATTTACTGTGTTCTCCATATCTTTTTGTTTGAGGTTTTAAAATGACAACAATCAAAAGTACCTAATCAAACAGCTGATTATTTACGAAGTCAATACACACATTTAAGAAGTAATGTAGTTATTGAATTGCAAATAGCAAAAGGCAAACTGCCTTTCACTTACAGTGCTGTATAATTATTTCATAATTATGAAAGTTGAAAATTATGAAACAAAAAATGCCCCGCCTTCACAAACCTACTTCCGCCAGTGACTGATTTTTTTATTTAATCATTTATACGTGATATCTAATTGACAAACACTGTATATTCAGGTGTGCATAATTATTAAGCAGGTTTCCTTTTACAGATAAAGTGAGCCAAAAAAAGAGATTTAAATCCGGCTTAATTATGTACACCTGAATATAAGGCGTTTTTCACTTCCAGCCTTCATTAACAGTTATATATCACGTATATATGATTAAATAAAAAAATCAGTCACTGGTGGGAGGAGGGTTTGTGAAGGAGTGGCATTTTTTTGTTAAAATCAAACGCACTGTAAGTGGAGGGCAACTCCCCGTCTTTGACCCTATTTTCATTTAGTGGCCGCACACACCACTTTCGTGGTCTCTGCCTTTTCTTCTTTTTCTGTACTAAGTATAGCAGACAAAGGAGATCTTCCTCTTGCATTGACGTCGCCATGTTTGCTACTGTCCAAGCCGATCTACTGCGCATGCGTGGAGCGTGTTCACCGAGCAGACCTCAGCAGACAGTATAAATTAGAGGTGGACATAGATTAATTTTTTTAATCTAGATTAATCTCACTGTAATTTTGGAATTAATGTAGATTAATCTAGATTAAAATGGCTCATTTGAATTCTGCAGAAGGCATTCAGAATATGTGTAATACCCAAATAATGACTAAAAGTAAGTCTTTGAGAATAGTTCACCTCGCGTAGGGATGTGAATTTCTTCCAAAAATGGCATTCGACAATAGAGGAGCAAAAGTCGAATATCGGTCGGGGAAAAAACCGCACACTCACAATGACAGAAAGGGAGGCCAATTTCATCTTTAGCGATTTGTCATCAAACAAACTGTTTATTAATTGAACGAGTAACATGTTTTCGCCGTTATTTTTAACGTAGTAGGCTAATTGGATAATATAAAATAATGTCATATGTCATAATGATTTTATGTGAACCTGCCTTTACCGGCAATAGCCTTTTTAAACAAATTAGTTTTCAATCAATGTAAACTATTCTTTTGACTATGCCTCTGCGCAATACACACATTACCGCGGGATGGCGGGTGTTCAATTCATAAACTGTACACAATGGTAGCTTATTTAACCTGTTAACCTTTGCCAGTGCGCCGACGCTCTGAAGCGTTTTTTTTGTAGCCTATAAATTAATGTATATGTCAAAAAAAACTGATAATGTCATACTTTTTAGTAGTGCTATCGTGGCGTAATAATCTGTTTGGTTGTAAAATGTATTACCTGAATGAAATGAAATGGAATGTATAGTCCTGTGGAATCATTCATTCACAGACAGCTTACGAAGATGTTCAACTAATAAAGATCTTCATCGCTGGCAAAAATATGATGCATTTGCAGATTTGCTTTCACTAGACTAAACTGTAGATCCACGGCCACTTCATCCAACGCTCTTGATGTTCTTAAATCTTCCTGTTACGAATCCGAGTCGAGTGTGATTGAACGCGCTTCAGACTATTCAGTGCGTGAGGAACTGAACAGATCATTCAGACTGATTCGCGAACCGATTTAGACTGATCTGCCAACTTGTTTGATGAAGTCTTTGAACAGAATCGATGCAAAAGAGTGATTCATTTGTAAATTTAGCATCGCTCATGCCCATAAAAAGATACAGCGCGCTTGGAATAAACTCATTTAACAACATGTAATTGCATTAAAATAAAGTAACGAGAGGAACGTCGCCCAACGTAACATGTAAAAGTATACACCATGTGTCCCTGACAGGAAAATACCCTGCTGCGCGATCTGTGACAGTAGGCGTGGCGTCAATTATGTCAAATATACTAGGCTACTCATGGAATCGCGCGAAAATATAACGATATTCGAAAAAGCTATTTTATGATCCCAACCCAACTTTGAGAATAGATTACTGGCGATATTTTTTTTTTCGCCCGATAAGAGTCTCACGTTAACGCAGCACGTTAATGCCGATAACAGCCCACCACTAGTATAAATACAAGTAGTCCGCGTCCGTGCTGTCCGCAGCTGTCCATGTACACGCCCAAACTGGAGTATAACCTTAATGTGTAATCTGATGCGGCTCGTTGAGAACTGGCCATCAGATAAATTCAAGTGAAACATTGTATTTAAACGAATTCATAATCCCAATACTGAAATTACAGTACAAATTTAGAACTGAAACAAATGTAGGCTTCTATTATTGCATCATATTTAAGTAAAGTAGGGGAGACGGTGAATAAGCCCTATTTCAAAAAACGGCGGCATGTTCCTTTAATTATTGTTTTGTGAATTATTCATGAAATTGAGAAGATTGACAGTAATACCCGTCCATAGCTGGTACAGTTCTTGGGAGCTTGGTTAGAGTTTCCCAACCTGTCCCGCTGGGTCGCTCGGACGATCAGGCTCGGCTATGCGATTAAGTTCGCGCGGTCTCCTCCCCGCTTCAGGGGCGTCCGCTCAACTATGGTCGGTGGCAATGCCCCTATCATGAGAGCGGAGGTTGCCACTCTGCTGGCAAAGGGTGCGATCGAGGCTGTCCCTCCAGCCGAAATGAGGTCCAGCTTCTACAGCCCGTACTTCATTGTCCTGAAGAAAACCGGTGGGTTACGGCCAATCCTGGCCTGCGCGTGCTGAACCGCTCCCTTCACAGGCTGCCAATCAAGATGCTCACGGCCAAACGCATTTTCGCATGTGTGCGGCCTTAGGATTGGTTTGCAGCGATCAACCTGAAGGAGGCCTACTTTCATGTCTCCATTCTCCCTCGACACAGACCGTTCCTACGGTTTGCTTTCGAGGGACAGGCATATCAGTACGCGGTTCTCCCATTCAGGTTAGCCCTGTCTCCTCGCGTCTTCACGAAGGTCGTCGAGGCAGCCCTTGTTCCCCTACGGGAACACGGGGTTCGCATCCTGAATTATCTCGACGACTAGCTGATCCTAGCTCACTCTCGAGACCAGGTTTGCGAACACAGGGACCTAGTACTCCGGCACCTAGCCCGTCTGGGCCTTCGGGGTCAAATGGGAGAAGAGCAAACATTGCCCCGTGCAGAGGATCTCTTGTCTCGGTATGGAAATCGACTCGGTCGCCATGTCCGCGCAGCTTACGAGCGAGCATGCACAGTAACTGGTGACTTGCCTGAGACAGTTCGAGGGCAAGAGTGTGGTTCCATTGAAACTTTTTCAGAGGTTCCTGGGGCATATGGCATCTGCAGCCGCGGCAACGCCGCTCGGATTGCTTCATATGAGACCGCTTCAGCTTTGGCTTCGCAACCGAGTCCCGAGGTGGGCATGGCAACACGACACCCTCCGAGTACCAATTACTCCGACCTGCTGTCAGACCTTCACCCCATGGTCAAACCTCAGTTTTCTACGGGCCGGAGTGCCCCTGGAACAAGCTTCCCGGCATTTTGTTGTAACCACAGATGCCTCTACCATGAGCTGGGGCATCATGTGCAATGGACGTGCGGCTGTGGGCTCTTGGACAGGACCCCGACACACCTGTGGCACGTCAATTGCCTCGAGTTGCTGGCTGTACGTCTTGCTCTGCGCTGCTTCCGGGCCGTGCTCAAGCATCAACACGTACTAGTCCGATCAGACCGCCACTGTAGCGTACATCACCTGTCAAGGTGAGCCTTCTTGTGCAGACCCTGCGCAAGGTCAGGGAGGACGAGGAGCAGGTAATTCTGGTCGGGCCGTACTGGCCCACCCGGACCTGGTTCTCTGAACTCGTACTCCTCGCGTCAGCACCTCCTTGGCCGATTCCCCTAAGGAAGGACCTTCTTTCTCAGGGACGGGGCACCCTATGGCACCCTCATCCCGATCTTTGGAACCTCCACGTGTGGCTCCTGGACGGGACGAGGCAGGTTTGAGTACCCTACCACCAGCGGTGGTGGCTACCATCACTTCCGCTAGAGCGTCGTCCACGAGACACGTCTATGCATTGAAGTGGAACCTCTTCGTCAGCTGGTGCTCCTCTCACCGAGAAGACCCCCGGAGATTTTCGATCAGTATCGTGCTTTCCTTCCTTCAAGAAGGGTTGCAGCGAAGGCTGTCTCCCTCCACCCTGAAAGTCCCCGCACCCTATGTTGCCGCTATTGCCCCACACCATGACCCGGTTGAAGGTAAGTCTGTTGGGAGGCACGACCTGATCGTCAGGTTCCTGAGAGGAGCGAGGAGACTGAATCCTCCTCACCCTCCTCTCGTTCCCTCTTGGGACCTCTCAGTGGTTTTAACTGCCCTGCAGAGTGCTCCCTTTGAGCCTTTGCAATCAGTGGAGCTTAAGTTCCTGTCAATGAACACAGTGCTCCTGGTTGCATTGGCCTCCATCAAGAGGGTGGGGGACCTGCACGTATTCTCCGTTGACGAAGCGTGCCTGGAATTCGGGCCGGCCTACTCTCACGTGATCCTGAGACCCCGGCTCGGATATGTGCCCAAGGTTCCTACCACTCCCTTCCGGGACCAGGTGGTGAACCTGTGTCCTCTCATGTACTTGCTTCATCCAGCTAGTACTGGACCCGCTCAGGTGTCTTCGCTTGCTCGCCATTCCACTCCACGGACTGGATACGTGCGATATATTCCTCAGGTGAGCTTCCCCGAAAGCCCTGAGTTCCTCCAGCACTCCTGACGTCGGGGCCAGTGTCTATTGCCTGCGCGTCGGCTAGGTGCCTCCCGTGTGCATGGTCCCTCCTCTGAGCGACCCCCACATGTGTATTTCCACTGTAAGCCTCTCTGAGCGTGTGTCTTTCCCTTGGGAAGCCACCTTGCCACCCCTGGGGTTGAAATATTCCACCTGCGGCTGGACACCCCAGTGTCCCATTTCCCACCCCATTTCCTCTAAGCTATGGGATATGCTCCCCAGTGTACCTTGGTATTCCTGTGCTAAATAGGAGTCCTTCGTCCGTGCCAGTCTCACGACAGGGATCTTTTCCTTTTGATCTTTTCCTTCCTTTTGAGCGTCTTCCTTTTATACCCACGAAGTAAGGCAGAGATACGCTAGGCAAATTCCGCAGACCCATGGCATTTCTTTGCCATTGGCTCGTTTTGTAATACTGAAAGTTGATAGTCTTTCTAAGCGAAACCCCATTCGTCGTCATCCGACGTAACGTCTCTATTCCCTACTCAGGGAAGGAGGGTTACATACGTAACCGAGACGTTTTTGCCCCCATTTTTTATGAGCTGAACTCAAAGATCTAAGACCTTTTCTATGTACACAAAAGCCCTATTTCTCTCAAATATTGTTCACAAATCTGTCTAAATCTGTGTTAGTGAGCACTTCTCCTTTGTCGAGATAATCCATCCACCTCACAGGTGTGACATATCAAGATGCTGATTAGACAGCATGATTATTGCACAGGTGTGCCTTAGGCTGGCTACAATAAAAGGCCACTCTAAAATGTGCAGTTTTATCACACAGCATGCAATGCAATGCAATTGGCTTGCTGACTGCAGGATTGTCCATTTACCATTTAAATGCCGTTTACATAATAATGCAAAGTTAGCTGTGTTCACCTCATCACACTAGTATTCCTCCAGCGATAACTGTACGTGAAGACACTTTAGAAAATATTTTCATTGTAAAGTTTTATTTTTAAATTAGAAGATATTATTGTGAATGTGGCATTAGATTAACATCATGCACAGAAATTAAAGACACAATCACACTGTAAAAATGATTTGTTCGTTTAACAAAGTTGCCTAACCTAAATGCCTCAAAATGTTTAGTTCATTTAAACAAATGTGAGTTGATTCAAAGAAAGAGATAAGTTCACTCAACAGAAACAAATATTATTGTCACAAGAACTGGACGGAAGCAAATGCAAGTTGACTCTTTTATTAATGGTCAGAAGACACAAAGACAATCACGAGGAACACTGCAGATGGTGGCGCAGGGACTCAGTGGTCAGCGTGCAGGTGGTGGTGATACCGGTGCGGGTGATGGTGAATCCAGTGCAGATGGACATCCAGACGAGACAGGACACGAAGACACCGAACAGGAACTCAACTGGAACAGACTGCGACAGGAACACGAAGCACGACACAGAGAACACCAAACCAACGATCTGACAAAGAGAGGAGAGTGTGTTGAGTCTTTATAGGTGAGTGAATTGGCAGCAGCTGGTGCAGGGAACGAGATCAGCTGGCACGCTGATCAGTGGCACGAGCGGCCACGCCCACTCACACACACACAACAACAATGACACGAGACATGAAGAAAACAGCGAACTCATGAATCGTGACAGTACCCCCCCTCCTAGGGACGCCTCCTGGCGTCCCCAGACTCCCTTACCTGTCGATTGTAATCATCAATAAGGGAGTGATCCAGAATGTCTCTAGCAGGCACCCAACTTCTCTCCTCCGGACCGTAACCCTCCCAGTCCACCAAGTACTGGAACCCGCGTCCCCTCCGCCTTGAGTCCAGAATACGATAAACCGAATATGTGGTCTCCCCGTCTACGAGTCGCGGCGGTGGGGGAACCGGGACAGGCGGATTAATACGAGAACGAAAAACGGGCTTAATTTTGGATACATGAAACACGGGATGAATTCTCCTGTACACTGGAGGAAGATTGAGGCGGACTGCCACCGGACTAATGATTTTGGTGACAGTAAACGGACCAATGAATTTGGGAGCAAGCTTATTCGAGACGGAGCGGAGAGGAATGTTCTTGGTAGAAAGCCACACTTTGGAACCGACGACGTATACGGGAGGCCTCCGCCGGTGGCGATCAGCCTTGGCCTTGGTGCGCGCTCCCACTTGGAGTAGAGTCTCTCGGGCTCTAGTCCAAGTGCGATGACACCTCTGGACAAAGGCGTGAGCGGAGGGAACCGCGACCTCGGGTTCCAGACTAGGAAAAATTGGTGGCTGGTACCCTATGCTACACTCAAACGGAGATAGGCCCGTGGATGATACTGGTAATGAATTGTGGGCGTACTCCACCATTGACAGTTGTTGGCTCCATGAGGAAGGATTCTTGGAAACCATACATCGCAACGTTCTCTCTAAATCTTGGTTGGCTCTCTCAGTTTGGCCATTGCTCTGGGGATGAAACCCTGAGGACAAACTAACAGTCGCACCCAGTAATCTACAAAATTCTTGCCAAAATTTGGACACAAATTGGGGACCTCTGTCGGAAACCACGTCTGTCGGGAGGCCATGTAACCGAAAGACGTGGTTAACGACTGTTACCGCTGTTTCCTTGGCTGAGGGCAATTTGGGCAAGGGAATAAAGTGGGCCGCCTTCGAGAACCGGTCCACCACGGTTAAAACTACCGTGTTACCCTGAGAGGGTGGGAGGGCGGTGACGAAATCTAGAGCGATGTGGGACCAGGGTCTCGAAGGAACCGGCAGCGGTTGAAGGAGCCCATCTGGGGGTCGATTGGAAGTCTTACCAGTGGCACAAACTGAGCAAGCCAAAACAAAACTGTGAACGTCGCGAGCCATACGAGGCCACCAAAATCGTTGCTTGACTAAAGATGTAGTGCGGCTAACTCCTGGATGACAAGCCACATTGGAACAATGCCCCCACTGAACAACGTCGGACCGTAATTCCTCTGGCACAAATAAACGGTTCGGTGGGCAACCGACCGGAGGCGTTACCCCTTGTAAGGCCGTCTTGACCTTCGATTCGACCTCCCATGTGAGAGTAGAGATAATTAGAGTCTCTGGAAAAATGCTCTCGGGAGTAGACGGGCGATCGGAACGGTCAAAAATGCGCGATAAAGAATCGGGCTTGATGTTTTTGGAGCCCGGGCGGTACGAGAGAGAAAAGTCAAAACGTCCGAAAAAAAGTGCCCACCGAGCCTGCCTAGAGTTCAATCTTTTAGCAGTTCTGATATATTCCAAATTCTTATGGTCTGTCCAGACGACAAAAGGTACCCCCGACCCTTCTAACCAGTGGCGCCATTCCTCCAATGCCAATTTGACTGCCAACAACTCTCTATTACCAATATCATAGTTACGTTCGGCAGGGGATAATCGATGGGACAAAAACGCGCATGGGTGCATCTTGTCGTCTGTGAGAGAGCGTTGGGATAGTACTGCACCTACCCCCACCTCTGACGCATCGACCTCCACCACAAACTGACGTGATGAATCAGGGGTAACCAGGATGGGGGCTGAAACAAAGCGGCCTTTCAGTTTGGCAAACGCAGCTTCCGCTGCGTCTGACCACCTGAACGCCGTTCTGGGAGAGGTCAAGGCGGTCAGAGGCGAGGCTAGTTGGCTGAAATTGCGAATAAATCGTCGGTAAAAATTGGCGAACCCCAAAAACCTCTGTAGGGCCTTACGGGAATCTGGACTTGGCCAATCTACCACAGCCTTAACCTTCTCAGGATCCATACGCACTCCCTCAGACGACACAATGTACCCAAGGAAAGGAACAGACTGTGCATGAAAAGCGCATTTCTCCGCCTTGACAAAAAGCCCATTCTCTAGCAGTCTCTGAAGCACTCGTCGAACGTGCTGCACGTGTTCCTGGAGAGAAGAAGAAAAAATCAATATGTCATCCAGGTAGACATATATGAATTGGTCGACCATATCTCGCAGCACGTCATTGACGAGTGCCTGGAAGACCGCTGGGGAGTTGGACAAGCCGAAAGGCATGACCAAGTATTCAAAGTGCCCCCTGGGGGTATTAAAAGCAGTCTTCCATTCATCCCCCCTCCTGATGCGGACCAAATGATAGGCATTACGTAAATCCAACTTTGTGAAGATAGATGCTCCTTGCAACCTCTCGAAGGCTGAAGACATCAACGGCAAAGGATAAGTATTCTTTACCGTGATGTTGTTCAGCCCCCGGTAGTCAATACAAGGTCGCAAAGACCCATCCTTCTTCCCCACAAAAAAGAACCCCGCCCCCGCTGGAGAAGAGGAGGGACGGATGAACCCCGCTGCTAGAGAATCAGAAATATATTTCTCCATAGCCTCCCTCTCTGGGACAGAAAGTGAATATAACTTGCCTTTAGGCGGAGACGTACCTGGCAATAACTCTATAGCACAGTCATAGGGACGATGCGGAGGGAGAGAAGCAGCACGAGACTTACTGAACACCTCCTTCAGGTCTAGGTACTCCGTGGGCACGCTTGACAAGTCCGCTGCTTCCTCCTGAAACGTACAAACAGAAACAGACGGACAAGCAGACACAAGACAGGACTCATGACATTTATTGCTCCATTCAGACACTGATCTCTGCTGCCAGTCTATTTTGGGATTGTGTTTGAGGAGCCAGGGATGACCTAAAACAATGGGTGCCAGGGGGGAGTCCAAGATATAAAAAGAGATGGTTTCGGAATGGTTGCCGGATACGCTGAGTGTGAGGGGTCCAGAGGTATAAGAGATGGTAGGGAGTGTTTGTCCGTTAATCGCGTGCACTGCGATGGTGTGACTGAGGGGTAGAAGGGGAACCTGAATCCTGAGTGCAAAAGTGTGGTCCATGAAGTTACCTTCAGCCCCAGAGTCCAGTAGTGCTAGACAGTCGTGAGAGTGAACGGACCACCTGAGTCTTACCGGGAGGAGCGTTGATGTTGATGAGGTCTTCTCGGCGGAGATCCCACCCGACAGTAGCCTCAGGTTTACTGCCGGGCTTGGCCTTTTACCGGGCAGTTGAAAGCAAAATGTCCTGCTGCACCACAGTAAAGGCAAAGGCCCTGGGACCTCCGCCTCTCCTTCTCCTCCCGGGAAAGCCGAGCTCGCCCGACCTGCATGGGCTCGTGATCGTAGACGGGGCTGACCGCGTCCCCGCCGCTGGCTCGCGAAGTCTCCGCCGCTCCAGATACCCGTGCGGGTAACCTCCGAGATTCGACTCTGGAGAGTCGGGAGTCCACACGGAGTGCCAACTCGATCAGCCCATTGAGGGTAGTAGGTAAGTCCAGGGCATAAATCTCTCTCTGGACGCGGTCAGCCAGCCCATGCAGGAACATATCCCACTGCGCCTCCTCGTTCCACTGACACTCTGCCGCCAAGGTCCGGAACTCGATAGAGTAATCAGATACAGATCCTTCACCTTGCTTGAGGTCTGCTAGAATCCGGGCCGCCTCTCTTCCCGCGACCGCACGGTCAAAAACTCTTCTCATCTCGGCGGCGAGTGTCTGGAACGAGTTACAGCACGAGTCTTGGTTCTCCCACACCGCCGTTCCCCATAGCGCTGCCTTCCCAGTCAGAAGAGTGAGCACGAACGCGACCTTACTGCGTTCACTGGCAAAGGTCCTGGGCTGCAAAGAGAAGTGCATCGAACAGCGAGTTAGGAATGCTCTGCAAAAGTTCGGCTCACCGTTGTAGGACTCAGGAACAGGTAAGCGGGGCTCTGACTGGGAGGCGCTCTCTGGTGGTACGAGAGGAACGGCTGGTGTGGGTGGCGCAGTGGGAGCTTGCATCAGTTGGAATCGCTGGGTGAGCTCGGACACCTGCGCCACAAGAGCTTGAATAGCTCGACCCGATTCATTAGTATTCCTCTCCTGGGAATCCATCCGCGCCATGCAGGTCTTGATGAAGTCTTCCAAGGAAGAGGCTGTTTCCCCTGCTGCTTCCATTGTGGGTCAGATCGTTCTGTCACAAGAACTGGACGGAAGCAAATGCAAGTTGACTCTTTTATTAATGGTCAGAAGACACAAAGACAATCACGAGGAACACTGCAGATGGTGGCGCAGGGACTCAGTGGTCAGCGTGCAGGTGGTGGTGATACCGGTGCGGGTGATGGTGAATCCAGTGCAGATGGACATCCAGACGAGACAGGACACGAAGACACCGAACAGGAACTCAACTGGAACAGACTGCGACAGGAACACGAAGCACGACACAGAGAACACCAAACCAACGATCTGACAAAGAGAGGAGAGTGTGTTGAGTCTTTATAGGTGAGTGAATTGGCAGCAGCTGGTGCAGGGAACGAGATCAGCTGGCACGCTGATCAGTGGCACGAGCGGCCACGCCCACTCACACACACACAACAACAATGACACGAGACATGAAGAAAACAGCGAACTCATGAATCGTGACAATTATGTTTTCTGAACGTTTGTGACCCTAAGCTGAACTGACAAAAGATTTGTGAAAAATTGTGACAGCAAAGCATTAAAATATTTGTATTTAAACTGCTTATCAGAGAAACATCATGTAGTTATTTCGTTGTACTAAATAATGACCCAGCAGCTGATTGTGACATTAAGAGCTTTAGAGTAAAGGGTTTTGTGGTTTTTGATGTCACTTTGAATTATAGAAGTTGCAAATTGATAAATTCATGTACTGTTTTATTTATTTATTTTTTAATAGAAACCCCCCCAAAAAGGAATGTTTTAATAGGGCAGTTTAAACATATTGTCAATTTAGACAATTACACTAATATAAGGTTTGTCTATATTCTAAATTAATGTGAATGAATATGACAATATATTAAATGTTTTTAAAACATACAACCCACCCCTCCCTACCAGCACTTTATTTTTTCCACTTCAAGCACTAGCATCTCAGTGTAATAGACATCTTAATGTATGTCTCAAATCCATGTTTCTGATCGATTCTAGTAAACTATTGCTGAATCACACCATCTCTTTCTCCATCCCAACCCCCCAGGATGAAGTGTTTTTTTCTGCTATCACACAGATCATGCTGAACACACTGTGTAACACTAGGAGCCATGAGACTGTGTCAGCACTAACACAGGTGCATTTCACATTCAACACTGTTTGCCTTTCTCAAACTCAGCATCACTGAATATAACACTGAACATATGGATACCTAATTATCCTTTAATTACATTTGACCAAAGGAAGACATACAAACAGATTTTGCACATATACTCATATCAAATCTAATTCTTTAAATATTTGCATGCATCTGTGTTTGTTTAGTTCTCTTTACAGTATCTGTAATGTTTGAGCTTATTGAGATTTTCTTACTCATTCTTGCAGACTTTGTTATCTTGGCAAGCATGTGCACACAGATATTGTTGAAATATCCTCTCAAACTCTGATGGAAACACTGTTGTTTTTTTTGTCAGGAGAAACATCTGAGGAGCAGACGACTTAATTAAAAAAACTCCAATTCCTCTTTATTTAATGTCATTGCTTGCTTGGAGAAGCATTTGAAATATTAAAGTGATCAGTTGTGTATGAACTTCAGGATGTGTATAATTTATATGTGTCACCTATATCTGTGCCTATATATTTGTGTGCTAATATTTCATATTCAGTGTTGTGAATGTGTTGGGATCTCTGTATGCTTCCAACAACTTGTTTTTCTCGCTCTCTTTCAGCTTGTTATCACAGTGACATTTGTGTGCTTGCTGGAGGAGCCATCTGGAAGCTGCCCACACACATGTGAGAGCCGCTCTGAGCTTCGCTTCTGACTCACACACACACACTCAGACGCATTTGCCCACACATTTGCACACGCTGCAAATATTTTAGCCCCCAGGCTTCCAGAAACAGCTAATATCTGACATTTAACATGAGTTTATGTGTGTGAAGAGAGTCATCATTTCTCTGTCATAAGAAGCTGAAAACATACCTCACAATGATACTTGCACCTGCTGACTGAATCCACACACACCATTTGATGGACTACTGCAGTCAACATAGGTATATAAGCAGATAGACAACTTTGCTGTGTTAAAGTAACAGACAGTTAAAACACTGATCATACGTGAAAAAATGCACCACCTTTAATTATCTTTGCCTGGACTGGAATCAGGATGTAGAATCTTAAGTATTTGCAGTAAAGCTGTTTCCCGTGTTGTCAGTATTAGTGACATAACTTAACCCAAAATGTATTACTAACATGTGCTGTTATGAAAGCAATAAAAAGGTCAGTGAATATAAAAGATGAGGGGACGGCCCCATGTGCTGCACATTTCAAAAATGAAACATAAGTAAATTCACCCACACATGTGGTTTTAGACTGCGGAAAAAGCTCATGATGCACTATAAAAGAATTCGACAAATATGTTGGCTTATTATTACATAAATGAACATATTAAAAATAGAAAAATCTTACTATGGTAACATAAAGGTAATAAGAAAATGGGTTAGAATGATATATTTTTTGCCACATAACCAATACAGTTATATTGAGATACATTGAATTGCTAAGTATAATTACTAAGCATTCAAATAGTTGTTATTGTCACCAAGTCAAATTCATAAATGTACACAACTTTCATGAAGCCCTATTTCATTATCAACTCTTTTTTTTTAAATCAGGTTGTATGTGTAGTTTACTGCAAAAAAAAATAAAAGTAAAGGCAACTGGAATGCTTCTAAAGCTTACATTTTTACACATGCAACAACACTCCATTTCTGTTTGTTTGTGTCAGTGCACTTGTGAAATCCCCGCTCAGTCAGACACAAGAGATTTCCTGCCTTACCACAAACTTTTCTTACGCACGTATGATTCATTCATGTTCTTTCATTTTTGATTCAGTGTTTGTGTGTGTGTGTGCATGTGAGGCTTAGTGTGACATTCACGACAAATGGAGGAAATACTGCGGTGTTTGTACTACTGTATGCTGTAGTGCGCACACACACACACACACACACACACACACACACACACACACGCACACGCGCACACACACACACACACTAACACACACACACACACACACACACACACACACACACACACACACACACACACACACACACACACACACACACACACACCTGCAATATCACTGAGGAAGTTTGTTTAATTTTGAAACTAATAAAGCTATGCACTGTAGAAAAGACAATGCAAAAGTAGCTTAGGGAAGACTTGACCTCAAATGAAAATCTCTGTAGAGACCTTAAAATGACCTGAGGCTATATTAGCAGCAAAAAAAGCTGCTTCAACTTACAGTTTTTTACAATCACTTTGTTACTATTTTCAGAACCTTGATGTCATTTTTCACAACTCTAGACACAAAACTCACAACCAATTATCAAAATGCACATTTTTCAAAACTCTAACCATTTTCTCAATTGTTTGGATACAATACACATAAAACTTAGATCATTTGTTCATTCAACAAAAATCACTTGTTCAATATGACACAACTTAACATCAAAGTACTACTATTTCAAAAGGCAATTCACACATTACATTTCAAATGAATGTCTATTCATTTCCTTACACTGATCTAACTATCAATTGATACAACTGCTCAAAATGATAAGTAACTGTTGCGTTACTCTTAATGCATAGTTGTATGGAAACAGACAAACAATCTTCCATGTTTACAGTAAATCATGAAAGTTTCAAGATAACGAGATTCATTGTCACCAATTAGCGTGGAGCATGAACCAATTAGACTACAATATCCATGGATGTAGCCTAATATTTTATATCATACTGTAATGCTTCATCAGACACTGTGTCTATGGTCCCAAATACTGTACCACCTTTTCAGACTATTTAAAGTATTGACAGTACTGCACTGTAGAGATGCAGGCCCTTGGAATTGCTTGTCCAATTCTGCCAACTCGTTACTGATGATTGAGGGCACATTGTGGAATGAGTATATAAAGAGTTGATTGGGATCCAATTGCAAGAGCATAGTGATACGTAACATGGAGCCAGCAGGTGATCCAGGTCACAATGGAGGTCAAGTAGTGGTGGGAGGAAGACGAGGAAGACGTGTTGGTCAAAGGAATGGTAGGGGACAGGCAGCCCTTCTGAGAGGTGGTCGTGGGCCTCGTTTGAGAGGTGTGGGGGAACGTGGTAGAGGACAGGCACCCCTTCTGAGAGGTGGTCGTGGGCCTCGTTTGAGAGGTGTGGGGAAACGTGGTAGAGGACAAGGCCACGGACCAAGACAGCGGCAGCAACAGCATAGAGTGTCCAATGAAATTCGGGCAATAGTTGTAGACCATGTCATAAATCATGGCATGACAATGACTGAGGCGGCTACAATGATACAACCAAACCTGAGAAGGTCAACCGTGGCCTCAATAATCAGAACTTTCCGCAATGAGAACCGGTAAGTTATCAGCATGCACTAAACATTATGCTACTCTCAATTGTCAAATGACTGCATACCAATGTGTATCACAGAATAGGTGATGTGACCAAGTGTCTTCTTACTCTAATGTTCCCTGTAGAATTGTGACTAGGCCAAATAGTGGAGGCAGAGGCAAAATTCTAACTGACCAGCAAGAGCAGGCTGTGGTCGATTTGGTTCGGGCCAGAAATGATATTCGCCTTACAGAAATTCGCCAGCATATCTTGGACAATGAAGACATGTTCAACAATGTGGGATCCATAAGTTTGCCGACTATTGCACGCATACTGAAAAGGCACCAGGTATCTATAAAACAACTATACCATGTGCCTTTCAAAAGAAATGCAGACAGAGTGAAACAAATGAGGACTGAGTATGTTCAGGTAAGTTCAGTTTCAAGACGGCTGTTGTAAAAACATTCCCAAAAATTCTACATTGTACGGTAATCTCTAAATCTCTTTCCAAAATGTATTTTTAGAGGGTGATGGAGCTGGATGCTGATGACGACCATCACAAATTCATATATTTGGATGAGGCAGGTTTTAATCTGGCCAAGACAAGGAGGAGAGGTCGGAATTTCATTGGCCAGCGGGCAACCATCCAAGTACCTGGACAACGTGGGGCCAACATTACCATGTGTGCGGCTATATCAGAAGATGGTGTGGTGGGACGCAGACCTCATATTGGACCATATAATGCAGCTCTCCTTGTCACCTTTCTTGATGAGCTCGAACAGGTTTGTAGAGCTGAAGGTGTGACCTATGTCATTGTCTGGGACAATGTCAGGTTCCATCATGCTCATGTGGTGCAAGCATGGTTTCAGGCCCATGCACAATTTACCACCCTGTATTTACCCCCATACTCCCCCTTCCTTAACCCGATTGAGGAATTTTTCTCCGCATGGAGATGGAAGGTTCATGATAGGCACCCTCATGAACAAGTCACTCTTCTCCAGGCCATGGATGACGCCTGCAATGACATCACAGCAGACCAGTGTCAGGCCTGGATTCGCCATGCCCGAAGGTTTTTTCCAAGATGTTTGGCTAATGAAAACATCCATTGTGATGTAGATGAGAACCTGTGGCCAAATCCACAACACAGAGTTGATGACAATGTAGAAGTACAGTAATCACTGCTGTTTTATTTCTTACAGTGCAAGCAAGTTGAGGAACACTGCATTTGATGGTTTACAGTACTGTCTTTTCTTTTCTATTTCATTGCATTTGATGGTTTACAGTACTGTCTTTTCTTTTCTATTTCATAGCTAATTACTGTATTTTTGCTTTGATTAAAATAAACCAATGTTGTGATTGTACTGTAGTGTTTTGCATCAATATATTACAAACTTTGTTCAATGATTCCACTTTGTTTGTATTCTCTCTACTACTGCAGTACTTTACAGTAACAGAGGTATTTACTGTACATGTAGTACCATAATGAAACCTGTATCACCTATTTTGTTCTACAATAGTTAATGATTGTACGAACAATGACAGAGTGAAACTATCGGTTGCTTGTGTGTGGGTAATCTATAGTTGTGTTTCAATGGTATTTCACAGTAAATTTGTTTTTTGAACCAATGATTGTGCAAGTGCAAGATTTCTTTAAAGATGTGAATGCACAATGCAATGTTTTGAACATTAGACAACCTGTGTTACAAGTGATAACCGTTTTGAGTTTTGTGTCTAGAGTTTTGAAAAATGACATCAAGGTTCTGAAAATAGTAGCAAAGTGATTGTAAAAAACTGTAGTACTAAATTAAAAGGTCAGATATTTTTTATTTATTTTTAATAAATGTGCACAAATTTGTCACAAATCTAGTTTCCCTTTGGAATGGGAACTTGCACTGCGCACTGCTCTTGATTAATTTTGATCAATCTGGATTCTTAAGAGGGAGACTCGCATCTGATAATGTTAGACGTCTTTTGCACATCACCTCCCATCATGCATCTGAAATGGATACTCTACCTCCAGCCGGTTTTACTTCAGATGTGCAAAAGGCAAAAAGGACCACCTTGGTAATGGGACTCCTGCTGGTCAACAGGGAGTACCGACAGGGAAGCCCATAACGATACCTAATTTTTTGCCATTTTCAGTTGAGTCATCTCCTGGCTCTAAGCAGGATAGACGGTTAAAAGTTCGTTTGTTGCAGCTTCGAATTGAGAAGGAAGAGAGAGAGAGAGATTTCCAACTCCGTCGAGAGCTGGAACTGAAGAGGCTAACAGCAGAGACTGAAACGAGCTGGGAATTGGAACTTAAGAAACTAGAAGCAGATACAAGATTTAAAATAAGACAACTGGAATTTCAAACCAATGTTGACGCTGCTCGCCCCGTTACTCCTGCTAGTGTATTATCTCCACAGTCTGCCAGTGAGTATGATGTGAGCAAATATATTTCTCTGGTGCCTGTTTTTCGCGAGGCCGAAGTAGAAGCCTATTTTGGTGCATTTGAACGTGTTGCTGGAGCTCTACGCTGGCCTAAAGAGGTGTGGGCAATCTTACTCCAGTGTAAATTGACTGGTAAGGCACAGGAAGCTTGTGCAGCATTGTCTGTGGAGGACGGGTTAAATTATGATTGTGTTAAGAATGCTAATTTGAGAGCTTATGAGTTAGTGCCGGAAGCATACCGACAGCGTTTTTGCGGCCTAAGGAAAGCTCACGATCATACCTTTACAGATTTTGCTCGTGAAAAGGGGGTCCTCTTTGATCAATGGTGCACAGCATGTAAAGCAGATGATGTGGCTTCTTTACGCGAGCTGATCTGGCTCGAGGATTTTAAGAACTGTTTGCCAGAACGTACTGCTGTATATTTGGGTGAACAAAAGATTGCTTCCCTACAGCAGGCAGCCATATTCACAGACGAGTTTGCTGTTTGGCATCTGATGACTGTTTTAAACCCTTTATCTTTGATGGTTTTGTTTCTTTAAAAGGGAAAGCAGAAGACCAGCGACGAGTGAGAATACTGCGGGACACAGCCTGTTCGCAGTCACTAATGCTGTCTGGTACTCTTCCCATGTGTGACAGTTCTGATGTAAGTGCAGTCGTGAGAGGTATTGAGATTGGTTTTGTACCAGCGCCACTACACCGGATTTTTGTCCATTCTGACTTAGTGACTGGATTTTATACGGTGGGTGTATGTGCAGGGTTTCCGATAGAGGGCATTGAGGTAATAATGGGGAATGATATTGCTGGGGGGAAGGTGTTTCCTATTCCTAAGGTAGTCAGCAATACTATTCCTGAGTCTGAACAGGATGAGTTGGGGAAAAATCATCCTCATATTTTTGTAGCCAGCGTAACTACGAGAGCGCAGTCTCGTAAACAGACCCAGGAAGTTAATCTATCTGACTCACTTTTTGCCTCCATTTTCCCCAAGGCAGGTGTGCCCCATGATGATCCTGTGAGCTGCAAGTGGACGGAACTGAAAAGAGAGTGGACTCTGTGGGTAAGTTTGATCCTGCACATTTGCCACTCACTCCTAATGCTTTGATAAAAGCTCAAAGAAGTGAGCCCTCATTGGTTAAATGTTTTGCTTCGGTAAAAACAAACAACACCGAGTGTAACGGTAAGCAACCTTTCTTTGTGGATAATGGGGTACTGATGTGCCGGTGGGTTTCTCAGGTAGATGATGCAGATATAGAGCAGGATACATTTGGTTGGGCACAGATACATTTCTGTCACCCCTAGAGCCGCTGGCAGGCCCGCACCCTGGTAACCTCAGGGTGAGGTGTGAGTATTCCCCTGTGATACAGGTAGGTCTGAGCACTTCACTCCCAGTTCTGTTTTATCCTACCTCGCACCACTATGGCTCGGGTCGAGTATGAAGTAAGCTTCACTTCTTCTTTGGGCCGAAGTACGCTCCCCTGAAGCCAGAGCATTGCCCTGAGCTGACGCCCATGCATAGATGGTAGGCCCCTGACTAACTGGGGCCTCCGTTGAGGCAGAGTGGCGTATGTTGTACTCCCCTTGTTTTAAGGGTGCTAGCTTTCTTGCGGAGTACACTGCCATGGGCAATGTGATTAGGCACCAGGATGCTGTAGGCGCTGTGTAAACAGTTTTTCTGCCAACGAAGGCCATTAGGTAGTAGGCCTCAGCAGGCCTCCTTGATTGGACAGCGCCCTAGAGGGCACCGAGTGTAACGGTAAGCAACCTTTCTTTGTGGATAATGGGGTACTGATGTGCCGGTGGGTTTGTCAGGTAGATGATGCAGATATAGAGCAGGATAACGATTGGAAGGTGGTTTACCAGGTAGTTGCGCCTATTGACTGTCGACAGCAGATACTGTCATTAGCACATGAGCATGTATGGGCAGGTCATTTGGGTATTCGTAAAACATATAACTGTGTACTAAAACAATTCTTTTGGCCAAGCCTAAAAACTGATGTGACCCATTTTTGTAAAACCTGCAGGACCTGTCAAGTTGTTGGCAAACCAAATCACCCTTTTCCACCGGCCCCGTTGCAGCCCATTCCCGTGGTTGGTGAACCATTTGAACACGTCATGGTTGACTGTGTAGGTCTATTACCCAAAATCAAAGCTGGTAATCAGCTCCTGCTCACCATGATGTGTGTCGCTACCCGTTCCCTTTCGAAGGGAACTCAACAATACGTCAACGACGTTATGGGGAGCACCTCAGGCGTGACAGGTGTCTGAAATCACTATCAAATCACGTCAATCACATTGACCGGCGACAGCCCGTGAATCATTAGAGTAATGATTAACGTGCGACCTGGAAGTATATAAGGGCGCCTTGCAACATGACAAACCATCTCATCGTCTTCAGGGACTGTTTGTTTGAAAAAATGCTATTCAAGTATACGGGAAGGTAAGAGAAAGATGAAACGCACAGCTAAGGCAGATTGTTTTCGTAAGTGTGCCGACCCGTGTCCGAGGTTTCTGACACCGGCCGACACACACGAGCTGTGCGTTTTTTGCTTGGGTGAAGAGCACGCACGGGAGGTTCTCGAGGGAGCCCTCTGTGCGAACTGCGAGCGTTTTTCTCTTAAAACGCTCCACTCTCGTCTGGCCCTCTTCTCGAGTGAAGGGGGTTCAGCGTTTGGACCTCATGGTGCGGGTCCCGCTCGTGCCGAGGCCGAGCGGTGACTTACATCATGGGGCTCCCAGATGGAGCTCGTCGATCGCCTCGAGAGGGTTGTTAACCTCTCAGATGATTCGACGGCTGACGAGGGCGAACTGCAGGTCGATGGGGAAGATTACTCACCGACTGTACCTGCAGTTGATGCTCTTCAGGACGCGCAGGAGATGGCTGAGGAGGTTTATGATCAGGTAGATCCTGAACCTCCTCAGCCATCCTGCCCCGTGTATGCAGAGCTGGTGGATGTGATGGAGCGCGCTGCTAACAGGCTGCAGCTGCCTTGGCAGCACGCTAGAGGAGAGATCGCTCGAGGTAGGCTCGACGATCGGTTTCTCCCCGGCCATACACCACCAGCTCAGGTGAGCCTTCCATTCCTTCCTGATCTTCACACGGAGATCGAGAGGGCATGGAAGAGCCCATACTCTGCCCGTATTCACCGACATCAGCGGGCCAGTTTCGCTGATGTCGAGGGGATCGGAGAGCATGGGTACGTGTCAATGCCGCCCATTGACGAGACGTTCGCAAACTATCTCGTGTCTGGGCGGGCAGCGACACTGAAAGCTCCAACCCTGCCATCCAAACCGCTGAGAACAACGGCTCGTTTGAATGGCAGAGCATACACGGCAGCAGGTCAGGCCGGTGCTGCACTGCACACCATGGCAGTATTACAGGCGTACCAGGCCGACCTGCTGGGGGATCTCGACCAGAGGGCAGGGATGTCCCCTGAGGCGGTGGCTGAGCTGCGCCGCACCACAGATCTGGCTCTCCGGGCTACCAAGCAAACCGCTGCCGCGATCGGACGGTCGATGGCGGCGATGGTGGCCACGGAGAGGCATCTGTGTTTAAATCTAGCCGACATCGGGGAGAAAGAAAAAGCCTTTCTCCTCGATTCGCCGGTTTCACCTTCCGAACTCTTCGGCACCTCCGTAGAGGCGGTGGTGGGGAAGTTCAGGGAGGCGAAGGCGCGCTCAGCAGCATTTAAAACTTGTATACCGCTGAGATCCGCGTCCGTACCCCGGCAAGCGGGAGGGCCTGGCCCTTCACGGTCTGAGGACCGTAGGCAGGGCCAGCGAGCCAGTGTCGCCTCACATGCGCCCCCTCCCTTGAGGAGCAGGTCGCAGAGAAGGCGTGACTCCCGCAACAGAAGAGATTTGAGGGAGGTTATCCAGCGCAAACGCACACAGCGTCGGTAATGGATAACCTCCCCGGAGGGTCACGAAATCTCCCCTCTCTCTTCTGACCCCCAGGCGTTCATAACATCAGGCCTGGGGATGGGCCTATGATGAGAACTATGTTCTGATGGCCCACCTAGGCTTGGTTAGTGGAAACGCCCCTTTCAGGCATGTAAAGTGGCGGATCCCAGGTTTGTAAAGAACTATCTGGCGAGTCTTCATTTTGCACGCCGCAGAGTCATGGGGTCATGTCAAGGTAATAAGGTAAGAGAACTTTATTGGATTATCAGGGCCCTGAAGTTCCCCGTTAGGTGGCCAGAGCGGTAACTGCTGCTAGCCACCTCAGGGTAGAGTGGTTGGTCTCTCTCTAAAAATTGTTTTACTTAGAGTGTTGACTGACGCTAGAGCTTCAGATAGATCTTATGTCCGGCCCATGGGTCCGTTTGACTTCTTCCTGAGTATGTCGCCCCTTGAGCTCTGTTTGGGTTTTCATTAGGCTGAGCGATTCTGCAGCCCTTTGTATGGAATAATACAGACTATATTCTTTAGTAAGGCTGTGGCTCATCCGAGCCCTCAGATAGATCTATGCTTGCAGGCTGGCCCTCACCAGGGCCGCCTCTGTAGCTGGCCTAGGCTGTGCCAGGGATAATAGAGGCGCTCTGCTAAAAATTTTAGCATTTCTTCCTCTGACCCTTCACTTTGTGAATGTAGGTTTCTAGCATCCCTGTATAAACAGCTTCCTCCCATGGGAGTCGTTTGGCCAAGGCCCGCCCCCTTCTCTGCATTCTGGGGTGACTAGAGTAATGCAGCGGTGCAGAGGATGGTTTATAAGGACATGGTAGGCCTCAAATAGGCCTCCGTGGTATATATGTCTTTACTGAGCAGGGTTAGGCCATCTTTCGCTTCACGAAGAAGACTGGGTTTCCTGCCCGACCCTGCCGTGCAGAACTGGCCTACGGATTTAGGCCGCCAGTTTAGGCTTCACTCACCTCGCTGAGCTACTGCTCGAGCGCTAGGTTGTAGGTGGTTGGCTTTCATTAAAGCCCCACTCCCCTAGGTTGGGCACAGATACATTTCTGTCACCCCTAGAGCCGCTGGCAGGCCCGCACCCTGGTAACCTCAGGGTGAGGTGTGAGTATTCCCCTGTGATACAGGTAGGTCTGAGCACTTTACTCCCAGTTCTGTTTTATCCTACCCCGCACCACTATGGCTCGGGTCGAGTATGAAGTAAGCTTCACTTCTTCTTTGGTCGAAGTACGCTCCCCTGAAGCCAGAGCATTGCCCTGAGCTGACGACCATGCATAGATGGTATGCTCCAGACTAACTGGGGCCTCCGTTGAGGCAGAGTGGCGTATGTTGTACTCCCCTTGTTTTAAGGGTGCTAGCTTTCTTGCGGAGTACACTGCCATGGGCAATGTGATTAGGCACCAGGATGCTGTAGGCGCTGTGTAAACAGTTTTTCTGCCAACGAAGGCCATTAGGTAGTAGGCCTCAGCAGGCCTCCTTGATTGGACAGCCCCCTAGAGGGCACTGTAGGCCAGCTCACTTTACGTGGTTGGCCTTGGTGGTTCGGGCAGTTGACTCACTGATGGGTAGTAGGCCTTAAACAGGCCTCCTCGGAGGTGAGTCCCAACATTGTGGGACATACCTCATAGCGCTACTGGAAGCCCATTAGTAAATTATGCTTGTGTAGTATGGTTCCCAACAGTGTACTTTATGGCAGAATATGACTTGCTATTAGCTAGTAGGCCCGACCAGGCCTCCCTGATAGGCGAGTCCCCAGCTGGCTGGCCTTAGCAGGCCACCTTATACTATCACCCGGACTCAGGGCTCAAAGCTATCAGTGGTTATCAGGTAGTAGGCCACTCAGGCCTCCCTGAAGGTGAATTCCCACTTAAGATTGTTATCAGGTAGTAGGCCTCACCCGGCCGCCCTGAAGGCGAATTCCCACTTACGTTGGCTATCAGGTAGTAGGCCTCTCTGGGCCTCCCTGAATGTGAGCTTCCAAATATTGTGGCTGTCAGGTAGTAGGCCGCTCTGGGCCTCCCTAGGATGTGGGCTCCCAAATATTTTGGCTGTCAAAGGTAGTAGGCCTCACCAGGCCTCCCTGAAGGTGAGTTCCCACATACTGTCATTATCAGGTAGTAGGCTCCTCCAGGCCTCCTTGAATGAGAACGGTCAGGTAGTAGGCCTCACCAGGCCTCCCTGAAGGTGAGTTCCCACAGTTTGTGGTTACCAGGTAGTAGGCCTCTCCAGGCCTCCCTGAAGGTGAGCTCCCCACATACTGTGGTTGTAGGGTAGCAGGCCTCACCGGGCCTCCCTGAAGGTGAGTTCCCACGTACTGTGGTTATCAGGTAGTAGGCCTCTCTTGGCCTTTCTGAAGGTCAGCACCCCACACACTGTGGTTATCAGGTAGTAGGCCTCTCTGGGCCTCCCTGAAGGTGAGCACCCCACATACTGTGGTTATCAGGTAGTAGGCCTCACGTGCCTCCCTGAAGGTGAATTCCCACTTACGTTGGCTATCAGGTAGTAGGCCTCTCCGGGCCTCCCTGTAACGTTCCCTAGTGGTGCTGGGTTTATGAAGCTAGTGGTCTCTTGCTATCAGTTTCAGCTAGCCTTAATAGGCAGCTGCTGAAGGCGAGCTTGCGCCCTGGCTCGCTAAAGTGTTCATTCTCTGCTATTGGTTCCCTCCCGGAACCTTTTCTGCCTACAGCCTGGTTTGGCTACCAGGCAGACCATGTGCTCCCCTCACCGAGGGTCTCTATGAGCATGCGGCTTCCTGAGTCTGGTCAGACGGTCGTAGGCCTCTCGTGAGGCCTCCCAGTTAGATCAGCCCTTAGGCCTTCACAGGCCTCCTCAGTGTTTTGAAACACAGACACTGGGTTGATCCGTGGATCGAGTAGAGAAACTCCCCTCGCTAGCAAGGGTTGAAAAGCACTATGCTGAGTCATACTCTCCGGGATATCCCGTCTCTGAGATCCGGGCCGAGTGGTTCTCTGCCAGCTTCGCAGTCCCTCGGGTTGGATGCCTTACTTAAGGCATTTGTCCAGAGGCTCTGTCTTCAGACAGACAGGATTTGTCCAGACTAAGTGTCTATGTACTGACGCCAGGTCAGGCTGTCCTGGTGGCATTTCGGGGTGAGTACGTTCCCCTGAATAGTGACTGGCTGGGGCTCCTTCGGGTTCCCTAGCCACATTCCCTAGAAGGGACCCCTTCTAATTGGAAGCTATGGTTCCAGGCCCGGAGCCGGCCCAGGTAGGCCTTTCTTTTAACCATGTTTATGAAGGTTTTTCCTGTGAGGCTGTAGCTTGTGCTATGACCGTAGGGAATGCTGTCACTGACAGCCAAGTGTGACCTGAGGGTGAGTGGTTCTAGCGTTTCATTTGAAGTTGCTGGTTCTGACCGTTGTCAATTTGATTGACGTGATTTGATAGTGATTTCAGACACCTGTCACGCCTGAGGCGTTCCCCATAACGTCGTTGACGTATTGTCTCGTTCCCTGTTCTCAGGGAACATAGGTTACAGTCGTAACCTGAGACGTTTTCCGGAAGCCATTCCCCTGCGCAGAATCACGGCAGTGTCAGTAACCAAGGCACTTATCAAATTCTTCACTACATATGGTTTGCCCAAGACGGTACAAACCGATCAGGGAACTAATTTCCTTTCTAAGGTGTTCAAACAAACTCTCAGCTCATTGGGAATCGCTCACTCAGTGTCTAGCGCCTATCACCCCGAGTCACAGGGAGCTTTGAGTGCTGGCACCAAACGTTGAAATATTGCCATGAGACGTGTAAAGACTGGGATGAAGGGGTGCCTTTTGTACTTTTTGCTGCTTGTGACACAAAGCAAGAGTCCTTAGGTTTTAGTCCAGCCGAGCTTGTGTTTGGCCATAACGTGCGTGGCCCATTAAAGATGATGTAGAGAAAAGATGGTGTATAATGAGTCTTCCAAAACTAACGTGTTGGATTTTGTTTCCCGGTGCAGGGAGCAGTTACATCGTGCTGTGGAGCTGGCGAGGGAATCACTTTATTCCACACAGAGCCGTATGAAGAGGAGGTTTGACAAAAGGGCAGTGGAACGGGGGTTCAATGCAGGTGAAAAGGTGTTGGTCTTGCTGCCCGTGCCTGGGTCTGCCCTCACTGCCAAATTCTCAGGGCCATATGATGTAGAACGAAAGCTTTCAGAGACAGATTATGTCATCCGTACACCTGACCGTAGACGGAAAACACGCTTATGTCATGTAAACATGTTGAAGCTTTTTCATTCCAGTGATGGCGATCCGGTGGAACCGGTGCAGACTCCAACAGTGGCAGTAGTGGGAGTTACATCTTTCGTTAGTGATTGGTCTGAGGTTGATCTAGCAACACCATGTGAAGATCACATGTGTGGTAGGCTGGCTAACTCTGAGTTTATGGCTACTTTAGCTCAACAATTGTCTTAACCACATCTCAAGGGCAAGATGTGATTGATTTACTTCATGCTCACCCTACTATCTTAGGTAACGTGCCCTCCCGCACCACGGTGCTGGAGCACGATATTGACGTGGGTGATGCTAGACCTATTAAGCATCATGCTTATCGCTCTCTGATAGTTAAACGGGAAGCGATGCAAAGGGAATTCCATTATCTAGTACACCTATTCTTAACCATAGGGCCGCGGCGCCACCTGGACGGCCGCAAAAAACATTACGTTTTTCACCTGTGGGCCGCGAGGGCCGCGGGACCAAACTAGTTATCAATTGAAGACACCAGAATGACCACTGTTATCCATGAAACAGTTACGGCCGCTTCACACCGCAAGCGTCAGCGGCACGTGAGCAGCGCATATTTTTTTCGGCTTGCATGTTAATCAATGAGTGCATTCACACTGCGAGCAGGAGCAGCGCGTGAGTGTCAAGCAGGAGCGTCGCGTGAGCAGCAGTGAAGCGGGGGATTCGGCGCCGAATCTATTTTTGCTGTGCTGCTCACGCTCCATTAAAGTGATAGCACACTTTTGATGGACAAAATAAATTTGATTTCACACAAAAAGTGCCCAAAATGCACAGAATAAGCATGTCTAGTGAGTTTTAACAAGAACTAGAGTAGGCAAAAAAGGCAAGGAATATATGCAAATTCAGTTTGGGTGAAAGTATGGTGTATTATAAAAAACTAAAAAACCTAAAGTAAAATAGCCAGAAAATATTATATAAAAACTTTCTTTTAGTTTATGAAATACACAGACAGCTACATAGGCTAGCACAACCCAAATCAAACCCGAGTGTGCGGTTTTGTGTGTGTGTGTGTGCTTTATCTGCGGAGTTTGCATTCTTGTAAACCTATTGAAAAAATGCTATGACTGAAACGACAAGATTGGAGCTGTTTTCTTGGTTGTTTTGTTGTTTACTGACATTTATATGGTTTACCAACTTCTAAAATCAAATGTATAGTTGTCTTTGTAAATAATTGTTCGCTTAAATGTAGCTTTGGAGCCGCTACTGTGACACTGTACAAATGCTTCCAGTGTGAATACTCTCGCGTGTCTGCAGCTGCAGTGACGATGTAGTTACGCTGACGCACTGCTCAAGCGCCGCTCACGCTTGCGGTGTGAAACAGCCGTTACAATGCACCATCCCACCACTAGTGGCAGTAATGCCAACACTGGAGGCTACTCTGAGAGTGAGCCTTTCCCCCATTCCACCCAGGCTGGATCTGATAATATATGTGACCAGTCACGGAAACTAGGGACACAAGTCGGTTCTGGGGCATTTTGAGTTAATCATAGATTCTGAGAGTGTAATATCCAAGCTTTCCAACGATGTGTAACATGTGGAAATCTGATAATATTTGGAGAAGTTGTGGCCATTTTAAAGTAGGCACTTAAAAAAGCTCAAAGAGGAGAAAACGAGCTAAAGATTGTGCAGTTCTCACCTGTCTCTGCTGCTGGGGGTGACAATAGGGCTCATTTACATCTCATTTAGATAAGCCATACCCCCTGTAAAGCTCCTCCATGTGCTTTACAGCTTTTTTTACACTTCGAATGAGTGCACTTCTGCCGCACTAGGCGAATAACAATTGTGCTGCCCCTCTATTTGCAACGTACCAGCAACAACACACAAAGACCAATAATGCCATATAGCCTGCATATAACGCGAAACCAGCAACAACACATAAAGACCAATATGCCATATACATATAACGCAAAACCAGCAACAACACACAAAGACCAATATGCCATATAGCCTGCATATAACGCAAAACCAGCAACAACACACAAAGGCCAATATGCCATATACATACAGTATAACGCAAAACCAGCAACAACACACAAAGACCAATATGCCATATACATATAACGCAAAACCAACAACAACAAACAAAGACCAATAAGCCATAGGCCTACATATCTATAGCGCAAATAGTACGCAACGCTCGTGTGCCCAAAATGTCAACAATATTAAAGTTTATGTAGGAGGCAAATGCCTGCTGGCATTTTTCTTTAAGCAGTCATTTCTGCAATTTTCCAAATAATCACATTTCACCTCCTCAAATTACTGTTGCAAATCTCTTTACACCACTTTCTTATGTGCGTATACACACACAAATGAAATGTCCGCAAGCACATTATATCATCAGCAGGTTCAGCATCTTAAATAACGACTAAAGAGCAAATGAAGCTTAACTTACATTTCAGAAACACGCACGGCAGGCCTTCATCGCAGCAGCAAAGGTCTTAACTGCATCCTCTATTTCGATTCTCCGTCACATATGAAACAGCCAGCCACCGCTGTCAGCGAGCCGAGCCGCCGTATTGAAGCACTGAGGGCGAGCGCGCTGCGCCCATACCTCCGGTTCAGTTTCCCGAGCCCACGAAGTGCGGCGAAAACATTTTCGGTGTAACTGCCAGACGGTTCATCTCGTCTGCGACAATCTTTGCGGCATCCATCTTCATTGAATTTTGATATCAGAGAGAGCTGGCCAGAGCACAGCATAATAAGTAGCCATGTGGTTGACTTGGAGGGCGGGGGCAAAAGCGCCGGGTTATTCAGTATGGAAATACACACAGACAATGACACGCCACGCCCCTACTGCATGCTAGAATCTCCGAAAACAAGCCGATTTCAACCTCAAAATGTAAGCTTTTAAATATACCAATACTGCTATCTCAAACATGGAGAGGCTTCTTCGTGATTTCAATTAACAGATTCTCCAAAAAATTGAAAATCACCAATTTTGAAAAAAAACTCTTCTTTCTCATTTTGCTCGAAAGTTGTGCTGCCGACTTGTGTCCCTGGTTTCTGTGACGGGTCACATATGTGAAGCAGGCCCAAGTGTCTCATTAAGAGGGGAACATAAATAGGGAGTTGTAGCTTGTTCAAATTGGACTGTTGTGATTGTTATTGTTCATTTATAACAGATATGAAGAGCAACTTCAGGTTCTACCATGCAAAAATGTAGACTGCTGAAACAATTATCAAATTATTTTTCAGATTATAAAGCTATATTTTTTCATTTGCACTTTATTTAAATTTTAATTTACAAATTATTTATTTTGAAAAATATTATTATGAATTTATTTAATTTAGCAACCCATTTTATTGTTTTTATTTTTATTTTTATACTGTTGCGGCTTTCCTTAAGCCCAGGACAGGTGGTAAGGTGTTCTACACACATAAAACACTGCACACAGCGATATCCGTTTGAACAGTTGTTTTTGTCCATTTATTGAGATGTTACGGAGGTTTTACATTGCATTGCTTTCTATGGTAAGAACCATAGATTCCCGCCACCTGTCCCTTCTGATTCAACCCAACTCAGTTTAAATACCATGTGATGGAACAGGTGTGACTTTCACCTGCACCACTGATGCACACCGCCATCTAGTGGTGGAACAAATTACATTTGGCTCCTACACACCGGCCCCATAATTGTAATAATGCAAATTCACAATTAAACAACATATACATAGGGAGCCATAAATGTCCTTGTATGTGAATTCCAATTCTGCTTCAGTGCTCAGCTTCTAGTAGTAAACAGATTTTGGACACAGGCCTATCCAACTGTCCTGTTTTTGTCTTCAGTTGGACTGATCGAACAAATCCATTTCTATCAGGATAGGTTTTAATTACTCTTCCCATCAACCAGGAGCCGCGAGGAGCTACAGGATCCATGATAGCAACAATATCTCCTACTGTAAAGCTTCTTCGTGGTTTTATCCATTTCTGCCTCTCTTGTAGTAATGGTAAATATTCCCTTACCCATCTTTTCCAGAAGAGATCTGATAAATATTGTACCTGTCTCCATCGTTTCTTGATGTACAAATCTCCTTCATCGAAAACTCCAGGAATCCTCAGTGGTTTAGATTTTAGAAGGAGAATATGATTAGGCGTAAGTGCCTCAAGATCGTTCACATCGTCAGAGGCTTTCGTAATAGGACGGGCATTAAGGATTGCTTCTATCTCACACAGAAGAGTTTGAAAGCTTTCATCATCCATAGATTGTTGTCTAATGGTTGAATGCAACACCTTTTTCACAAGCCGAATAAGTCTCTCCCAAATTCCACCGATGTGAGACCCGGCAGGAGGGTTAAATATCCACTGAAGTCCCCTTGATGATAATGCATGCTGGATCTTGTTATGGTCTAACCCAGTTACTGCTTCCCTCAGCTCCCGCTCAGCTCCAACAAAATTTGTACCATTATCAGATCTCAACTGGGCGACTTGACCACGACGACACATAAACCGGCGAATGGCATTAATACACGAGTCTGTATTTAACGTATATGCCATCTCAAGATGTACAGCCCTGCTTGCCATGCAGGTGAAAATTACCCCGTAACGCTTAATTGATCCTCGACCTCTCTTGATTTCAATGGGCCCAAAGTAATCAACACCGACGTTTGTAAATGGGGGTAAATCGGGTAAAACTCTCTCTGCTGGCAAGTCAGACATTTTTTGCTCTCCCACCTTTCCTTGAAGGCGACGACATATGACACAGTCAGAGATTATTTTCCGACAAGCAGAATTAGCCTTAGTTATCCAGTAACGCTTACGGAGAAATGACAACATATAATTTCTTCCTGCATGGCCCAGTTGCTGATGCACGTGCTTCAAGATAAGTTGAGAAATAGCCTGATCTTTAGACAATATAACTGGACGTCTTTCTTCCTCAGGCATGGCAGCCTTAGCAAGTCTCCCTCCTACTCTCAAAAGACCATTTTCCAGCACTGGATCAAGCCGAAAGATGTCACTCTTTTTCTTGACAGTAGCTCCTGCCTTCAATGCAATAATCTCATCAGAAAATCGCTCTTGTTGACAATACTGAATGATAACAGTTTCCGCTCTCATGAGATCATCAGCAGTCAACGTTTTGCCATCCACTTTAGCCTTCATCTTTCTTGTTGCATGAGATCTATTTGCTTCATTTTTTGGAATGTCCTTTGTACAAGTAGATGCCTGTAAAGCCTTCCTCTGTTTCACAAGCTGCATAAGCATTTCCTTGATCTTGAGCATCCATGCTACAGAGGTTTTAAGTCTTGCAAAATCAGAAAAATAGCTGAAGAACTGCCTGGTAGGAGACTTTGAAACCTGACAGGCAAAAGCCTGTGCAGTGTATTCCACCTTAACTTCCTGGTCATCTGTAGGTATTGACAACAGATTCATGTTGGACTTGGGCCATTCTTCTTCTTCCTTCAAAAGAAAATCAGGTCCCTTAAGCCATCTCTCACATGCTAAAAACTCTTCAGCACCAAGACCCCTAGATGCCTCATCCGCCGGATTCAAACTTGACTTTATGTGCCTCCATTGCACAACAACTGTTGAGTCTCTTATGACAGCCACTCTATTTGCTACAAAGGTGTGGAACCGCTTGGTTTCATTTTGAATATATCTCAGTACAGTCATACTGTCTGTCCAGAATACAGATGAATCCAAATGAATCTGCAACTCTCTTTTTAGCATTCTATCAACCCGTACAGCGAGAACAGCAGCTGTAAGTTCCAACCTCGGGATTGTCATCTGTTTTAATGGAGCAACTCTTGACTTTCCTAAAATAAATGCCACTACAGTCCTTTTTTCACTATTCACCAACCTCAAGTATGACACTGTCCCATAGCCATTTTCGCTGGCGTCAGAGAAGTGGTGAAGTTGAGCGTGTTTGGATGGACCAAAGTCGTTGGGCTTTACACAACGGTCTACTTTCAGTGCTGCTATACAATGCAATTTAGCCAGCCATCTTGTCCATCGCTGAGAGAAGACCTGTGGAATCTTATCATCCCAGCCAACGTTGCACTTGCACATTTCTTGGAGCACCTGTTTTACAGGCAGAGTAAATGGGGAAAGAAACCCCAAGGGGTCATATATGGAACTAACCACAGACAACATGCCACGTCTTGTGTGAGGATGCTCCTTTATGGATAACCTAAAGGTAAATTTATCCTTTTCAGTGCACCAATGCAAACCAAGTACTCGTTCTATTGGAAGATCATCTTTATCCAAGTCAAGCTCTTTAATTACCTTTGATCTCTGTTCCTCTGGAATGCTCGACATAACAACACGACTATTACTCAACCATTTTGACAGCTGAAATCCTCCCTTTGCACAAGCAGCAATGAGATTCTGAGCCAAATGGAGTGCTTCAGCTTCTGTAGGCAAAGATGTTAAGCAGTCATCCATATAAAAGTTGTGAAGTATGGTATTCGGAACACAAGGATCAAAGTGAGCTTGATGGTCATGTGCGATCCTCCTCAATGCGTAATTAGCACAGCTAGGTGAGGACACTGCCCCAAAAAGATGAACTTTCATCCTATATTCCATAGCGTTCTGTGTAACATCACCACTAGGATACCACAAAAAACGCAGAAAGTCCAAATGTTTCTGAGAAACCTTTACCTGATGAAACATAGCTTGTATATCAGCTATCAAAGCAACAGGCTCCCGTCTGAATCTTGTGAGAACTCCCAGCAGAGAATTGGTGAGATAGGGACCCTGCAGCAGCTGACCATTCAGAGAGATTCCTTTAAACACTGCACCACAATCGAACACTACTCTTAGAGTTTTCTTTTTCGGATGATACACACCGTGGTGTGGTATGTACCAAATCTTACCATCTTCTCGTTTCAACTGGTGAGGTGGCACTACCTCTGCATATCCTTTGTCAATAACGTCAGACAGAAAAGATGTATACTCCTGCTGATATTCTCGATTTTTTTTAAACTTCCTTTGTAGACCCAGAACACGCTGTTCTGCAACACTACGGTTGTTTGGCATGATAACATCAGGAGACTTAAAAGGTAAGTCAATACAATAATTACCCTCTTCAAACTTGATTGTGGTTTCCATTATTTCCATGAACTGTTGGTCATTTTTGGACATGATAACATCATTGTCTGACAGTTTCTCATTAAAATCATGATTGTATTGAGCAATCAACAGATCCTCCAGCCTGGCAACAGAGATCCTATTAGCAGTGACTACAGGACAGCCAGTCTCTCCTATGTCACTACTACCACCTCTTAGTGGGCCATTCACGACCCACCCCAATAGGGTCTTGACAGCATAGGGTCCCCCGCCTTGGCTGTTAATGATTTCCCACGGTTCCATAAGATTTGATGCATTGAGACCAATCAACAGTTCAACCTCTGCATTAATACTGGGAATTCTGATACTCTCCAGATATGGATAATCTTTCAAGTCATCCAGAGTGAGAATGTTATTCTTGCTCACAGGCATTGATGTTTGACTATACAGCTCTGGTAAATCCACAAAGGTCTGTCCATCCAGGCTTGAAATTTGAAGACCACGGAGCATGAACGTGTCTACGGACTTTTCTTGGCCTAAAGTACGGAGCAGTATGGAGCTTCTTGTTCCAGTAAGATTCAATTTTCTCATAAGATCTTCTGTACAGAAACTGGCTGAACTTCCTGGATCCAAAAATGCATAGGTGTTGACAATCTTGCTGCCTGACTTCACCTTGACTTGTACTGGAATGATAGACAGAACACACTACTTGTTCCCGGCCCCATTTTGACCACACGCCTGCAAAGCAGCAAGAGCATTTGTTACTGGTAATGGTGATGGTTCGCCTTTGGTTTCTATGTGAAGCAAGGTGGGATGCTTTTGATTGCAGACATCACAAATTAATGGGTTTCTGCACTCTTTACTTACATGTCCAATCTTCAAGCACCCAAAACAGGATCTATTTCCTTTTAAGACGCTCAGTTTTTCTCTGTGTGTCATGTTCTTTAGACGAGAACACCTATCCAATGAATGGCAACCTTTACAGACAATACACATTTTATTGATGTTCTTTTGTTGAGCAAAACTAGTAGAGGTAGTTTGTACTTCAGATGGACACAGCTGTGAAACAGTATGTACAGCTGCAACAGTTGCAAGACCTTTACTAGTAGATTTAGGCTGAGCTTTAGCATGAAATGAAAAGGATGTCTGTCCACTCTGTAGATCTCCGAAGAATGGATCGGAAAGAATCTTTACCTGATGCTCAATAAACCTCACCAAATCAGAAAACATGGCCCTGTTGCCACGACGCTCCTGTAACTCGCAGGCAGCAGCCCTCCATTTTTCTCGAAACTTGTAAGGCAGCTTCATCACAATGAGTTGAAGGTTAGATGGAACATTAATTTCGTCCATATGCTGTAAGTCTTCCATTACGTTACAACAGCTTCTCAGAAAAATTGAAAAAGACTCCAAAGCATCAACATCTTCACCCTTTAACATAGGCCAGTGCATGACCTTCTCCATATATGCTGCTGTTACTTTGATTTCGCTACCAAAATGTTCTTTAAGCAGATTCTTTGCCCTGTCATATCCTTGATCAGCTCTCATATTGTGACAACTACGGACTAACTCTCTTGGCCGTCCTCTTGTATATTGCTCTAGATAGTAAAGGCATTCTTGTTTGTCCTCGGTTTTCTTTTCAATGGCTTGTTCAAAAGCCTGAACAAAAGAGCCATACTGCAATGGATCTCCATCAAACCCCAGTATCCTTCGAGGTGGAAGAGAAACCAATGCTCGCTGTTGCAACAATTGAGCGGTAATGTTAGTTAGCTGTTGTACAACATCGTACAAAGTAGAATTTGGAGTAGAAACTTGAGTGTTAATTTGTTGAGGCAACAAATGTTGTGTCTGAATGTTATCTTCAGGCCTGTAGGAACTTAAATTCTGCTGCTTTGCAGATGAAGGTTTATAGTTCATTGAAGCTGGTACTTGAGTTTGCATGCTTGATCTCTCCTTTGGACGTACAACCAAATTTTCATGTTGAATACTTCCATTTCTTGGCTGTAAAGACATCTTTGGGTTAGAGCATTTATTTGATGTACATGATTTTACATGCTTCACATAATATGCATTCATTGGATCCTCTTCCTTACTCATTCGTTCAACACTTCCTTCACTCATTTCCAGCACAGACAATTTAGCAGTGGCAGCAGCTAATTTTGATTCCATTTGTAATTGTTCCTTTTCTCTCCGCAGTTTCTCTTTTTGTCTTTGAAGATCTTCCTCTTTGGCCTCAAGAACATGCAATTTTTTCAAAGCGGTTACAGATTGCAAAAGGGCTGCCTTTTCAGCTTTAGCTTTGAGACGAGCAGATGCAGTGCTTGAAGCCTTTGAAGAACCTGACGAGGAATGAGGTTTAAAGCGAGATCCTTGCTTTGAAGCATTAGATACACTGTCATCAGGATTTACATTTGTGTCTATTAAAGACATTCCATCATCATATAAAACTCCAGCATCAGATAACCATTGTTTGACATCAGTGATGAACTCATTATTTTCTTTCAATTTGCCAACAAGCCACCTTTGTTGCTGTTCTCACTCAGTTTTAAGCATGGGCATTTTCAGCAATGAATTATGAGTTTCAACGGCATCTTTGCACAGTGTTTCATAACTCTTGAAATATTTTTGCACATCAGAAACAGTTTCTTTGGTCACTTTTCCAGAAAGAAGATCGTTGATCCTTTGTTTAATTTGATTTGTTTGAGTGAACTTTGATTTACATTGCTTTTGTAAATTCTCAATAGACAATGAAACACCTTTGTCAGTCATTTTCCTGACTCTTTTCTCTGTTCCAACAGCACTGTTTCTCTCAGTAACAGCATGGCCATGCACTGAACTACTTTCAATAACATCGACATCATCCTTTTCGCTCGTGAATTCATCATCATCATTCATTTCTCCAATGACGCTTATTGCGCACACACGCGCGTTCCCTTTAATACACGTTCAATAAGCCACAAAGCGAAGATAATAATACTGAACAAAGTGAAATCCACTTCAACACAACATGCAACACGCTGAAAGTATTGTTGATTGTAGAAGAACATAATCATTCGAACTCAGGCCGCGATTCAACCTTCTTCCTGTATCAGATCTCATAATGTGATGAATATCGCTCAAAGAAGAAGTTCACTCACCGGCGTTTTGTAGAGCTTCTGAGATTTCTCCGCATGTACAAACGTGAAGCATAAACACTCTGTTCAGTTTTAGACGATAAGACTCTGCAACACATCAGGTAAGCGATCCACACTCTAGTAGTAGTCACTCACTCTGCCATATGCGCCAGTCAAACCCTTTTCCATTCACAGAATTCCTCCGTCCATTCCAATGCACAAAAACTCAATTCCAAACGATATCTCCTTAATCCGAGAGAGGTTCTTACTTGTGTTGCGGCTTTCCTTAAGCCCAGGACAGGTGGTAAGGTGTTCTTCACACATAAAACACTGCACACAGCGATATCCGTTTGAACAGTTGTTTTTGTCCATTTATTGAGATGTTACGGAGGTTTTACATTGCATTGCTTTCTATGGTAAGAACCATAGATTCCCGCCACCTGTCCCTTCTGATTCAACCCAACTCAGTTTAAATACCATGTGATGGAACAGGTGTGACTTTCACCTGCACCACTGATGCACACCGCCATCTAGTGGTGGAACAAATTACATTTGGCTCCTACATATACATTTTCACAGGCAGTGACATTCACAGGCAGTGATCAAGTGATTCAGCAAATTCTCTTTTGTCTTGTCGCGCATGAATGGTTCAAAAGCATTCGCACGAATAAGAGCGGGATCATGTAACACTAGCCAAAGGATGACAAAAATAACAGATGCTGCGTTAATTGCGTTAATAGCCCTATTTGTTTATTTCATATAAAATCGCAGCATTTTGCGTCATATAATCGCATTGGCTTGACATCGCGATTGCGATACGATTAATCGTGCAGCACTAGTTAGGCTAATATGCCTGACTTGAGCCTTTAAATTTGTTCTTGATGCAGATTGATTTGTTCCATGAATTGTATGTAGCCTATGTGCGGGTTTACATACACAATAACCTGTTAAACTGCAAGTGGATTTCATTTAGTTATTGAATACAAATCAAACCAATGGTGAGATCAATAAACCAATACAGTGCTAATATTTGAATGGGCCCTGGGCCACTTTGTACTGTAAAATTTGGGCCCCGACATCAAAAAGGTTAAGAACCCCTGATCTAGTAGAACACGGCCTAACCAAGACTAGTTACAGTGCGTGAAGCTCACCCTGTCTGCTAACGCCTAAGTCGGATGGAACGCTTCGCTTCTGTACAGATTTTAGAGAGGTGAATTCAGTTACTGTGTCTGACTCTTTCCCGTTGCCCCGCATGGGCGACTTAATTGATAGGGTTGGCCCAGCTAAATGTATCACAAAGTTAGATTTATTGAAGGGATACTGGCAGGTGGCTTTGACCCAGCGTGCTTCAGATATTTCAGCCTTTGTTACACCAGATGCGTTTATGCAGACACTGTAATGCCCTTTGGAGTGAAAAATGCTCCTGCCACTTTTCAGCGCTTGATGCAGCTTGTACTGGGCGATGTGCTGAACTGTAGTGTATATCTTGATGATGTGGTCGTGTACTCTGAGGACTGGGGTAGCCACATGTCCAGTTTAGAAGTTGTGTGTCAGCGGCTGGTAGACGCATCCCTCACACTGAACTTGGTGAAGTGTGAATTTCGAAAAGCCATGGTTACCTACCTTGGTAAACAGGTTGGTCAGGGGCAGGTCCGGCCTCTCGATGCCAAAGTAACCGCTATCTTATCACTGCCAACTCCCACCACTAGACAAGAGCTTAGGAGATTTCTATGGGTATTGCTGGATATTATAGATGTTTCTGCCAAAACTTTTCGGTGGTAGTTGCCCCACTCACCAGACTGTGTAGTCCTTTGGTACCCTTTGTGTGGGATGATGTATGTGATCGGGCCTTTGAAGCTGCCAAGTCTCTTCTTTGCAGTACTCCTGTGCTGGTAGCGCCCAATTTTTCCCAACCTTTTCATCTGGAAGTTGATGCTAGTGCCACTGGAGCTGGGGCGGTGCTGATCCAGAGAGGGGATAGAGACATGTGTAAACCTGTGTGTTATTTTCCAACTAAGTTCAAGAAACACCAGCTGAATTATTCCACCATAGAGAAAGTGACATTGGCCATGCTCCTGTCTCCACAACACTTTGAAGTGTATGTGGACTCAAGTTTCTTGTCGGTCACTGTTTTCACAGATCATAACCCCCTTGTTTTTCTAGCCCGTATGTAAAACAGTAAACAGCGTTTGATGCGTTGGGCCCTCCTGGTCCAAGGCTACAATTTCCAGATCAAACATAAGAGGGGAGTGGAAAACATCCTGGCTGATGCCTTGTCCCTTGGGTAAGGCTCAATTCTTGCGCCACTCCTATTCAACCTGTACATGCTCCCAATGAGCCAAATAATGAGAAAGAACCAAATCGCTTACCATAGCTATGCAGACGACACACAGCTCTACTTAGCCCTATCGCCTAACGATTACAGCCCCATTGACTCCCTTTGCCAATGCATTGATGAAGTAAACAATTGGATGTGCCAAAACTTTCTTCAGTTAAACAAAGACAAAACTGAAGTCATTGCGTTTGGAAACAAAGATGAAGTTCTCAAGGTGAACGCATACCTTCAGTCTAGGGGTCAAACAACTAAAAATCAAGTCAGGAATCTGGGTGTGTCTCTGGAGTCAGACCTTAGTTTCAGTAGTCATGTCAAAGCAATAACTAAATCAGCATATTATCACCTGAAAAATATTGCAAGAATTAGATGCTTTGTTTCCAGTCAAGACTTAGAAAAACTTGTGCATGCTTTCATCACCAGTAGGGTGGATTATTGTAATGGACTTCTCACTGGCCTTCCCAAAAAGACCATAAGACAGTTGCAGCTCATACAGAACGCTGCTGCCAGGATTCTGAGCAGAACCAGAAAATATGAACACATCACACCAGTCCTCAGGTCTTTACACTGGCTGCCAGTTACATTTAGGATTGATTTTAAAGTATTATTACTGGTATATAAATCATTCAATGGCCTAGGACCTCAATACATTGCAGATATGCTCACTGAATATAAACCCAACAGATCACTCAGATCATTAGGATCACATCGGCTAGAAATACCAAGGGTTCACTCTAAGCATGGCGAGTCTGCTTTTAGCTACTATGCCAGCCGCAGCTGGAACCAGCTTCCAGAAGAGATCAGATGTGCTCCTACAGTAGTCACATTCAAATCCAGACTCAAAACACATCTGTTTAGCTGTGCATTTACTGAATGAGCACTGTGCCACTGTTCGTCCGACTGTTTGCACTGTATTTTATTTTATGTTTTAATTATTCTGATTTCTGTATTTTATCTTTTATTCTAAACTGTTTTAATTATTCTGATTTCTTTTGATTATTTTAATTTCTTCTATGTAAAGCACTTTGAATTACCATTGTGTATGAAATGTGCTATATAAATAAACTTGCCTTGCCTTGCCTTGCCTAAGGCTGTTTTTTGTTTTTGTTTTTATTATGGTGAAACTGTGATGGTAATAAATGTTAAACTCTTTCAGTGGTATACAAACTATAGCATAGGTTTGTTCTAGGGATGGGACGATTATAGTGACCGAAATTATCGTGATTATCAATATTATCATGGTTTTGTTAAAACCAGATGAAAGTGTTAAAAAAGAACTGATGCTCACACTGAAAACATTTCAACAAGTTTAATATTTGAGAATCAACAAACAACAAATAAAACAAGCAGTTCTATGCACTTTTTAAAGCAAGATTCTATTCTGTGGCATTTTGATTTTCTTCCTTATGATGACCGTCGTCAATAGCAACATATTATAACAGCGCACATCCATGTATCACAACGGATGCGCGTTCTCATTTCATTCAAGTACAATTTGTCATCTTGCGTCTCCGTTTTTGATTATATTGAAAATGAAATCAGAGTTGATTTATTGTTTACAGAATTTGATAATATTGTTGTGATCATATTGTCTGGACGAGTTTTGTACGCTAAATGGATTAAACAGCTAAGAATAGAGACATTAATCTCTATTCAATATGTCCCCGTAATTATGTGGTAAAAAAAAAATCGGTGTTATAAGTGTACAATGAATATACATTATTATCTCTTAAATGACACTCTTAATAGTCTTGTTTGAACTTATTCATTCGTCTTTGGCTCAAAGCCACTTGCTGCGAACTTTTCTTCGCGGAAGCTTCAAGTTTATTTCAGGTGAGTGAGAAAAAATATGTCAACACAAAACAACATTTTGTGCCCAATTATTTCCCAGACGTAGTTTTAGTATTGAGATCAAAGTTAACTTGCCTTGCGTTCGCTACAACAGTGGATGATTGTCACACAGGACGACTCAGCAGATTTTAAGTGTTTACCCCTATCACTGCGACTTTTTTTGTGCATGTTCTGCAGACAGAGTGACCATCCTCGATTAAGTTTCCCTCAGGATTTTTGTAAATGCCAAAATATGACCACACCTCAGATTTGGTCCTCTTAAAAGGCTGAAAAATCTCCCGAACACGGTCACTGCCTTCTGCCATTCCTTCTCGAATAAAAAAAAAAAGCCCAACATTGCGCGCATGCGTCAGACTATTGCTGGCTGGACAGGATTTATAGTGAGTTATTAAAATTGCGATAATCAAACAAGGTTTTAATGATAATTGAATTTTAAACGATATTACTAACCGTCAGTACATTTTATCGTGGTTCATAGTGAAACCGGTAATCGTCCCATCCCTAGTTTGTTCTAATGGGTGGGGGTGTTACGACCCGTGAGGTCTATGTGTTGTGCTTGCATTGCTGTGTGTGTGTTCTGTCTCTCGCCTGCAGGGGTGTATCCGTGTCTTAAGCCTGACGCTGCGTGAAATCCCGCAGCTGGAGCTGATCAGCAGCAATTAGTGAGGCGTATAAGTTGAGCCAGTGAAGTGCTCTCGTTCTCTCACGTTGTTCCTTGATGGCTCGCGTCAGACTGTGCGGACTGCTGTGTGATTTATGGTGTAGATCGCGGCGGGACGTGATCTGCTCGGTGTCAATCTTGTCTTCTTCCCGGGCCGTGCGTCTGGTGACTTTGTGAAGGCAGCCGTCGGACCTGTGTGTGTGCCCGACCAGCTGGACGTCGGCGTGGTGAGCGGCTAAACCATGCCTAGACAAACTACTTGTCTTGTCTATAAATTTTGATGCAGAATTTCATTTTATCTTATCCCTTTGGGTAGGTACGCGAACCGAAAAATTCCACAACGCTTTATCTGTAGAGTGGTATAGGGATCCTCCATAGGGAGAGGCTAGTTGACACTTCAGCACTGCATTGTCATCAGGTCCAGGCGAAAGTCCTTCGTCAGATCTAGAAACGGCCTGGATCCGGCAGGCTGCGGGAAAACCTCGGGATAAACAAAGACACTAAAATTAGGGTAGATGCCATTCTTCTTACGATGTAACGAATACATCAGGATTTAAGGGAAGTGTTCCCAGTTCCGGCTGACCTAATCTAAGCAGCCTAATATTGAATTATAGAAGTCTATAGAGTGTTATGTGAATGCTAGGTCAAAGAGATGTGTTTTTAGTCTAGCTTTGAACTGAGAGACTGTGTCTGCTTCCCGGACAAAGTTAGGAAGATTGTTCCAAAGTTTTGGTGCTAAATAGGAAAAGGATCTACCGCCAGCAGTCGATTTATATATTCTAGGTATTATCAACTGGCCAGAACTTTGAGATCGCAGTAGACGTGAAGGACTATAATGCGTTAAGACCTCGCTCAAGTACTGGGGAGCTAAACCATTTAGTGCTTTGTAAGTAATCAGCAATATTTTAAAATTTATACGATGTTTAATAGGGAGCCAATGCAGTGTTGACAGAACCGAGCTAATATGGTCGTACTTCCTGGTTCTGATAAGAACTCTAGCGGCTGCGTTTTGAACTAACTGTAGTTTGTTTATTAAGCATGCAGGGCAACCACCCAGTAGAGCATTACAATAATCTAGCCTTGATGTCATGAACGCATGAACTAGTTGTTCCGCATTTGTCAATGAGAGCATATGACGTAATTTAGATATATTTTTAAGATGGAAAAATGCGGTTTTACAGACACTAGACACGTGACTTTCAAATGAAAGATTGGTATCAAAGAGCACACCCAGGTTCCTAACTGACGACGAAGACTTAACAGAGCAGCCATCAAGTGTTAGACGGTATTCTAGGCTATTGCGTGTGGACGTTTTTTTCCAATAATTAGAATCTCTGTTTTTTCAGAATTTAGTAGAGGGAAATTACTATTATTTTTGATATCTACTATGCATTCCGATAATTTTGTGAATTGGTGAGTTTCGTTAGGTTTGGAAGAAATATAGAGCTGAGTATCATCAGCATAACAGTGAAAGCTAATTCCATGTTTCCTAATGATATCTCCTAAAGGTAGCATGTACAGAGTGAACAGCAGCAGTCCTAGTACTGAGCCTTGTGGTACGCCATACTGAACTTGTGATCGATAAGACATCTCTTCATTTACTGCTACAAACTGATAGTGGTCAGATAAATATGATTTAAACCATGCTAATGCAATTCCACTAATGCCAACATAGTTTTCTAGTCTATTTAGGAGAATGTTGTGGTCAATGGTGTCAAATGCAGCACTAAGATCAAGTAACACTAATAGAGAGATACAACCACGATCGGATGATAAGAGCAAATCATTTGTGCCTCTAATGAGAGCTGTCTCAGTGCTATGCTGCGGTCTAAATCCTGACTGGAAGTGCTCGCAGATACCATTTCTTTCAAGAAAGGAACACAGTTGTGAGGATACTACCTTTTCTAGTATCTTTGACAGAAAAGGTAGATTTGAGATTGGCCTGTAATTGACTAATTATGTAGGATCAAGTTGCGTTTTTTTTAACCCTCTGGGGTCCTATGTGTTTTTGGGGTCCTGGAGCATTCTGACATGCTCTAACATTTGTGCTTTTTTCAGTTATTTATAAACATGTTAATGGCAAAGGTGTAAATTCACTCTATATAGCACAAACAGGGCTACCATAATATGTTAGCAAGATGTATGTACATGTTTGTATTTTTGAGAGAATATTGTTTATGCATGGTTATTGAAAAAACTAAAACTTAAAGTCTCTGAAATAAGGCCACAAAACACATACTAAATATGTGTCCACAAGACCTTTGACTAATGGATGTTCTCGCCTAGGATTTTTGCTTCAAAATGATCTGAAAATCATCCTTCCAAATCATTCACATAAAACAATACATTGATTTAAATTTCGTAAAACACTTTTTGTTTGGAAAGGCAATATGCAAAATGGGCGTGACTCATGTATAATGGTCTGATTCACACCTGTGAAGACAAAAGACCTGCTTAATGAGCCTGCATAATGAGCTGTTCACAGGTGTGTCACTGAGCCACAAGAAAGAATACAAGGACACAAGAAAAGAAATGTGTATATATACTACAAAATTGGTTCACAGTTGGAAACATCTATAAAAAAATAGTATTTTTCCACTTGTATTTTTGCTTGCAAATTGTATAATATCCAAGGTGAACATTTCTAGTAATTGTGTAGTTAATTCTCATACTGTATTTTCAGAAAGTTTTGGATATGTATCCTCTCCCCAAATTTGTCACTAATAAAACACAATACAAATAATTTGAAGAGAAGGCTTATATTGACATTTTAAGATTTTGTTTACATCTACCTTGTAAATATATTATTTGCTATTTTATTAAAAAGGTCACAATTACAGCAACAATTAAAATAACAATATTTCAAGTGTAGCCTAATATTTCTTTGTAAAAACTTAAGTATACATTTTATCATACATATTTCAAAGTTAAGGATTCATTAGTTTGAATAAAGCCTACATTGGAACAAACACTATAATAGCATCCTAGTTGATGACTTTATTTTTGACAAAACAAACATAGCCTAATATATTTAACATTTGAGCAGAAATTGGTGAACAAAAGCTTATTCAATGTGGCAGTAGTCTATAGTTTAGGCTACAGTAAACAGTTAATAATCTATCCAAAAACTAGTCAACGAAATGTTGTCTTTCATATTTCTTCTGTAACATAGGCATATCGTTTGTTGTTTTTATGATAGCCTATATTAGGGCATATAAATATTAATATGCAGTTTAATACGTTGCTAATACAAAGACATTTTAACGTTATTTCAACATATTTCAGTCGATTTTCACTCATCTCAGTATAGCAATAGGGTTTGGTAAAAACTGTTCAGTTCATTCATTCACACACAGACGCGATTCATATTTAAACAGTCTTTTTGCGGTTTACATACACTATGATATCGCAATTAGAACACTAATAAAAAAACTTACTTCTCAGATGGATATTTCATATTTCTTTGTAAAAACTAAAGTATACATTTTATCATACATATTTCAAAGTTAAGGATTCATTAGTTTGAATAAAGCCTACATTGGAACAAACACTATAATAGCATCCTACTTGATGACTCTATTTTTGACAAAAAAAACATAGCCTAATATATAACATTTGAGCAGAAATTGGTGAACAAAAGCTTATTCAATGTGGCAGTAGTCTAGTTTACAGTAAACAGTTAATAATCTATCCAAAACTAGTCGACGAAATGTTGTCTTTCATATTTCGTCTGTAACATAGGCATGTCGTTTTTTGTTTTTATGAGCCTATATTAGGGCATATAAATATTAATTTGCAGTTTAATACGTTGCTAATACAAAGACATTTTAACGTTATTTCAACATATTTCAGTCGATTTTCACTCATCTCAGTATAGCAATAGGGTTTGGTAAAAACTGTTCAGTTCATTCATTCACACACAGACGCGATTCATATTTAAACAGTCTTTTTGCGGTTTACATACACTATGATATCACGATTAGAACAATAATAATAAAGAACTTACTTATCAGATGGATCCGTTGCTCCTCGTAATGAAAAAAAAACAGCACATGTTCTGAGGTAAATGTCCCAGGATTACTCCTCACACAGCCTCGCAAGAAGAAATAGTAGGCTACATTAATCTGATGAATACATTTGTTGTGTTTATGTTGCGTTTATGAGGGGCGTTGACACTTTGCATGTGTTGCTTCAGATCATTTGCGTTTGAATAGCGCGCGCTCTCCGTGGGCGTGTCACATTAGCAGAATAATGAGCTGAGAGAACGATAATGAGATCGGCTGACACCTCTCTCTTTTTTAATAGATTACATAAACAGAGAATATTTATTTTAGTTTTGAATTAGATATTTTAAAAAGTACAAACTTAAATGATTATAAAGATATTTTGCTCATGCTTGTGTGAATAGTATTCGCTGAGCTTTGTTTAAGTTTAGAGACGTGCACCAGAAAAAAATTTAACGGAGACAGAGAGGCAGAAAGCACACCCTGTTTATTTTCTTCATTTTACAAAAGCACACGGTTTTGATGTTAATGTGAGTGTACACAAAAAAAAGAAGACCCTCTATAGTTTATAATCATGTATTGATTTTATTTATATGACCAAAAATGACGGAGTATTTTAAGTCTATGTTGCTGCCATGTGGAAAAAAAACAGCAAAACGCGCCGGCGCGTTTCTCGACCCCAGAGAGTTAACAAGCGGTTTAATCATAGCTTAAAGGTTTTTGGTACGTATCCTAGAGACAAAGACGAAATAATGATGTTAAGAAGAGGATCTATGACTTCTGGAAACATCTCTTTCAGTAGTTTAGTCGGTATAGGGTCTAACATACATGTTGTCGATTTAGATGAATTTTCAAAATTCTTCCTCTCCTATGGCAACAAATGAATCAAATTTTACCCCAGGGAGACTATAATGCACTCCCTAATGTGATGCTGTAGTAGATGGTTGCATAGTTATAATTTTGTCCCTAATATTATCAATCTTATAAGTGAAGAAGTTCATAAAGTCATTACTTCTGTGTTTCTTGGAAACTTCTGGGCTTGAAGCTTTCTTTTTCGTTAGTGTAGCCACTTTTTCAAATAAATACCTTGAATTATGTTTATTTTCTTTTAATAGGGTTAAAAAATAAGCAGATTTAGCAGCTTTTAAAGCCTCTCTGTAAGCAATCGAGCTCTCTTTCCATGAAATCCGAAATACCTCTAGTTTTGATTCCTTCAGTTGCGCTCCATTTTTCTGGCTGCTCTCTTAAGGGCCCGGGTGTGCTCGTTGTACCACGGTGTTGGACTATTTTCTTTAATCTTCTTTAAGCGCAACGGAGCAACTGTGTCTAAAGTGCTGGAAAGGAGAGAGTTAAAAGTTTCTGTTGCAATATCAAGTTCTTCTAAGCTATCTGGGATGCTGAGACGATGAAACTGATTAGGAAGATTATTGATAAAGCAATCTTTAGTGGCAGAAGTGATAGGTCTAACATACTTGTAACACGGAGTTGGCTTTCCAGCCTTGGCTAAATGTAATTTACATGAGACTAGATAATGATCTGAGATGTTATCGCTCTGCTGCAGAATTTCAACAGCATCAACATTGATTCCATGTGATAATATTAGATCTAGAGTATGATTACGACAATGAGTAGGTCCTGACACGTGTTGTCTAACTCCAATAGAGTTAAGAATGTCTTTAAATACCAATCCCATTGCATCTTTTCCATTATCTGCATGTATATTAAAATCACCAACAATTAGGACTTTGTCTGCAGTCAATACTAATTCTGATAGAAAGTCAGCAAATTCTTTGATAAAATCTTTATGGTGCCCTGGTGGCCTGTATACAGTTGCCAGCAGAATTATCAAACTTGATTTATCGTTTACATTATACATTTTTATATTAAGCACCAACACTTCAAAAGAAGTATATTTAAAACTAGATTTTTTTAGTGGTTTTGAAAATATTACTATAAATTACAGCAACACCTCCCCCTTTGCCTTTCAAGCGAGGTTCATGTTTATAACAGTAATCATTGGGGGTGTACTCATTTAAAGTAATGTAATCGTCTGGTTTTAGCCAGGTTTCTGTCATACACAGCACATATAGGTTATAATCTGAAATCATATCATTAACTATGAGCGCTTTTGAAGTAAGGGATCGAATATTCAGCAACCCAAGCTTTATCGTTTGCTCATCTGTATTATATCTATTTTTTATTTGTTGAATATCAATTACATTTTTAACCTTAGATCTTTTTGGACGTGTTTTGGATTTCCAAGTCTCAAATTGTCTCAAATATTGTTTATTGGTATTGTTAGAGGACAACCCCTTGAGATGTGACATCTCGTTTTCAAGGGGATCTCAAGACAAACATACTTCACATACATACACTAACAGAACAAATACTAAAGCTCTCCATCACACCAAAACCACCCATATCTTCCCCCATCCAACCATTATATAGGCAAAAAAACAGTCTTAATTCCCTGGGACATGAGTGTTGTCGTGAGAGCTCGTCGGCTGCACGATTGAGCTCGCCCGGATGCTTGTGACTCCAAAGCAAGAGATGGCGGGCGAGTTGCGACATATGGTGGGAGCATAGACCACCCTGCCGGTTGATGTACACTACTGTCGCTGTGATGTCTGAACGGACTAGTACGTGCTTGCCCTTAAGCAACATCCAAAAACCGCCGCGCCAGGTGGAGGCGCTCTGGGGACACAGTTGCATCGCCACAGAACGCTCCACCGGGCGGACCCCAGTTCACCTTTTGGCCGCCGCACCCTCGAGGGCAGAGAAGGTGGAAGAGGTCACTGAGCAGTCGAAAGGAGACTGCCATCCAAACCACCCCCAAAAACTAATCACCAAGCCTTGATCAAACAGGACATGTTGGAGGGTTCCACTCAAGCCCGATGCTCGCCGCTGCCCGGGGAAAGCATGGCAGTCAGTTCCGGATCAGACTCGGACAATGCTGGCACCACCGAAGGAGGCAGCACATCCGAATCTTCATCTCCAGATGACTCAAGTCCACCTTGTGATTTGGCGATAGACATGTTCTGCATGCATCTGCTAGGGCGCCGAATGAAACACTGGGCCGGCCACAAGACTGGCCAGCGACCTCATCTGGTAAACTCAGTGGTAGCAGTGTGCTAGAGGGGGGTGTGGCCAGAGGAAGATTCATCGAGTTGTTCCACACCGTCACCCTCAAATCACCCTGGCCACTAGCCAAAGTATCCCCTCTCGCAGGTGTGGCGGAGGGGACTCTACCTCTTTGGAGGTCATCGAGACTAGATCGCAGCATTGTGATGGTCATGTTCCTGCAATGGGAACATGACTTATTCACGAATGCTGGCTGAGCGGGATTCAAGCCCAAACACGCCAGGCAGCACTCGTGCCCATCAGCGGAATCAATTAATCTACCGCACCCAGAAATACACAGGCGAGACATCTTTATAAAGATGCGCTGTGTGCAGCTCTTTAAGAGAGGATGAACTCAACAGCAGTGCTGAAGCGTCCAGGGAGAACACACACATAGGCAGACCATTGCACAGACCAGCAGCAGGAATGCGATCTCGCTGGAACACGCCGTACCGTTATGTACCGGCATCGAATATCATATACCGGATATCGGTTAAAATGTGAACAAACCCAACCCTAGTTCAGACACATAACTAGTAAACCTGAATTCTGTGTGTCTTGACAAGTCTCTAAAGGAGAGCAGAGAGAAACAATGTATACGTTAGGGATGCGCCAATCTGATACTTAGTATCCCTATCGGCTCCAATACTGCCATTCTTAGCCGGATCGGGTATTGGTCAGACGAGGCCGATCCAAATCCGAAATTGTGCGTATACTATTCTGTGTTATTGTTAAGCCCCACAAAAGCCTTATAAACCACCATAAAGTTTCCGTGCACTATATTAGAAGTGTTCTGAAGCCATTCTATAGTATAATTTGAGATAGAAATGAATATTTAAGTCATTAAATTCAAGTTCACGTAACTCTTCCCTCCGCTACGGCTGTCAATCATTCTCCATTCAGCATTTAAACAGCGCATTGCGTTCGGTTACGAGAGTCAACACGATAAAACTCTCTCCAAGATGATTCAATGTTAGTATTATTATACTTGATCTGTAGATAAAGGTCTAAAGGTTTCGCATAAAATCTCTTTATCTTGCTGGACTTTATTGCTGTACCTTAATCATGTTACTTTCTACCGGGTGTCTGTTAGATCACAACACAGCTGAGCACTATTATTGTTCTTCATGTGCACAATAACTGAAATTTAAAACTGTTAAAAGAAAAAGCTCAATAAACTGTTGCATAGATAGATACTATATAATACAATACGCATCAATATGTTCCTTTGTGCTTTGAACTTTTCAATGCGGACTCAACGTGCTACGCGCTGTGACTCCATGTTGCTTTAAGAGCATCATTCTGCGCTCGATGCGCATAAGTACTTTGTGCCGCACTGTATTGCAGCCTTTCATATCATAATACTTTTGCGCAATGAAAGATTATTAATAGCCTTTCTTGTTCTGTCCTATCTATCATATGTTGCTGCCTCATTAAACAGCTGTGGTATACATTTAGAAGATGTCTTTATTTTATAGTAGGCTATATATAAAGAAATTATTTTTTTCATTTTTTTGTTATCTTGTTTTTCATGAATGAATTTTACAACAATACAAAGACCAATGTGTAACGTTTTACCAGGGTTAGTACTACACTTATTGTTTCTTATTTGTTCCCCACTAAATGTTATTTTCACTAAATGTTCAGATTTAATACAATTATTGCGCACTCGTGATTTTTCTAGACAAAATTTTTACTGCTGAATTATCAACTAATCTAGTATAGAATTAATCTAGTATAGTCTAATCTAGTATAGTCGGTAGAATTCTAATGGAATTTTTGTCATAGATTATGATCATATATTTTTTATATGTTTTTTCTTTCTAATGAAGTTGTCTGTATTAAGTTCTTACAGAAAGTAGATTAAACACAAATGAACACACAAAACACACAAAAGAGTGATTATCAGTTCAACACAAAGTTATATAAATTCCACTTAATTAAAAAAAAACTGCGTTGTATCGAATGGGTATCGGTCGATACTCAGAATTTTTGGTATCAGATTGGATCGGTTCTGAAAAAATGGAATCGTGCACCTCTAACATACGTGAAAGTGTAATCTCGTGAAAGTGTCACACATTTTTTTTTTTTTGCAAAACACCCATAACAATATGAATACATACTGTGCATGAGAAATAAAATAAGGTGAAATATGGGCGGCATCACAGCAATAGACTTCCAGGGATGTACTACACTTCTGTTTATTTGTGATTAGCTAAACTCTGTAACTAGTAATATGAGCGGTGGAGGCTGGGAGTCATAACAGCTACCGAAAGCTTTAAAAAAACTTAAATTTTATTACTACAATCTCGACACAAGAGTTGAATACCAATTATAGTCTATAAAATACTGAATGAGATATAATTTTGAAGTGCAATAATTTTGTACAGTTCTGTCTTTATACTTCACTTTAATAAACAGTTTATACATTTTTGGGGCAGAAATCTGAAGGAAGCTTCAGCATAGTCAAAAACAGTTTTTTAATACACTTGTCGTCACAAAACTGGGGAAATGCTGTATCTTTCTGTCCACAAATTTGTTTTAAATTTGATAAATATGCAATGACAGGAACTCAGAAACACAGGGGCGTAGAATCTATTTGCAGACTTTAATAATATAAGAAAACAGACCAACAAACTAGAATTCCATATAACGAAGCACAGAACCATTACAAAAGTAACGTAATGACGAACTTACTGTCCAATGATTCCAGGTGGTCTTGGAAATGATTGGCTGGAGTTTTTCGAGTCCTGCCCGTTCCACAGATGATTAAATTGCTTAATTTTCATTTCAGTGCTTCTAACTCAGTGTCTGTAAGTGGGTTAGGAATAGGATTTCAAGTTATTTTGAAAAAATGGACAAAAAAGAGAATCACATACCCGACCTTTAAATGTTTACCAAGCTACAAAAAAAACTTTATTATTGACCACTTCTTCACTTTGAAATGCGCTGCACAACTTCAATGGGTTAGGAATAGCCTTAAACACACTTGTAGGTGCTGCCACCATGAAATACTTGTTGACATCATGGACTTTGAAATAAAGTTGTCCAGTGACTCATGAAAACAATCTGTGAATTAAGCAAAAGTTTTGAGCATCCTCCATGAAAGAATACGCAAAAGCATGATAGATAATTTGGTCTCTGTGAAAATCTTGAAAAAAGAATCAATAATAATACTATAATTATAAGAAATACCATTCCCCCAATTAATACAAACCCTGGCTATTAGTGTGGCACGTGAGTGTCGAGCAAATCACCTCGAGTTTACAGTAGATGACTTTGTGGATAGTGGACAGTGAGCACTTCACTAGGGTTTGAAACAGGCCTTCTCTTATTCTTTCTCAATTAGTTGACCAGAGAATGTCCTTAAGGAACATCTATTGATGTGTCAGAGACACCGCAACCATGTCCTCTGTTCCGTTCACATTGACCACTTCCTCAGTAAGTGTGTGAATGCATAATTACAAACTGGAAACCTTCACGATTGTCTGACTGCTGACAAGGAGTGTGTGCGTGTGATCGGATAATGTCACAGTGTGACAGAAGTGAGAGTGTTAGAGACAGAGAGGAAATGAGAATAAGGCCTCAGTCTTCTGTTCTTTACTCCACAGCTCAAAAGGGAACACACACACACACACACACACACACACACACACACACACACACACACACACACACACACACACACACACACACACACACACACGCACACACACACACACACACGCACACACACACACAGATCATGTGACTGGATGACCATGTGTTAGTCACACTGAACGTGTATTTTCTCTTCCAGTGAGGTTGCATAAATCACTGAAAACTAGGTGCTACTGTCACTTAAAAAACCTGAAAAAAATGTATGTGCGTGAGATAAAAAAAACTGTGAATGAATATTTAAATATATATATATATATATATATATATATATATACATATATATACATATATATATATATATATATGCATTGTAAAAGTATTTAGATCCCTTCTTACAGTTTTTTACAATCGCTATGACAATTTTTTCAATACTTTTAACACATTTCCTAAACTCTTAATGCACCAACACACCTACAACACACAATTGGCAAAACGGTTAATTTCATGCTCAAAATCACACACTGTAAACTAAACTCCAACACTAATTTTCAAAAAACAATAATACACTAACACAATACACCATGTCTACCAAAACACTAACATATGTTCTCTTCCAACAGGGACATTTAGTTTTGTTTTGTTTGGGTTTAGCAAATGTGTGCATTTTGTTTGGTTTGCTGTAGAAATTCAATACAAAAAAATGAATGACCCTTCTCAGAGTAGCAGTGTAGAATGTACGGTTTATGAAAAAAGAAGACAGAGACAGAATTGGTGCAGTAAAGGCTTTATTTGCAACAGGACATTTCTGCAAGATAACAAAAATATGCAATAACTGCCATTTACAGTATTACTGTATGTGAAAATACAACATATACAAACAGAAAAAGCCATCTTCTAATCATCCCGGTCTTCTCCATTTGGTCACATGTTCTCATCCACATCACACACTTCTCTGGCAAGGCTTCATGGGAATAATCATTTGGCATTCCTTATCAAATTTCCCTGGCAGTGTTCAGCTGGGATGTCTTGGCATGCAGCATCCATTGCATCCAGGAGGGACATTTGGTCCTGTGGACGATGGTCAAAAAACTTCCAGGCTAAGAAAGGGAAAGGGGAGTAATGGGCAAAGAAAGGGGACTTCATCCTCTGATGGGATCAAACCAGGCTGTGACTGTACTGGAATTGTGAAATGCCACATTGTCCCATATTTGCATAATTCAATCAGCTGTTTCTCAGTAACAATAGAATAAAATACAGGGGAAATATTTGTGAAAAATTCACAATATAAACAGTTGTTTACCTTGATGTAAGGTTAGGTTTAGAACATGGTGTAATCTGTTCTGACATACAGTGTTAAAGCATAAAAATCCATTGTTTTGGTCTTGCTTGAGCTTGTGTGTAAAAGAAGTTCAAGCATTTAAAATGTGTGTTAATTGTATGCATTTTGTGTTAAAGCAAAAAGAAATGTGTTAATAGTATAGCTTACACAGACGGATATAGTGCTAACTGTGTTAAGAGTTTTGGAAAATTGTTAAAAGTATTGAAATATCTGTCATAGCAATTGTAAAAAACTGTAACATATTTTGGTAAAAGGCTTCATCTTTTTTCATATCAATCAACACTCTATACCCCATAATGACAAAGCAAAAAATATTTTTGTGATAACTTTGATTTATGATTTAACCAATTCAGTCAAAGCAGACTTTCAATTTCAGTTCTGGGCATGTTCATGTCTGCTATGATCAGCACCATGTTTGAAGACATTTGGTTGTGCTCCATAAAATACTTCGGCAAAGATAGTGGAGTAGTTTGCCATTGCTTTCTCCACTCCTCCTTCCACATTCATCCAGGCTTGGGCAGACATGTAGCCGTTGCCAACTTCACAGCTGGGTTAGGATAACTTTGCAAATGTTTAAAACAACAGAACAGAAGGATCACATTACATAAGTATCCAGAACCCTAAATACAGCAGCAATCACAGCCTCAAGTATTTTGGGGTTTGATGTGACAGACTTTACACACTAGGATTTGTGGATTTTTTGCTTTTCTTCTCTGCAGATGCTCTCAACCTCTGTCAGGTACAATGGGGACTGTCAGTGGACAACCCTTTTCAGGTCTCTTCAGAGATATAAGTACAAGTGCAGGCTGGATCACAGCATGATGAGCGGTGCCTGGTGTCCTTCAGATATGACGTTTGAGGTTCATCAGGCCAGAAAATATTGCTTCTCACAGTCTGAGAGTCCTTTAGGTGCTTTTTTGCACTTTTCACGCTGATGAGAGGCTTCCATCTGGTCACTCTGCCATAAAGCTCAGATCCACGGAGTGTTGCAGTGATGGTTGTGCTTCTGTAAGACTCTCCCCTGTCCACAAGTGATCTCTGAAGCACAACCAGAGTTGCCATTGGGATCTTGGTCATCTGTCTTGATCCCCTCCCCAAGTTGCTAAGTTTGGCCTTACTTGTTCCAAACTTCTTCCATTTAAGAATTATGAACGTATGTGCTCTTGTGAACCTTTAAAAGGGACCTATTATGCAAAAATCACTTTTATATTGATTTTAAACATAATCATGTGTCTGCAGTGTGTGTACACAACCACCCTATTGTGGTAAAAATCCAATTACCCCGTTTGTTATTTTCCCCATAAATCTGAAACAGTATCTCAAAAAGAGACGTTCAGGAATGCACTTGAGAAATGTCGGCTGGTTAGTTAATCGCTCATTCTGCTTGTTATGTGTGTGTGCTGCTTCGACTGGCGACAAATTCCGCCCTATTAGCTTAGCTCCTCCCCTAAGTGAGCGTACGCAGTCTGCCACGTTTATCTCATAGTCAGAGCATTTCACATCAGCATTCAAGTAGAAAATGTATTCTTATTAAAGCTACTAGTTATTTAATCAAGATCAGTGATTGATTTTCCAGTTTTCTTTTGTTGCTTTATTCCTATTAATAGCACATATAGCAGTAGGTACGGTATATTACACTGCTTTCACTTTAATACACAGATCTAACATACACATGCGATTTATGTCCCTGCTGTTTATGTTCACAGACATAACCGACTGTGTTTATGTTTGTGAGTTTTTGACTTAACCTTGTGTGTATTTGACAGTTTAAGTGCAATAAGACGTGAAAGAGAACTTAGTTTAATACTCACGGGACATCCAGCTTTCTGTGTGAGTGATTCGGATGTGTGCGCTCAGAAGTTTAAACGGATATGGCTTTAAGACGCATGCAGATAATACACTTTCATGATGATGACGAACTGCAATGTCAAGTGAGCATGATCACGATAGAGATGATAATCAGTTCCCTTTCGAGGAAACTCGCGCTGCGTCGAGAATCGACACATTGGGGAACGCCTTCAGCGTGACGCGTCTGAAGCCTGTATGGAACTAGTCCAATCTTGATTGGTGTTGCGTCAAGACGTCAGCCGTGACGTCGCATGTGATGGTGAGCGGAAGCTATAAAAGGGAACCGGATCATAACAATGGCAGCTTTCTGTTCTTTAGCAAGCGGTCTATGTCAAACTGTGTGTCTTATTTGGTGTTGTTTGTTTGGTAAAGGTAATAATGGAAAAGACTAAACAATTCAGGCAGTGTGCGTCCCCTTGTCCGCATTATTTAAGCGAGGGTGACGCTCACGTGCTTTGTGTTCTTTGTCTTGGAGCGGAGCATGTGAACAATTGCCCATGAGAACGCTCCGCTCCCGCCTTGGTCTCTTCGATGAATCAGGCCAGGCACGCGCTCCCCATGGATCAGGTCCCGCGTCTGTCGAGGCGGCGCGGCGCTTGCATTCATGGGGATCGCAAAGGGATCTGGCTGAGGATGTTGAGATGGCTTCGGCCCTTTCTCAACATTCATCGGCCAGTTCCCATTGTCTCGCTCGCGACCCGCCCAGCGGCTTCTTCCACCCGCGAGAGGGACCCGATGTTCGAGCTATCTGGTTATGAGGGATCAGATAGTTTGAACATCGAGGCAGGTGGATGTGAAACTCCATCATCACATTCACCTGCCTTTGAGGAGTTGCTGGAGGTTGGGTTGTGACCCGGGCTGTGGGTAAATAAAAAGTTCCCTTTTATAGCTTCCGCTAACCGTCACATGCAACGTCACGGCTGACGTCATGACGCAACACCAATCAAGATTGGACTAGTTCCATACAGGCTTCAGACGCGTCACGTCACGCCAAAGGCGTTCCCCAATGTGTCGATTCTCGACGCAGCGTCTCGTTCCCTTCTCAGGGAACGAGGGTTACAGTCGTAACCCGAGACGTTCTTATCAGAGGATCTGAGGCACGAGCTGTACTGGCTCCGCCCCCTTCTGGAAAGGGGGCTTGGAGCAGCAGCTCATTTGCATTTGCACGAAAACAGCATGTTTATGCTTCCACTCAAAAATGGGCATTTACAACAAATGGCAGCATACCAGCTGGTTTGCTTTTCTCTTTTGTGTCCAGCTGTATTGAGTATTATTAATGACTCTCTGTTTTACGGTGTTATGCCATCTGCACTTAAAATTGCTGCTGTAACCCCTGTTCCAAAAACAAATAGCTGTGACTTTGAGAATATGGGAAATTTTCGTCCCATCTCTAGTCTCCCTTTTATTGCTAAAATCTTAGAATGTATAGTTGCTTGACAATTGCTTTCTCATTTGTCTGTAAATAACCTCTTCGAGTCTCTTCAATCCGGCTTTCGTAAAATGCATAGCACTGAGACAGCTTTAGTCATAGTCACAAATGAATTATTGATGGCTTCCGAGGCTGGCATGGTAAAATTTGGTGTTCCCCAGGGCTCAATTTTGGGTCCCTTACTTTTCACTCTTTATATTTTTCCTCTTGGCCTGCTTTTGAGGTCTCTAGATCTTGATTTTCATTTTTATGCGGATGACACTCAGATATATGTTCACTCAAAATCTGATGTAAATGTGGCCGTATCACATCTTTCTAACTGTACAGTTATTAAAAAATGAATGTCTGCAAACTTTTTATGTTTAAATAGTGACAAGACTGAGGTGATGCTTATTAGTTCGCCTCACCATTTAAGCAGAGTGCAACCTGTAGCGATACATGTGGATGGCTCGGTAATTCAGTTCCAATCTAAATTAAAAAATGTGGGAGTAATTTTCGATCCTAATCTTACATTCGATCTTCACGTACGTAATACTGTCAAAGTTTCCTTTTTTCATCTTAGAAATATATCCAGATTACAGCCCATGCTGTCTTTTCCTGTAGCAGAAAAAATCAGTTAACACTCTGGTTTTCTCTAGAATTTACTATTGCAATGCCTTGTTAGCAGGAGCATCAAACTCTATTCTGAACAAACTTCAGTGGGTACAAAACTCTGCCGCACGTATTCTGACCAAAATTCTTATGTTGACGTATAAGGCATTGAATGGACTCGCTCCTCAATATCTAGCCGAGCTTTTAATGCCCTACAATCCAACACGTAATCATCGTTCGGCTGATGCCGGTCTCTTAGTTGTCCCGGTAATGAACAAAAAAACAATGGGTGATAGGGCGTTCTCTTCAGTTGCCCCAAAGTTATGGAACTCCTTGCCTTCTGAAATAAGATTTGCTCCATCTTTGAAAAGGTTTAAATCATCACTTAAAACTCATTATTTTACGGAAGCATTTGGAGAAAGGTGATATTGGTGGTTGTTAATGAGATGTATCTTATGGTATTCTCTGGTTTTTATTTTAATTGCCAAATACTCTGTTTGTATTATTACCTCTTGTATGTGTTTTCTTAATTTTGCTTGTGTAAAGCGCTCTGAGAATTAACTTTTAAAAGCGCTATATAAAATAAAGTTATTATTAAAGTTATTATTATGGTATGATAAATGTTCTATGGGTTATTTTGAGCTGAAATTCAGACACATTCTGGGGACACCTGAGACTTGTATTACATCTTGTAAAAAGGGGCATAATAAGTCCCATTTAATGCAGCAAGAAAAAAAATTCACTTTTTTTTCTAATTAACATATCTGGACCCTTGAAATATAATACATTTACCTGAGAATCAAACCTGTGAAAGTTACGTTTTTTCTTCTTCAATTTTTCCGTATACCCCATTTGATTTTTTGAGCATAAAAACAATTCTGTCAGGACCACTAACGTCGAATACGATTGAAAATTAGCATACAGTTTGGATTGGCGGTATGATTCTGTTCTGGGCAAGAACTCCCTTTGCAAAATTAAAATGTAGCTATAGAGATGAGTATTTTGCTAAATATGTGTACTATATTATTATGTACTATACTATATTACTATACCAGCTGACAGTGCTCTCTGTACAGCATTAAGTGAGATTTCTTTTTCTTGGGAATGTATCTACTGTACCTTTTGATGTATCTACTGTACCTATTATGCATCCAAATGAATCTATATTTAATCAAGATTGGAATCAAATCACAAGAATTGAATTTGTGAAATTTGTGTCAAGCAATAATAAAAACAGTAGCCTACCAGTCATTGTACCATGTAAACATTGTAACATGTTGTCACTAAACCTAGTAAAATTATGTTTAGTAACCAAATGTTTTGACAATCACAATAAATTCATTGTGATGTAAAAAAAAAAAAAAAAAAAAAAACTTGCTAAACAATTCTCACTCCAAGATAAACTCAAAAGTGCCCTGCAGAACTGACGCTGCGCTTGATCTCAAATTAAAAAAATGTTTAAAAAGTTGTGAAATTTTTAAGATATGCTGTATTTTATAGATATATAGCAAACCACATAAACAAGCAGCTGTATAGCAATACCATAGAAACCACTCAGAACACACTCTAGCATTGAGGTGGTACTCACATCAAAAATATTTATTTTTAAATACTTATTGATTTGTATGATTTTTAACATGATTACATATTTCAAGCATCTTCATCTGTGGGATCAACTAAATGTCTTACCTGCTAGACAACACTTCACCATGAGCAATCAATTAAACAACGCTTTAAATAGTGGATCACAACAAAACTAGTATGTTTTTTTAACTTGTAAATGTAGTAAGATAGGTAAATAAAAAGTTGGTGGTTAAATGTAAAACAGAGCAGCAGACAAGCTGCAAGCTGGTGCATGTGGCACTGTAGCCAATGCTGGATAGAAGCATGTACTTCAGCAGCCAATCAAAGCTGCCCTTGGCTGGGATAAGAAGGGGAAGTGGCCAATGGGGCACAGGCAGTGTCTGTACATTCCCCAGCTCTTAAGAGGTTAATGAGCAAAGCTGCTCGGCTTCCTGCCAGCACGTCCAGCAGCTCAGAGACGTTCCCACAATGAGTGAAAGCTGTATCACGACAGGACTGAGTCTAATTATACACCCACAGAGAGAGGGAGAAATAGGAGGGGGTCACAAAGGGCGAGCTGAAGTGTGTGAGTCTGTGCGTGTGTGTGTGAAGCCGAGAGAGAGAGAGAGAGAGAGAGAGGGAGAGAGAGAGAGAGAGAGAGAGAGAGAGAGAGAGAGAGAGAGAGAGAGAGAGAGAGAGAGAGAGAGAAGGGAGAGAGAGAGAGAGAGAGAGAGAGAGAGAGAGAGAGAGAGCGCTCACAGCGGGCGAGACAGAAAAATACAGAAGATACAGCAAAAGAGTGACTAGGTGAGGACAAGATAAGGAAAAAGACATAGTTTACAGCGTCATGCTGGATATTCCCTTCTGCTGTGCTACTGCTGCTTTCCCATGATCAATCAGTGTATTTCTCTCCATAAAAAGACACCCAAAGAGGTAGGACACTTTTGCATGTGTGTGCTCGTGTTGACAAGTGTGATAGAATAGGCGTTATTGAGTGACTTCGAGACATACGGGAGTGTGTGAGGTATGTTGTGTGGGTGTTGTGCGGATATTCAAGCAATGACAAGACAATGTGTGACTCAAAGTGTGTTCTTCAAAGTCACCAGCTTTAAGTGAAACGTGCAAAGACAGGGTTTGTAACTTGCCACATTTCGAGGATAGCGTTGAAAGTGTTGGAAAGAAGCAGATAAAGGAAGCTGATAGGGCCTAATGACTGATCGTCTTTTGTGTTTTATACTTCTGAACTGTCAAAGTGAAACATGCAGTTGTTATATGATGAAGCAATATCTACCAATTTCTGAACCTTTAAATGACTATCTCTGTTATAACTTATTAGGGCTGATTCAGGCATATTTTTTATTTAAAATCCAGAACTAACCTTTGTCAGGCATTAAAAAAAGACACTGACAAAACATTTTTTTTTTACAGTAACAGCTGCTTGTTGTTATGTTTTATTTTTTTTATTACACTTGTAAGACTTTTATTAGAGATTTTTTAATTGCACGGTATAAGATGAATGAAAAATTTGCATAGTGAATTTTTGATAGTGAAAGCCATGTGTTTAGTATATATCATCAGATCTTGAAATCAAATTTTTTAAATAAAGTGTCCTATATATTTATATTGAGATTTTATGTTTTTGAAATATAGCAATATGAAATGCAAACCCATATTCATTATAATATATTTATGGTTTAAGATCTTCTCTGTCACTGTCAGTGATTCTCAGATGGCTGCTGCCTCTTTAAGATGCCTATTTTTACAGTAGCATTCACATGTGTGTGTGTGTGTGTGTGTGTGTGTGTGTGTGTGTGTGTGTGTGTGTGTGTGTGTGTGTGTGTGTGTGTGCGTGCGTGCGTGCGTGCGTGCGTGCGTGCAAGTGTGTGTGTGTGTGTGTGTGTGTGTGTGCGTGCGTGTGTGTGTGTGTGTGTGCGTGTGTGTGTGTGTGTGTGTGACTGCGATGTGAAGGCAGAGAGCAGGAGTGAGTCTGTGGGTGTGTGAATAGAGTAATTTTGCTGGTGTGTGCTTCTCCACGACAGACTTCGGCTGAGAAATGTCGGCTGGTTAGTTAATCGCTCATTCTGCTTGTTAGTTCAGTCTCTTGACTCAGATGTCTCACTCACAAAAGAACGCACAATGTTATTTTAATAAGTGTTTTGTCTTGTTTACCTGTAAAAATATATAGAAACATCCTTAAAAGTATAGACTGTATACAATTTGTTGTTAGAGAATCTTGAATTAAATTAAAATTAAATTATTCTTTTTTAATGTTTTTATAACTCAGTATACTTTAAGTACAAATTGAATTCAGTTAGTAAGCTGATGTATGCAGGAATCTTATGCAATTAATCCCATATTTTTATTTTATACTGTACATAGCTCGTTTTGAGATAATAGTCTAATTTCATCAGATGGTCATATGCTCTTATACAAATTGTGATTGTTTTAGAATAGTGACTCATTTATCACTGATGTGAATCCAACATATTGATTTATTTATTTTTATTTAATTAGTTTCACACATTCATTTACTCATCCGTTCATTTATTCATTCATTACTCACACATGCTTTAAAAGTCTACCAAATATTCACAGATTATATCTAACATGTTTTATGTATGAAACAACAAGGGGTGTGACGAGATCTCGCGAGACTAAAGTGTGACGAGATTTCTCGTCGAGTGAAAAGCTGTCTCGCGATATAGCCATGACGAAGCGTGAGGGTGAAATTAGCATATGCCACCGCTACATTCACATTACATTAGCCTCCTCTGTCATTTTGCTGTTTATAAAAATAAAAGCGGTTGTAAATAATTGTTAACGTCTGCTCTGCTCATCCAGCACGAGTTGCAGCCGCACACAGACTGACAGTGCAGCAGGAATCACAGTTCAATGATTCATTGCACAACAGCATCTGATAAATGTCTTAGGGGCGGTTCACAAAGAATGCGTTTTTCCATTCAGTTCGCTACTTTTCCATTGTTTTTCTATGTAAACACGCGCTAGACGGGTGTGTATAACGATCCGCTCACGTCTTGCATCTTTTGCGGTGTCTCGCGCATGACACAGCATTCTAAAAACGCGGCGCTCCAGTTAAAATCAGTTCAACTTTTAAAAAACAAAACACGTCTCGAGACCATGCGTTTTCCCCATTCCACTGCCAGCGTCTCGCGTTTACAAAGCAATTACACGTCCTGTGTGAACGGCCCCTTATCTTGTAGAATGCGCTCAGCACCTCCACTACGGAGTACACCCAATCGCGAATTTGAAAGTTGGAGTAAAACACGAGCTCCCTGACGCAAATTAGGCGGCATACAATAGTCTGTCTCCCAATATCAAACCTGTCTCTGGACTGTGTAGTTGTGGCTCTGGTCTCTGTTTGCACTTGAATACTGAGAGAGTACTGTAATCATGGTTGCCCTTGCACTTATTGTTTGCACTTAGAAGGACTAAGAAAAAACTGTTATTTATTTTTGTTATTTATACTGTTTTTATTTCTAAGTTAAATTTGTGGAAAACAGTTCCATTGGGAGGTCCCACACAGCCTCAATCAGAAGTTCTGGAAGCTCATAATTAAAGTACAGTAAGGGCTGAAGAGACTCATGTGAAATCATACTTGCGAGAAGCCAGTCAGTTGAGTTTGTAGCAAAACCTTTTACAGTGCTTTTAAATTGTTGTCTTTCAATGCATTTGATAATTCATACTTATAAAGTAGAGCTGAAATGACATTCATTAGAAGATTATTAGTTTAAACATTTCAAAATGCACCTGCAGGCTATTTTTCCAGTCATGAATTTTGTCATTGAGAATTTCTAAAATATTGTCTAAAAAATATATATTTCAAAAATCGCGAACCCAATCTCGTGTGGCTGGGGTCACACTCCTTAAAACAACAACTAAAAGTTGTATATGTTTAACTATCATGTCATGAGGAGAGAATAAAAAATCACAGTGGACTCGGAAAACATTGATTCTAAAAACCAAATGAGTGAATTCGGTTCATTCCAATCCAGTGGGTGCATGCAAGCAAAGGCACACTTCTGTCTGTCTGTAATCGTTTGTTACACATGTAGCAATGCACATTATGTGTTCATCATGTTAAGAGTGTGACAGCAGTAAGGCCACAATGGCATCATGTTCCTCTCAAATGTACTCATTTTGGCTAATCAAGACAGGATGTTGTGGGTGGGGGTGTGTGTGTGTGTGTGTGTGTGTGTGTGTGTGTGTGTGTGTGTGTGTGTGTGTGTGTGTGTGTGTGTGTGTGTGTGTGTGTGTGTGTGTGTGTGTGTGTGTGTGTGTGTGTGTTTAAGGCACGTGCTGGCCTCAATGATGAAGATCTACAGAGATCAGGATTTCTGTAAGAGCGTCACTGATCTTATACTGTACAGCAATGCCCAGTAATCCTGTTTGACCTTAACTTCCAGAGGTTTACATACTAAAACTCTATTCAATAATCTCACCTATATTTTAAAATTCATTAAAAAAAAAAAAAGAGGAAAATCCTCCACGACACAATTAAGTATTAGAGCTTATAAAATGTAAGGGTAACACTTTATATTACGACCCGCAAACAACTGCGTAAGTAAACCGAAATTACGGTGTACGTTTCTGTAATTATAGTGTACCTCCGTGTAGGTATAAGGGAACAATATGTTAAGTTTTGGGTAATAAAGGGGTACAACCAGATATACAAGCAAATTATTTATAATGTAATTATTTTAAAACTAACAGGTACCTATTCTGTTACAGTTTTTTTCAGTCGCTAACAAGCGTTTCTCCAACCAGTTGTCACATTTTCAAAACTCTAAACACAATTAGCACAGCATCGGTCTTTTGTGGCCATACCATTCACACATTTCATGTCGTTTTCACACAATATGCAGTCATTGAACACATTTCCACAATGCTTACATTTTCTTAACAGACAAGCTATACCTCCCAACAAATTATGGATTGTTTTTGTAGTATTTACAAATGTTAACACACACCATCCCACAATAGCAAAAACAATATTCCAAACCTTAGATACAGTATAAAAACATCTGCTTCTGCAATTATATCAGTTCAAAAACAATATATCTCAGCTGATTATAAACAAACAATTGAATAATTGACACACCGTAGCTGATTTATGTTGGGTAAATTGGGCCAACCATAGCTGATTCCAGTCTGGCTTAGACTCAGTAGCAGGGGTTATTTTTTTCTATTACATTGACACTTATACAGTAAACGGAGGACTTTGAGGAGTTATGTTTTTGGACACAGAAACAGAAAAAGACAAACACTGTAATGTCTGGACGTGAAAGAGTAAGATTAAGGGGCTCAGGGAGAAGAGCAGGCCCAGTGAGAGATGCAGTGAGAGGTGCAGGTGCAGTGAGAAGTGCAGGTGCAGTGAGAGGTGCAGTAAGAGGTGCAGTGAGAAGTGCAGGTGCAGTGAGAGATGCAGTGAGAGATGCAGTGAGAGGTGCAGGTGCAGTGAGAGGTGCAGTGGGAGATGCAGTGAGAGATGCAGTGAGAGGTGCAGGGAGAGGTGCAGTGGGAGATGCAGTGGGAGATGCAGTGAGAGATGCAGTGAGAGGTGCAGGTGCAGTGAGAAGTGCAGGTGCAGTGAGAGGTGCAGTAAGAGGTGCAGTGAGAAGTGCAGGTGCAGTGAGAGATGCAGTGAGAGATGCAGTGAGAGGTGCAGGTGCAGTGAGAGGTGCAGTGGGAGATGCAGTGAGAGATGCAGTGAGAGGTGCAGTGAGAGGTGCAGGGAGAGGTGCAGTGAGAGATGCAGTGGGAGATGCAGTGAGAGATGCAGTGAGAGGTGCAGGTGCAGTGAGAGGTCCAGTGAGAGATGCAGTGAGAGGTGCAGTGAGAGGTGCAGGTGCAGTGAGAGGTGCAGTGGGAGGTGCAGTGAGAGGTGCAGTGAGAGATGCAGTGAGAGGTGCAGTGAGAGGTGCAGGGAGAGGTGCAGTGGGAGATGCAGTGGGAGATGCAGTGAGAGATGCAGTGAGAGGTGCAGTGAGAGGTGCAGGTGCAGTGAGAGGTCCAGTGAGAGATGCAGTGAGAGGTGCAGTGAGAGGTGCAGTGAGAGGTGCAGGTGCAGTGAGAGGTGCAGGTGCAGTGAAAGGTGCAGTGAGAGGTGCAGTGAGAGGTGCAGGTGCAGTGAGAGGTCCAGTGAGAGATGCAGTGAGAGGTGCAGTGAGAGGTGCAGTGAGATGTGCAGGTGCAGTGAGAGGTGCAGGTGCAGTGAGAGGTCCAGTGAGAGATGCAGTGAGAGGTGCAGTGAGAGATGCAGTGAGAGGTGCAGGTGCAGTGAGAGGTGGAGGTGCAGTCAGAGGTCCAGTGAGAGATGCAGTGAGAGGTGCAGTGAGAGGTGCAGTGAGATGTGCAGTGAGAGATGCAGTGAGAGGTGCAGTGAGAGGTGCAGTGAGAGGTGCATTGAGAGATGCAGTGAGAGATGCAGTGAGAGATGCAGTGAGAGGTGCAGTGAGATGTGCAGTGAGAGGTGCAGGTGCAGTGAGAGATGCAGTGAGAGGTGCAGTAAGAGGTGCAGTGAGAGGTGCAGGTGCAGTGAGAGATGCAGTGAAAGGTGCAGGTGCAGTAAGAGGTGCAGTGAGAGGTGCAGGTGCAGTGAGAGATGCAGTGAAAGGTGCAGGTGCAGTAAGAGGTGCAGTGAGAGGTGCAGTGAAAGGTGCAGGTGCAGTGAGAGATGCACTGAAAGGTGCAGGTGCAGTAAGAGGTGCAGTGAGAGGTGCAGGTGCAGTGAGAGATGCAGTGAAAGGTGCAGGTGCAGTAAGAGGTGCAGTGAGAGGTGCAGGTGCAGTAAGAGGTGCAGTAAGAGGTGCAGTGAGAGGTGCAGGTGCAGTGAGAGGTCCAGTGAGAGGTGCAGTGAGAGATGCAGTGAGAGGTGCAGTGAGAGATGCAGTGAGAGATGCAGTGAGAGGTGCAGTAAGAGTTGCAGGGAGAGGTGCAGGTGCAGTGAGAGGTGCAGGTGCAGTGAGAGATGCAGTGAAAGGTGCAGGTGCAGTGAGAGATGCAGTGAAAGGTGCAGGTGCAGTAAGAGGTGCAGTAAGAGGTGCAGTGAGAGGTGCAGGTGCAGTGAGAGGTCCAGTGAGAGGTGCAGTGAGAGATGCAGTGAGAGGTGCAGTGAGAGATGCAGTGAGAGATGCAGTGAGAGGTGCAGTAAGAGTTGCAGTGAGAGGTGCAGGTGCAGTGAGAGATGCAGTGAAAGGTGCAGGTGCAGTGAGAGATGCAGTGACAGGTGCAGGGCCAGGGAGAAGAGCAGGAGAGGGCAAGGTAGAGGTGTAAGAATGAGTGGTGGTGGCATTCCAAGGGCTGCAAGAACAGTAGTCAGTGATGAAATTGCCACTATCATTGACCATCTAATCAACCACGGTCTTTCACTAAGAGAGGCTGGTAAACAGTAAAGGAAAAAAAAATTGATTTGCTTTTTACTGGAATGCTTTTGAATGTGAACATTACAGTACATGTGGACATACAGTTTCCTACCAAGACATTTAGTGTAAAAACGGTGGATTGCATGTTTTGCATGCAAATACCTGTAAAACTGAAACACAAAAGTCTATGACGTTTTTGTAATGTCAACAATAGCCAGTATTTTGAAACCTGGTGTACTTTGATTGACTGCATGTACCTTGTGAAGTGAAAACAAGTGTTATTCTTTGACAGAATAATTTCATTCTGAGTCAGATTTCGCGTGTTTGGGTAAAGTTAGTGTGTGCAGAGAAAGATGTGTTCTATTTTGAAATGAAGAGTTAGTATATATTTAACAAAATGTGTTTTTGAGAAGAAAACTATCCATTTGGCCAATTGTGTTTTGTAGGTGTGAGTCTGTGTTAAGAGTTTAGAAAAAGTATCTGAAGTATGGGTAAGCGCTTGTTAGCGATTGAAAAAAACTGTAATATATTCCAGGCAAAAATTGTATGTCTGTTGTATATAAAAGTTATCACATTTCTGGCAAAATATTCTTGTGCAATGTAGTTAGAGGGTAATTTTGACATCTGTGGGTTGTAAATTAAACGTGTATATATATATATATATATATATATATATATATATGGCTGTATATATGCACAGTATGATAAAAATTGAATTTATTGGCTTTTCTTACTAAACTACTTAACGTTAAGCCAAAAAAAATAGCTATGATTTTAGTTTAGAACGTACCATGTAGTACTTACCTTATCACATAGTATTGCAATGACACTTAAATGTCAGGGAAAATATACTGTGTAATTAAACGTTTTTTTGTTTTGTTTTAGTAGAGTACCTTTCTCTGCAAATAGTGTTGTTTCGTATTGTTACCTAGTAAGTAGTGTTTGTTAGCCTGTAAATAGCCATGTATTTACAGGGTAAGTGTGACTCCTGCGGGCTGTAAATTAAAGTGGCGCTTGTTACCCTCTTGTTCTGTGCAGTTGCAGGGTAAGTGCAGTAAATGTACAATAAAGGATCCCATTTAATTTCTGACTTTTATTTTACAAAAAAAATTAAAAACACTTTTTCATCTTAATAAAAGATTGTCTTTTCTACAGTATACTCAAACAACAAAGTAACATTATATCCCCCCCCCCCCCCCCCCCTTTTTATTCGCTTCTCTTGCTTTTCTTCTTCTTTCTTTTCTTGCTCTTCTTTTTGGAATTTTTGCCTGGAATATATTTACAGAATAGGTACCTGTTAGTTTTAAAATAATTACATTATAAATAATTTGCTTGTATATCTGGTTGTACCCCTTTATTACCCAAAACTTAACATATTGTTCCCTTATACCTACACGGAAGTACACTATAATTACAGAAACGTACACCGTAATTTCGGTTTACTTACGAAGTTCTTTGTGGGTCGTAATATAAAGTGTTACCAATGTATTTTCCAATAAAATGTCAAATTATACCCAATTGTTGAAAAAGTGGATCCATCCATTCATCATAAATGTAATCCATACGGCTCCAGGGGTTAATAAAGGCCTTCTGAAGCAAAGCGATGAGTTTAAGAAAAATATCCATACCTAAAACTAACTATCTTCCGGCAGACGGCCTACGCAAATCAACTTACGCCAAAAGAGTAACCCTTGACGCGATGTAGGAGTAGCGTAAACTTTGACGTCTCTCGCGGTTCAAGGAAATAGGGCTGTGCAACAAACTCAATCTCCTCTTCTCTTACATTGAAATCCTTCACCATTTCTTTCGACATAAAAATCTCGTTTTAAACTTCTAATTCGTGACCGGTGTTTTGTTTTGCTCAATACGTCATGCGTCGGGGTCAAGGGTTACTCTTTCATCGTAAATCGATGCGTACGGCCATCTGTCAGAAGCTAGTTAGTTATTTTAGTTTATAAAGTTTCAAGTATGGATATTTTTCTTAGACAAACACTCCGCTTTGCTTCAGATGGCCTTTATTAACCCCCGCAAAGCCGTGAGGATATCTTTTATGATGGATGGATGCACTTTTTTGGGCTTCAAAATCTCATCCTCCATTCACTCCCATTATAAAGCTTGGAAGAGCCAGGACCTCACAGCTTTTAACATTTACTGTATCTCATGCTGGCTCCGGTTTACCTTTTTTTCATGAATCATTCCTTGATTTAACTTAAACTTATTAATATAGAGAGAGACAATATTAAATGGATTAATTTCTAATTTTAATTAAATTATACAGATACGGTTATACTGATTAATTTTTATAAGGCATTAACTCAGATTAATGTGTAAAGTGTTTCCTTTAATTCAGTGCAATCACATTATTATTAATTCACAACATTTTTTGAGGATACACGCATATTCATATCTCAATTATTCTAATGTGTTCATATAATCATAACAGTTGTGTGAGGGCGCTGTGCCCTTTATCATATAGTACCTGAGTACAATACACTGCATGTATTTCATGTTTTTAGTATCTTGAATCTCTCTTGTCCAAGCAATGTAGATGTTACCATTCAGTTCAGCTTAGTTTTTAAACTTTTTGGTTTGTGCTGATTTGTCATATGTCTTCGTTGTTCAGATTCCCGCCATTCGTTTGTCTCCTTGGCTCCCGTCATTATTAGTTTATTAGTTTCAGCTGTGTTTGATTAATTATCTTGTTTGAGTTTGCTATTTATATGACACCTTCTCCTGCACTTATTGTCTGGTCTCAGCTATACCTATGAGAGTGCATTCTACTACCTGTATGGATTGCTGACTGTTTGTATTATAAGTAAACTGTGTGTTAGAACCTTTATCTTCGGTGTCTTCGGCTGCCTGCACTCATAACAGCGACTGGAGCACAACAATGTCTTTAAGAGAATAATTTATTGCAGTGGCTCAGGAGAGCCGCGATTTTCTATCCTTCACTGCTGGGTTTTTCGCCTTGCCTTCATCAGCCCACTTGACGACGAGACCCTGAAGACCTTGTTCTGGATCAGTGCAAACTTTCACCAGCGCATAGACCTCCCAGACACCACAGGGCTTAACTGAAAGGAGGCTGTCATTAGGTGTCTGGAGAGCGTCCGGCCCCGAATAAGAGCACAGCCAGACCCAGAGCCGGATTTACCACCTTAGACTGCGCAAAATTCGTGAGAGCCCCCTGCAGACGTTGAGGGACCACCCGCTCCGATAAGTGAGCCAGAGCCCGAGGACAGCGCTCACCATCGCCCCGGAAGTGAAGCTCTCGAGACAGTCTGACCAGGGCTGTGAGCCCGCGACACCACCAGCCGAGGGATGCACTTCAGTGGGATCAACTCGCACCCCAGCCCACCCAGCATCTAATTCTTCATCGTTGTTTAAAGACAGCACTAACAACTACCTGAACGATAATTCTTCTGTTGTACCTTCTTGGCTGTTTAAAGACAGCATGAAGAGTAAAATGAACTGTGATGTGCTCATTTCTTTGATTTGTGTGGACTGTGCCCTATTCACCATCATCCTGTCCAGTCTCTTGTCACCTCCATCACCACAGAGTACACCGGGTTCCCTCGTCCCACCAGCTCCCCCTCGGTCAGTCGTTGCTGCACCTCTTTGATTAATTATCTTGTTTGAGCTTGCCACTCATTGTCCCGTCACCGCTATATCTATGTGTGTGTATTCTACTATCTGTATGGATTGCTGACTGTTTGTATTATAAGTAAACTGTGTATTGGAACCTTTATCTTCAGTGTCTTCGTCTGCCTGCACACACTCGTAACAGTAGACTTGCTAATATGGGCTTATACTTGTTTTATTGTAGTTTTTTATTATTTATATTTTAATGATTATGAACACAAATTAAGGCTGACAAACCAAATTAATTTGATGGTATGAATATGTAACGCTACAAGGCTGGCACTGAGGTATGTATGATTACAATATAAAGTAATTATAATAATTATTAATATTCATTACTAAAATAAGGTTCATGTTTAAAGAAATGTTTCTGCAACATCTACAGATCTCCGGTGGAATACTCCAGCGTCCAAATTCACTTACATATTTCTCATACAGTGGACTCAAATGTAATTTGCTGTTTAGGGAATAGTAAATAAGTGAATGAGTGAATGATTTCGTAGACCGTATATATTGCATGAACAGTTACTCAGAGCTCCAATTTCAGTGAATAAATAGTAAAACGAAAAGTCGATAAAGGCTTGTCTTAAAATGTCAGTCCTAAACATCAACCCTTAATCAGCGGCAGTCCAGAATGAAATTAGGCAACTCGGGAAAGTGGCTTAGATGCGGCAGCCCTATTTATAACATCAGGACTCACCTAGTGCTTTTAAGAGAGCTTTACACCCAGAACCCAACTAATCCTTCTTTGGCCTCGACCATCAGAGGATTAGCAATGCTATCTCTCTCTCTCTATCTCTTTTCCCCTCAATGGATCATTGATTGTTTCAGTGCTGTTGGCACTCAAGTCAATTTGTTTAATACCTTACTTGTTTAAGCATACTATCAATACATTAAAATGCTCTGCTTTTACAATATTTTTCTAAGTAGTTTTTGTTAAGTCCAGTGGCTCCTTAAAATTATCGTGTTAAAAATTAAGAGCTCCAACCCATGTTCAGTGTGCAAATTGTGGGTGGGGGTGGATGCATTTACTTGTACCTTAATTTTGAAGGGGACTTAAACAAATTTTTATTTGTGAGATGGTGTCTCAGTCTACATTAGTCTCACTGGTGTGTTAAGAAGCCAACTAGAAAATAAGAATAATAATTATTAATTTATTAATATTAATAATTTATTTATTTTTCTCAGGATGTTCTAAATTGTTCTACTTGGATTATTTTTTAAATTTCGCATCCTGCCCAATGTTGTCCTACAAATAATGTTCATATTGAAGGCTATGAAAACAAATACAGTGAACGTGACCATGTAGGCTCTGGTATATTATGTGCAAGCTTTGTAATATTGCAATCTAAAAGCAAAAATAATGATTTTATTTTTTTATTCACTACACAAAAAATAAAACTAATTACAATCAAAAGCACAGACTAATTTACTTACATTTGATTACCCCATTACAATAGTCACTTTACAGTTACTGCTGTCATAAAAATACACCTACTTGTAGGTTTAAATTTCTACATAAAAGCTGGAAGGACTCCAGGATGGTGCAGGCGGCCAGGGCGGAGCAGTTCGTGCAGGCGGCAAGGGCGTAGCAGTTCGTGCAGGCGGCCAGGGCGGAGCAGGACGTGCAGGCGGCCAGGGCGGAGCAGGACGTGCAGGCGGCCAGGGCGGAGCAGGACGTGCAGGCGGCCAGGGCGGAGCAGGACGTTCAGGCGGCCAGGGCGGAGCAGGACGTGCAGGCGGCCAGGGCGGAGCAGGACGTGCAGGCGGCCAGGGCGGAGCAGGACGTGCAGGCGGCCAGGGCGGTGAAGACCCTTCGGGCGGCCGTGGCGGTGAAGACCCTTCGGGCGGCCGTGGCGGTGAAGACCCTTCGGGCGGCCGTGGCGGTGAAGACCCTGCGGGCGGCCGTGGCGGTGAAGACCCTGCGGGCGGCCGTGGCGGTGAAGACCCTTCAGGGAGGTGAAGGCTCAGTGCCGGACGGGACCAGCGGTTAAGGCTCAGTGCCGGACGGGACCAGCGGTGAAGGCTCAGTGCCGGACGGGACCAGCGGTGAAGGCTCAGTGCCGGACGGGACCAGCGGTGAAGGCTCAGTGCCGGACGGGACCAGCGGTGAAGGCTCAGTATCGGACGGGACCAGCGGTGAAGGCTCAGTGCCGGACGGGACCAGCGGTGAAGGCTCAGTGCCGGACGGGACCAGCGGTGAAGGCTCAGTGCCGGACGGGACCAGCGGTGAAGGCTCAGTGCCGGACGGGACCAGCGGTGAAGGCTCAGTGCCGGACGGGACCAGCGGTGAAGGCTCAGTGCCGGACGGGACCAGCGGTGAAGGCTCAGTGCCGGACGGGACCAGCGGTGAAGGCTCAGTGCCGGACGGGACCAGCGGTGAAGGCTCAGTGCCGGACGGGACCAGCGGTGAAGGCTCAGTGCCGGACGGGACCAGCGGTGAAGGCTCTGTGCCGGACGGGACCAGCGGTGAAGGCTCTGTGCCGGACGGGACCAGCGGTGAAGGCTCTGTGCCGGACGGGACCAGCGGTGAAGGCTCTGTGCTGGACGGGACCAGCGGTGGAAGAAGCTCTGGGCTGGCTGTGCATGCGACTGGCCCTGGATCAGCTGACTCTGGATCGGCTGGTGCTACAGTGAGAGAGGAACCACAAACCCAAAGAGCTCTGTCCATAAACTCTATAAAACGTCGATTTAAGTCTTTGAGCAGCAGTATCTGGGCTAGTGGATCTTCAAGTCCTCTCCAGAACCGTTGCTTCAAAAACTCCTCCTCTCAGTAAACATCCTGATGTAGATGCAAGTAAACTCCAACAAATTCCTCCAAAGAACTCCCATTCTGATTAAACAGAAATGCATCCATAGCGTCCCCCTCCATTACTTTATTGGTCGGTCTTTGTGTCACGGGTGTGTGCGGGTTGAAGAAGACGATGGTCGACAGGTTCCAATTCAAACATAGATTTATTCCATTTCCAGGATCAGGTTAAGGCAGACACAAAGCATACACACAAAGGTGACGTATAAACAAACACTGACCAGGAATGACTGGACAGAGGGAACTAAATACACAAACCAATGAACACTAATGATGTGCAGACAGGTGAGACAGATGATGACGAGGAAATGAGGGATTGAGATCAGGTGTGGAGACAAGAGGGATTCTGGGAGGTGTAGTGGAAACAAGACAGAACAGTGCAGACGAAAAAGGTGGTGAATGTGACACAGAGCAAACAGACTACATATTTAATTAAATCACAGTCTTTTGCGATTTGATAAGGACTAAAACCTTATCGCGCATTCGATTTTAATTTGTTTGACAGCAATGGTGCAAAACACAATATTAAAGAATTTTGTGTTTAGACTGTGCCACAGTGTAGGTAATGAATGAGAAACACTGTGGTAAATAAAACATATGTAGCCCCTCCAGTCCTACTCGAACCTGCGGCTCTGGCATGTGTCAGGGGACTGAAGTTTACCTGCACAGCTCTTACTAGCAGGTTACAGATCAGTCTCTCTAAAGCTGTTAGGGTTAGCTACATCCTCCGAAGGCCGCATTTGAAGGCCGATTGCGTCACAGTGGCGTGACGAAGTCCCAAGTTGAAGGATTATTTGAATGCGGCCTACTGTCAGGGTTGTCAGGTCCGAGCTTTTCCCGCGGAGTTGGAATACTTTTGTGGTAAAAGTTGTTGCCGTGGGTAAAAAAAAAAAAATTCTGCGGGTTGATTTCCACCCCCGTAAGTACTATTTCGGCGCTCCAACACCCCCAAAACATCCCTCAGACACACAAATCCAGTTTCGGAAGGATAGAATCAGGAACCAGCACAGCCAAGAGCAAACAAGACCGAGAGGATGAGCTGATCGAGATAATCAGGGAGGACAGGAAGTTTCAGAGAGAGACAGAGGAGAGCAGGGAGAAATGGACAGATTGTTTTCTCTTCTTGACACATTGGTAGAGAAATAAACTTTTGGTTATGTGAATTAAAATTTGTAAATTAAACAATCGTATACATTATTTTTATGTAGACTAAGTTATAATTTGTAAATTTATAAATTTTATAAATTTCTGTACATTTATTTTTGTCATTAATTAATTGTACATTTGATACTAAATAAATTGTTCTATACATTTTTACAGTAGCCTACTTTTTACAACTACAACTTTTTACAACTACAAGATAAGTTATGTTTAACATTATAAAAACAAAATAAAAGTTTAAATTAACAGTATACATAAAACAGATTGGGATAAAACATTTTCTGTTAGCTGGAAAAGGCCTCTGCCAGTGGGACATCATCTGGGATCCGTGCATATTTCCATTGTCCACTAACAGGTTTGTTGGGCTGTCCCAGTCATGGGCTGCCATCACTGAGATGTTCTTAGAAAGAGGAAAGAATTAATTAAATTAACTCACATACTCAAAAATCAAACCTTAAAATAATTTAACATGAAAAACTGTCACATGAGCTAAACTCTGCAGGACATTGCCTATCCATGATCTATAGGACATATTTTTAGTGTTTCTATTATATAATGTATCATTATCTAATGTCCATGTGTAAAAAGTCAGATTTTCATAAAAAGTACATTATTTGCCTCTGAGATGAAGTGGAGTTGAATAGCAATCTAAGGTACTTGTGACGAGTGGCAGTAACATTTGTACTGGACTTTATATATAAAACTTTATATAATGGTATTTTGGAGGAGGGTGCCCACCTGAAGACCCTGATGACGTCCCTACCCCTCTCCCCACTTAAAACAAGGAAGTGCTTATTACTAGGGATATTAACGTCAAGTCCTATGAGCTGAACTGTTAATTGATTCCAGTATAAGTAAATATAAGGCAAAGACACATTGTTTCTTTGCAATAACTCGCTTATGGATCTGTTTTGTGAGTTTGTGACTACAATGCAAGTAAATCACTCGTATATGCGAGTAAATTTCACTCTGACGTACCATAAACTTTAGTGTGAAGGCGCACCTACACACCGTCACGTTTCTCTCACACACGCAAAGAGAGAGAGATCGAGAGTCTGACATGCCACACAAAATCGACGCGCTACATGTAAACCATGTACTTGTTTGTATTTTCCTGTCAAAATAACGGAGTTCATCTGGAATTATTCAGCTTTTAAGAACAAGCAGAAGATATGCCGGTTTCTCCAGGGGTGGGCGGAACTAATGCGCAAACGGCAATCTCATTGGATGGCGCTCATCCCTGTTTTAATTTCAGCAAATCAGTTCAAGTGAACGCTGACAACGTGATTAACATTCATGAACCCAGCAGCTCATGTGTTGTATATTATCATTATTAGTAGTGGGATTATTATCTTTTAATAATAATTACAATTATGAATTACTATTATCTATTTTTTACAGAAACACTGAATGACCAACAATATAGGTTTTAGTTTTAGTTCTAATTACTAAAGTTCTATCATTAAATAATCATTAATTATCATAATATAATGCTTGATTGACTGATTTTAAGAGTGTACATTTAGATATTTTATAATTTGTCATTTTACAAAGATAAGATGATTTGGTGGAATATAAAATATAAAATAATAAAATAAAATATATAGCCCATAAAAAATAAATAAATAAAAAATATATATAATCAATTATATTTTATTATGTAATAGTATATCAGTCTAGGCGAGGCACCAAGGCACTAGAGCCCAAGAGGAACACCAAGGGGACATCGTCGACCTTGCTGCTGGTATGCCAAAGCAATGGAGTCCACTATCCAGTGAGACAACCTTTTGCCTGGAGAGAGCCTTTCCCTTCAGCATCCCACCATAACAGACAAAGAGCTGGTCTGAGGTCCTGAAACACTGCGTTCTGTCTACGTAAGCATGGATGGCGCGTACTGGACAGACTTGGGGTTTGGGGACGGGGAGTTTGTTCTTTTCACAGTTTAACTGATGCCTCAAACAGGCGAGGTGCCGGAGCATCAGATCCCTGTGTTCGCAAACCTGGTCTTGAGAGTGAGCTAGGAGCAGCCAGTCACCGAGATAGTTCAGGATGCGAACCCCATGTTGCCGGAGTGGCTCAAGGTCTGCCTCGACGATTTTTCTGAAGACTTGAGGGGACAGGGCTAACCCGAATGGGAGAACCATGTACTGGTATGCTTGCGCTTCGAAAGCAAACCGAAGAAACAGTCAGTGTTGAGGAAGAATGGTCGATCGCTGCAAACAATCCAATGGACGAAAACATTTTAAAATGCGTTAGGCTGACAACATCTTGAACGGAAGCCTGTGAAGGGTTTGGTACAAGATGCGCAGGTCCAGGATTGGCCGTAACCCACCGTTCTTTTTGGATACAATGAAGTAGGGGCTGAAGCCAGACTTCATTTCGGCTGGAGTCCACCACGGTATAGCGGATTCCCCAGAAACGGGGAGGAGACCGCGCAAACTGAATCACATAGCCAAGTCTGATGGTTCTTGCGAGCCAGCGGGACAGATTGGGAAGCTCCAAAAACTGAACCAGCAGATGTACCCACGAAGGGGCAGCGAGGCGGCATGACCGTCCCGGACGTGGGAGGTGGAGAGTCCCGGTACATTGCTTATGTGATTTCAACGCCATCAATAAAGCCTCGACCTCCGACAAAGTATGCTGATTTGTCCTCTTCTCTTGCCTTTTTGATCACTGGCCACAGTTTCTGCCTTGATTACCTATCTTCCCTCGTAAATCTTCATTGAAATGCAAGCCATGGTCTCAAAGAAACGGGTTGTTTTTTGCAGCTTTCCACGCTGCTTCCCTGTATCTCCTCACAACGAAGCGAATGATGACAGCTCGAGGCCTCGACTTGTTCGGGCTTTTGGATATCACGCAGTGCGCGACATCTATCGCGGCTGGCAGCTGCTCTTTTTTCTGCGGTAACACTTCTTGACAGATGCGAATTACTTTCGCATCAACATTCTCCTTCGTTGATTCTTGGATGCCATGTAGTTTCAGATTCCATCTTCTGCCGTAACGCTCCAGATTGGTCACATGAATCAAGCAAGTCAGGGTAGATTGTTCACTTTTCTCAACACGCCTTTCAATGCTGCCCATCTATTCTTTCAAATCCTTGATTTCTGAACGTGTAGGTTTAACCATCGCTTCGGGTGTTGATGAGATTAGCCAGTTTAGCCACAATTTCATCAGACTTTAAATTGTCCGTACTGGTTTGGTAGAGCATAGATTTGTTGGCGATTGGAGGCTTACTGGGTGTTATGTAAAGTGGAGGAAATTCTTGTTCTTTGCCCAGGTCATAAATAATGCCGATTTCGTAATTATGATCAGTGTTAACCAGCCTCCCATCATTGTTTGCACCTTTGCTAATAGCAGTTTGACATTCTGTACAGATTTGGGCATTTTACATCGGCATTATGATGCATGGGATTATGCCGAAATGCTGTACACTTTTGCTCAACTCGAAAAATCTTTCTAAATTCTGATCTATCCTATTTAACAATATTTGGTGCTGAGAGATCGAAAGTTCTGTCCGTTCACACTGCGATCTTGGTCGGGCCCCCTGCTTCCTATATCGTAAACTAAAGACAGCAACAAACAATCACGTTGATTTTACCATATCAATGCGAGCGCGAGTCCGATGATGAAACACTGGAAGAACTAGTTATTCAACCCAAACCTCCATCGCAAGGACAACTGAAGCATGAAGATTCTCAGTGATACACTACTTAGTTTGAGGTACATTATGAGATGTTGCAACTGTAATTCCTCACCATCAGCATTAACGTCTCGGTTACGTATGTAACCCTCGTTCCCTGAGTAGGGAACGGAGACGTTACGTCGGATGACGACGAATGGGGTTTCGCTTAGAACACCTATCGAATTCAAGTATTACAAAACGAGCCAATGGCAAAGAAATGCCATGGGTCTGCGGAATTTGCATGGCGTAACTCCGCCCCACCTCGTGGGTATAAAAGGAGGAAGCCGGCAACAAGCAGATATGTTTCTTCGCTGAGGAGCCAAGACTGAGCTCAGGCGATCCCCGCGGTACAGCAGAAAGTGGCAGGCAGACGTAACGTCTCCGTTCCCTACTCAGGGAACGAGGGTTACATACGTAACCGAGACGTTCCCTTTCGTTGTCACTCCGAGTTACGTCGGATGACGACGAATGGGGTTACCAGTCTAATCACGCCACCTTCTTGGCTGTCTTCCAGTGCCCTGCGTAAATCTGAGATCCTTGTCGTGAGACTGGCACGGATGAAGGACTCCTATTTAGCACAGGAATACCAAGGTACACTGGGGAGCATATCCCATAGCTTAGGAGGCAATATGCAATTATTGCCAACCCAGAGGGGGGGACTTAGAGAATACACATGTGACCCGAAGGAGACATGGAGAACACTGGGGTGTCCAGCCGCAGGTGGAATATTTCAACCCCAGGGGTGGCAAGGTGGCTTGCCAAGGGAAAGACACATGCTCAAGAGGCTTACAGTGGAAATACACATGTGGGGGTCGCTCAGGGGAGGGACCATGCACACGGGAGGCACCTAACCGACGCACAGGCAATAGACACTGGCGCCAACATCAGGAGTGCTGGAGGAACTCAGGGTTTTCGGGGAAGCTCACCTGAGGAGAATATCGCACGTATCCAGTCCGTGGAGTGGAATGGCGAGAAAGCGAAGACACCTGAGCGGGTCCAGTACTAGCTGGTTGAAGCGAGTACATGAGAGGACACTGGCTCCACTCGGAGATTGTAGAATCTGGCGAATGTGTTAGGTGTCGCCCAGCCTACAGCTCTGCAGATGTCTGTTAGGGAGGCGCCATGCGCTAGAGCCCAAGAGGATGCCACACTCCGGGTGGAGTGGGCAGTCACACTAAGGGGGCACGGTCGACCCTGCTGCTGGTATGCCAAAGCAATGGCGTCCACTATCCAGTGAGACAACCTTTGCTTGGAGAGAGCCTTTCCCTTCAGCTTCCCACCATAACAGACAAAGAGCTGGTCAGAGGTCCTGAAACACTGCGTCCTGTCTACATAGGCGCGGAGGGCGCGTACTGGACAGAGCAGTGCCAAGGCTGGGTCTGCCTCCTCCGGGGGCAGCGCTTGCAGGTTCACCACCTTGTCCCGGAAGGGAGTGGTAGGAACCTTGGGCACATATCCAGGCCGGGGTCTCAGGATCACGTGAGAGTAAGCCGGCCCAAATTCCAGGCACACTTCGTCAACGGAGAATGCGTGCAGGTCCCCCACCCTCTTGATGGAGGCCAATGCAACCAGGAGCGCTGTCTTCATAGACAGGAACTTAAGCTCCACTGATTGCAACGGCTCAAAGGGAGCACTCCGCAGGGCAGTTAGAACCACTGAGAGGTCGCAAGAGGGAACGAGAGGAGGGCGAGGAGGATTCAGTCTCCTCGCTCCTCTCAGGAACCTGATGATCAGGTCGTGCCTTCCAACAGACTTACCTTCGACCAGGTCATGGTGTGCGGCAATAGCGGCAACATAGACTTTCAGGGTGGAGGGAGACAGCCTTCGCTCCAGCCTATCTTGAAGGAAGGAAAGCACGACACTAATCGAACATCTCCGGGGGTCTTCTCGGTAAGAAGAGCACAAGTTGACGAAGAGGTTCCACTTCAACGCATAGACGTGTCTCGTGGACGACGTTCTAGCGAAGTGATGGTAGCCGCCACCGCTGGTGGTAGGGTACTCAAACCTGCCTCGTCCCGTCTAGGAGCCACACGTGGAGGTTCCAGAGATCGGGACGAGGGTGCCATTGGGTGCCCCGTCCCTGAGAAAGGAGGTCCTTCCTCAGGGGAATCGGCAAAGGAGGTGCTGTCGCGAGGAGTACTAGTTCGGAGAACCAGGTCCGGGCGGGCCAGTATGGCGCGACCAGAATGACCTGCTCCTCGTCCTCCCTGACCTTGCGCAGGGTCTGCGCAAGAAGGCTCACTGGGGGAAACGCATATTTGCGGCCCCGCGGCCAGCTGTGCGCCAGTGCATCCGTGCCGAGCGTGCCCTCGGTCAGGGAATAATACAGGTCGCAATGGGTCGAGTCGTGAGAGGCAAACAGATCTAACTGCGCGTCCCCGAACTGGTCCCAAATCAGCTGAACCGACTGGGGATGGAGTCGCCAATCTCCCGGGAGGGGCTGAAGCTGTGAGAGCTCGTCGGCTGCACAGTTCAGGGCTCCGGGGATATAAATGGCATGAAGCGACCTCAGATGCTTCTGACTCCATATGAGGAGGTGGCGGGCGAGTTGCGACATACGGCGGGAGCGTAGACCACCTTGATGGTTGATGTACACTACAGTGGCGGTATTGTCTGAACGGACTAGTACGTGTTGGTTCTTGAGCACGGCCCGGAAGCGGCGCAAAGCAAGACGTACGGCCAGCAACTCAAGGCAATTGACGTGCCAGAGGCGTCGGGGTCCTCTCCAGGAGCCTGCGGCTGAACCTGTCTGATGTGCTGGATGTCGCGCGGACCCGTCTGTCCGACATTCCCATATCCCAGGTCGCCCTCTCCGGCGGTGCGGTTGAGGGCTTGACCAACAGCTCTCAGCCGCTCATGAGCAGACTGACGTTGATTCTGTCCCGACGGCCCCGCCGTCCGCCCAGATCCCTCGGTCTGCCCACCGCCGAAGGCGCCCTCCCACGGCTCCCACCCCGCCCGTTCACCCGGGCCGGCTCTGGGGGCCGCGGGCGGACGCCACAGCCCCTCTCCAGCCCCGCCCCCCGCTACACGCCGGGTTAAGCGGCGCTCCTGAGACGGGCTCCTCGGGGATGGAGCAGACTGAGGTTGACTCTGTCCCGACGGCCCCGCCGTCCGCTCAGATCCCTCGGTCTGCCCACCGCCGGCTCCCACCCCACCCGCTCAGCCGGGCCGGCTCTGGAGGCCGCGGTCGGACGCCAAAACAGTCCTCTCCAGCCCCGCCCCCCGCTACACGCCGGGTTAAGCGGCGCTCTTGGGATGGGCTCCTCAGAGATGGGACTCAGTTCTTTCCAGGAGCTGGTAGCAGGACCACTCCTTTCCCCGGGTGAGGGCCGGGGAAGAATCCTTATTCTCCAAAGAACTGACTCTCCCGTCTCTGAGCACAGAGGGTTCGGACGTCACAGAGCGCCGCCCACATGCCGTGCTCTCCTCGCCCCCCTCTGTCCCGGAGGTGGTTGACATGGCGTGCCGTCCACGACCGCTTCGCCCCTGTCCCCCTCTGTCGCCAGACCCTTGACAGAGCAGGCCCCCGTGGAACGCTGGTCCTTCCCTGGCCTCCTCTGTCAGGGTGCGGTTTGACCTTGCCCCCACACCGGGCCGCTATGCCGTCCACGTCTGGGCCGGTCATTCCGCTTCGCTGCACCACCGGGGGGACGTCTGTGGTTCTCGACGCCGCTGGCACAGTTGGGAGCCTGCCTAGAGCTTCCCTATCTGTTCCGCTGGGTCGCGCGAACCATCGGCTCGGCTATGCGATTCAGTTCGCACGGTCTCCTCCCCGCTTCAGGGGAGTCCGCTCCACTTTGGTCGATGGCTATGCCCTATCATGAGAGCGGAGGTTGCTACCCTACTGGCGGAGGGTGCGATTGAGACTGTCCCTCCAGCCGAAAGGAGGTCCGGGTGTACAGCCCCTACCTCATTGTCCCAGAGAAGTCTGGTGGGTTACGGCCAATCCTGGTCCGAACCCCTCCCTTCACAGGCTGCCGTTCAAGATGCTCCTGGCCAAACGCATTTCTGGATGTGTGCGGCCACAGGATTGGTTTGCAGCGATCGACCTGAAGGACGCTTACTTTTATGTCTCCGTTCTCCTTCGACTCAGACCATACCTACGGTTTGCTGTCAGGGCACGCGCATATCAGTACGCTGTTTTCCCATTCAGGCTAGCCCTGTCTCTTCGCGCCTTCACAAGGTTGTTGAGGCTGCCTTTGTTCCTCCATGGGAACACGGGGTTCGCATCCTGAACTATCTCGGTGACTGGCTGTCTTAAGCTCACTCCTGAGACCAGGTTTGCGAATACAGGGACCCAGTGCTCCGGCACCTAGCTCGTCTGGGCCTTCGGGTCAACCGGGGAAGGAGTAAACTTTGCCCCGTGCAGAGGAGCTCTTTTCTCGGTTTAGACTTGGTCGCCTTCTCCACTCAGCCATTGCTGACTTGCCTGAGACTATCAAGCGCAAGAGTGCGGTTCCACTGAAGTTTCTTCAGAGGCTCCTGGGGCATATGGCATCTGCAGCCGCGGTTCGCCGCTCAGATTGCTTCATATGAGACCGCTTCAGCTTTGGCTCCGCGACCGAGTCCCGAGGTGGGCATGGCAACACGGCACCCTCCGAGTACACAGAATGGTGAGCATCACCTGACCCAGGGAGCGTACGGCCACTTTCGTCGCTCGGAGAGCAAGGTCAGTGACGGCGCAGCTCAGTGAAGAGCCCTGGGTCAGTCCCGCCCTCGTGCAGGTCCATGAGCATCTGGGTCAGGTGTACCAGCAGAATGACCATGGCATGCAGTGAGGCGGCTGCCAGTCCCGTGGCACTATAGGATCTCGCCACAAGCGTAGACGAAAAACTACAGGCCACGGGCGGGTGCTTAGGATTGCGCCGAGAAGAAGCACTCTGAGGACACATAGCATCGCAACAGAGCGTTCAGCCGGGGGAACCCCAGTGTACCCAAGGGCAGCGGCCCCATCGAGGGGAGGAAAGGCGGATGAGATCAGCGAGCGGTCCTGAGGAGACAAGGGGGTCTTCTAGGACTTCGAGATCTCATCATGCACGTCCGGGAAGAGAGGTATTGGGGTTTGCCGCGGACGAGGGTCGGCGGCCTTACCCAAAACCAATCGTCCCAGGAAAGCATGGCCGTCATCTCCGGATCAGACTCAGGCACAGCCGTATGCACACCGGAAGGTGGCAGCTGTGACGAGCCCTCACTTCCAGAAGACTCAAGCCCACCTAGTGATGCTGCAACAGACATGGCATCTTCCTCTGTAGCTTCAATTGAAACACGCGGGCCACCAGAGGGTAGACTCGCGGGAATCAGCAGTTCACTAGCGGGCACCGTCATTGAAGAGGGGGGCTGGGGCCACCCGCCGAAGATCGGGGGGTGGATGAGGGGACTCTCACTCTTGCGAGTTCACCGAGTCTCGACCTATATATGACGCGATGATCACGTTCCCTTGCGAGAACATGAGTCACCCACGAGCGCTGTTCAAGCATGATCAAACACACTAGACAGCGCTCGTGCCCATCAGAGTCCGATACCAGTCCGCTGCAACCAGAAATGCACGGGCGAGCCGTCTTTAAAAAGACGTGCCGCGTGCGAGCTCTTTTATGAGAGGAGAGAAAAAACTCCGCGATGTTGAAGCGCACAGGGAGACACACACACAAGGGCAGATTACTGCACAGATCAGCAGGCACTGTGAGCTCGCTGCAGATCGCCGTCACACCAACACCGGAGAGAGAAGCTCGTCTCGTAGAGCGAAGTCAGAGATGACTGTGGAGTGAAGAAATACTCTTGGCTCCGAAGCGAAAACATATCTGCTTGTTGCCGGCTTCCTCCTTTTATACCCACGAGGTGGGGCGGAGTTACGCCATGCAAATTCCGCAGACCCATGGCATTTCTTTGCCATTGGCTCGTTTTGTAATACTCGAAGTCGATAGGTGTTCTAAGCGAAACCCCATTCGTCGTCATCCGACGTAACTCGGAGTGACAACGAAAGGGAACTAGTGCATGTCCATCAACACACCGATTATTTTACTTATACTAATTTATTTACAGAATATTTTTCTAATATATTGTGGTGAACACTTGGAAAATGTATCAATAACAGTGCATGTATCCAATACATTAGCCGAGCTCAAGTGTGAATGACTGATTTAACATAAACGTTGGTAATACAAATCTTGCTCCATGCTTAATCTTTCCTCAAAGTAGTGAGAACGACAGACAATCTGCATTAATAGACACAGTGACCACACCGCACGTGGAGTGTTTCCTTGACAACAGTTGAGGGTATAGGAAAAAAGATGGCAGCGGGAGTCTCTGAGGACACATCTGTGCAACCGTATCAGTTTGAACCGGAGTTGGAACAAGATGACGGCCCGAAGAAGTTCGACAATTAAGGCTCGAACATGACGTTTCTGAATGGTTGGTTATTATATTGTCACTTTGATCTATCTTTGTGTTCTGGCAGGGTAGAGTAACTTAGTGAGATGTACAAACGTTATGTGTTTACTGATGTAAGTTATACGTACTCAGTTTGTAATAACACAATAACCATAACGCGTTGTTCATTATAAACGTGGGATTATTAATTATATTGAGAACGTCGTACATAGAAAACATGCCGTATGTACACTGAGTGTAAACCTTAGCCGCATTCATCGTGAAGCGATTTGCAAAGATTAATATAAAGGTTTATAACATTTTACACTTACTTTTTCTGGAGGTTCAGCAGGGAGACATGAATAGTTGGTAACGATTCTTTTTTCAGAAGCAGCTTCTTATCAAAATCAGCTTTATAAGTTACTTCCTTCGTTAATAAAGCAGTCTGGTGAGAAAAGATTTGCGAATCGCGCAAACATGAAAGCATTAACGTTGCTCGTGGGGAATATTCCCTTCGAAAACAAAACTCAGCCACTGTGTCTTCAGTGGTTCGGATTTAGGAACATCAAAATGACTGCTGTGTTTATTATTACACCCAAGAACAGAACACCACAATCGCTTAGACGCCATTCTGCTCCAGCGTATCAACAATGACGGACTATGATGACTGACAGCTCGCTCAGGGCACGGATCTGTTGAAACGCTGCTGTCAATCAACAATCGTGGGAGGGGCGTCTGATTTAGTGACGTCACAAAATCGAACGGCTCAATTTGAGGCAGGGGAAAACATAAGGAGATTAAAACAAAAACACTGGATAGATTTTTATCATTATATGATGGTTGTGTACAGGCACTGCCAACACACATTTCAGTACAATCAACTTGAAAAAGTGCATGTACCATTATATGACCCCTTTATGACCACTGATTTTTCACATGCTCATCCTTGGACAGTGAAAAAAAACTGTCTTTATCTTCACATTGTAGAGCACAGCGTCTTCTTGACATGGTATTATCCAGTATCCACAGGAATCAGCTGCTGTTTTCACAACACGTCATTAACCCGGAAGTCGGCCATATTGGCGGCACTGACCGTAAACAATGCCACTGCACTGAACTCACAAATTTGGCTAATTAATGCTGCTGAAAATGGTCAATTATTGTCGTGTTTTGGGCTGTACTAATCGGTCGCACCGGGAAAAACATTTGGAGTTCTATAGACTGCCAAAAGTTATAACAAATTAAGGAGAAAAGTGCAAGAAACTAAGGAAAGAACGCGTTTGTGGTTGAGAAGGCACAACATCAGCTCATCAACCTCATGTGTAAATGCTAAAAAGTTCACTATAGCTAGGTTCACACTGTCAGTCCAAATCCGATTATTTTTGTATCCGATTGGAATCTGACCTAAAATTATTGATGTCCACATTGTGTATTGCAACTGTTCAGATCCGATATGTGTCCCTGCAGGTCTTTCGTTTTCCGGAATATCTGCATTGGTTTCTATGGTAATGACGTTGCGCTGGCAAGCATGCGACACAAACAACAACCACAACATGAAGGGGTTTGCAATAGAGATGTTGTCTTGATGTTGCCACCGCGATGGACTATTGCGCCTTGAGGCTGCAGCAGAACCGTAGGAGGGAGGCTGGTATGAGTGGCTTTTTTTCAGAGCTCGTCTCCACCGATTTCAAAAATAATCACTTTCTGCTCGTCCAGCACTTTGCAACAACACAGCATTTTTTCGGCAGTGACTTTCAGCACGTTTCTGTCTGACCTTTACATTTTACGTGGCATGAGAAAGTCACATAGACCATGCGAAATCCGATCAGAGCAGTCAAAATTAAATGGATTTCCAGATATGTGATTTGAATATGGATTCAAACCACATTAGAATGTAACTTGAAACGTATTTGTAAAAATCGTATTTCATGTGATGTTTTGCTGTACACGTTAGCTAATTCTGGTCAGATTTCAATTGGATATGCACAAAAATCGGATTAGTACTGACAGTCTGAACGTAGCCTATGTCGGGATAAGAAATAGAAGGAAGAATTGTCGGGTCGTCAGTCCACGACAAAGAAACTAGCTTGTACGGATCTATACCAGCTATTAATTTTAGTTTGACAAAATGTTGCATCCTTTCTTGCTTACTAAGTCCTTCTCTATATGATTTAGCAGCTTCCACACGTTTTTTCCGTGGTTTAGACATCATAAATTAGAGTAACAACGTGTTCAGTAGTACATTAGCAGTGCAAGTTGTTTACATCCAAGTATCTCCAATATAGCTGCACATCCGGGTAACTGACCAAACCGTTACGTAGGTGCAAACGCTCTATAGTATTAGCTTAATTTCGCCTGCAATTATTATACTGGATTAAAATGTGGTTTGAAGGTAATCGCTCAGCATCTGAAGCGAGTCCGCTAGTTGAAAAGTGCGCTGTCCGGAGGTGGGGAATATCATGTGCGCATGGCCGAATTGAGTCTGGCCTGAGTGTGAATCCTGCAATATCTGCTTTTGATCTTGTAGGTGTCTGATCCACTATGAGAAGAGAGAACTGTTCGGCTTGCCTGCACTTCTCACTACTCCCCTCACTATAGCTGCCTGCTCTCCCCTATATTTCAGGCGAGACACATCTCAAACAAGCCTCTTGTTTGTTTCCTTAGTGATTAATCAGTCTCAGGTGTTCCTTGTTACTGTCACAGATGCCAATCCTGAAAATCCTTCCATTCACCACCAGAGGTCTCTCTCGCCTGAGTATTAATTTCGGACTACATTTCACATCAACCCACATACCTGGAATGATTACACACACACCTGAAATCCATTTTACAGACTATTTAAGCTCTGAGCACGCCAAGCTCAGTGCTAATACTTCATGTGATTCTTGAATGTATCAAGTATGAACAAGAAAGGAACAATATAATAGGAGAAATTCAGAAAAATGGAATTCAAGAATTCATTTTTAAGGTTTTTATAAAATGGTCAGGTGAAATAAATAGTAAAGCATTCTTTGATTTTATTAGGGTGACAGGGCTGATACATAGAATATAAAACTCTGTTCCACACTCCGGAGCAGAAGGTGGTGATAATGCACCTAATACTCTAGTTGCCAGCCGCTGTTAAAAAACAAGAAGAAGAAGAAGCAGCTCAGTGCGAAGTCTTGTTTTGCCACGGCTGACATTTCTGAGTGTATTTCGCTTGTACTTTATCTTGCCTGGTTTTGACCATTGCTGTTTTTGGACTTGTTATGACCCTTACTGCCTGCCTTTGACTCTGTTCTGTTTTGGATTTCTGTGATTGTTTGATGCCTGCCCTGACCGCCTGCCTGTTATGACCATGTTTGCTGCTTTATCTACGTTGCTGTTAATCCTGGTGCTTTGACCCACTCATGTTTGTTGTTAACACTCCAGTTATATAATATAATGAGTCTCAGTTACAGAAGACTTTAGCAACTACAGAACCAGCAGTCATCATGCAACTATTCAACAAAGTGTCAGCTTAAGCTAACCTGCTCGCTGTATATCAACAACAGCTAGCCTCGCTAACAGAGGAAATGGTAAAGACATTGCAGAGCCTACGATTGACCGCCCCAGATCCCGCACCTCAGACGCCTCTACCGAGTCAGATAACCAGTCCCAGTCCCCGCTTGGCCTTCCCTGAAAATTTGATGGAACAGTAGCAAAATGTAAAGGATTTTTTAATTCAATGTTCATAGCACAACAATCCACTTTATACCCAAATGATGAAAGCAAGATCTCCCTTGTATGCTCATTGCTCACCGGGAAGGCTTAAGACTGGGCCACAGTGGTCTGGTCTTACCAGGGTCTGAGTAATACCACTTTTGATAACTTCATTCAGCAGTTACGGATGTTTTCGTACACCCTGAGGGAGGAAAGAATCCAGAAATACCACAGCGGACTATGCTCTGACTTTTCGGACTTTGGCTGCACAGAGTGTTTGGGTTGAGGACACTTTAAAACTCCTGTTCCACAATGGACTGAATAGCGAGGTACAATCCGAGCTGGCCTGTCGGGATGAGGGGAGAACATTGGATCAATTCATTGATTTAGCGATCTGTATTAACAATCTTTTTTGCTCTCGATGACCCAACAGAAACCTTACGTCGCTGCATCAAACTAGCATCTCCTCAGACGATTCTGAACCAATGCAAATCGGACGTACTCATCTTTCCACGAAGGAACGTGAACGCCGTATAAGGGAACATCTCTGTCTGTATTGTGGCCAAGATGGTCACCTGAGAGCTAAATGTCCCACTCAACCATCACAACACTCTTCTCAGAGGGTGATTTCCTCCTTTTTTCCAAGTCAGTGCACATCATGCATTGAGGACACACAGAAACGAAAAAGCTTTTCATTCCCCTTACAACCCCATCATCCTCAGTTTACCCTGGCTTCAGAAGCACAATCCATTGATTTTTTTGGCAGGAGAAACAAATCACTTGTTGGGAGACCTATTGTCACTCCAGCTGTCTGAGACCCGTAGCTCCATGTCTTATTAGAAGTGCTACCATCCATGATGACACTCCCTTGCCTGACCTGCCCAGCAAATATTCTGACCTCACTGAAGCCTTTAGCAAAGACCAAAGCCACACAACTACCTACTCATCGCTCCAGAGATTGCTCCATTGAACTGTTACTTGGTATCACACCACTTAAACCCCTTTTCCACCAAAGCGTTTTGAGAGCCGGTTCGGAGCCGGTGCCTGCTCGCGAACCAGTTCTTTGTGTTTCGACAGCCAAAGAACCGGTTCTCGGCCAGGAAAACTGGTTCCAAAGCGGCACCAACTCTTTGCTGGACTAGAACCAGAGAACCGTTCTTTTACCACGTCATGCTTACGTCGGGGGCTGGGGGCGGGTTTAGATGTGTCCTAAACATCTTTTCTGACCGCAAAGCCAGGAGAAACATTTGCAGAAACACGATGTAGTCCGCCATTGTAATTGTTATGCTTGAAGTTGGCGCAAGCGTTTCTAGCTTTTTTTTAAAAAAAATTATTGAAAACGTTATGTAAGCAAAGAAGAAAACAGTCACAAAATAGAACAAATAAACGGAGAGAAAAAAAAAAGACAAGACAGTGTACATAACTATTCAGAAAAGCTTACATATCAAAGGAAAAGATTAAAAGACTTACATATTTCAATTGTTTTTAAAGCCTTCTTGGTTCACGAGTTAGAGATAATCCCAAAGTAATGTTGTACTTGCAAGCGTTTCTAGCTGAGACGTAAAGCGACGTACACAGTGACGTAACGACGTCGTTCGCTGGGCGCTCTAGAAGTGGAAAAACAAACAGGTTCTGAGGAGGTTCGCAAGTTGAACCAACTCCGAACCAACTTTGAACCAGCACCAGTTCCGAACCCGTACTTTTTTGGTGGAAAAGGGGTATTAGAGGAATAATCTTTCCCCTATCTGAGCCAGAGGCCTAAGTAATAAAGGAATACATCGAAGAGGAACTGGCCAAGGGCTTCATTCGACCATCTACCTCACCAGCCTCGGCCAGATTTTTCCTTGTGTGTAAGAAAGATGGCGGCCTCCGACCTTGTATTGATTACTGGGGTCTCAATGATATAACAGTAAAGTTACGATATCCATTACCGCTAGTGCCGGCAGCATTACAACAATTAAGAACAGCCAAGTATTTCACTAAGCTTGAAATTCGCAGTGCCTTTAACCTGATCCGCATCCATGAGGGCAACAAATGAAAAACTGCTTTTTTAACCAGTAGTGGGCACTATGAATACCAGATCATGCCATTCAGATTTTCCAACAGTCCAGCAGTCTTCCAGTCTTTCATGAATTACTTATTCAGGGACATGTTAAACCAATGGCTAATCTTTTACATTGATGATATCTTAATTTATTCCAGCACGCTGGAGAACACATCCAGCATGTCAGAGCAGTCCTGAAACATCTAATCAAACATCAACTGTATGCAAAAGCGGAAAAGTTAATTCCATCAGACATCCATTTCCTTTTTGGGTTACATAATCAGTTCTGAGGTGGTAGCCATGGATGACAGTAAGACACATGCAGTTCTGAATTGGCCACAATCCACCTCAATGAAGGAACTACAGCGATTTCTGGGAACATGAAATTTTAGCTCCATCGCTGCTCCTCTCACATTCATGGTGAAGGGAAAACACCATACGCTCTGTTGGTCAACTGCAGCTATTTAGTCCTTCAATGATCTAAAGAAGCGCTTTACCTCTGCACCCATATTACATCCCCCTGATCCTTGCCTCCCATTCGTGGTCGAAGTGGACGACTCTAACACAGGAATCGGCGCTATTCTGTCTCAGCTTCAAGGTACATATACATTCAAACGAACATACCTATGGACTGAACAGGTGATGCGCATGTGCGCGCCGCCTGCGTTTTTGAGGTTTGCGCAGAGATCGCCTTCGAACCTATTTCAGGGAGTGCGTTCTCGAGCCACCAGGCACTGTTTTATGCCGGATCACGCCTGCTGATCGAAAGTATGATGTTGGCAATCGTGGACTATTGGCCATGAAGGCAGCTTTTGAGGAGCTTTTGAGGAGTGGTGACACCAGTTAGTATGATGTATGTTTGGTCCCCTCTAAACAATCACTGAAATCTTGAATATCTTCAGCCAAGAGGTTAAACCCCAGGCTGACTAGTTGGGTATTATTTTTTACTCGCTTTGATTTCACCATCACATATCACCCAGGCACTAAGAACGTCAAAGCTGACTCACTCTCTCGCCCAAAGCTGACTCACTCTCTCACCAGCATGACACAGACATTCAAAACCCTACCCCAGAACCCATAATTTCTACAGCTCTAATCCTGGCCCCAGTACAATGGGACATTAGGACAGAAATCACACAGGCTCACACTCAGGACACACCTCTCCCAGAATGCCCTCCGAATTTGACTTATGTGCCACGGAATCTACGAGATAGGGTCATCCATTGGGTTCTTTTTTTTGCCAGCTCAATGTCAATGTAAGCCTCACATCTGGGTATCATCCACAGTCTAATGGTCAAACTGAACACTTAAATCAAGAACTTACACTATTCTTGAGAACATATTCAACAGAACTAATCGGACTGGCATTGCTTCCTTCCCTGGGCAGATTATGCTTAAAATTCACTTCAGAAGCCCTCTACCGGCATGACCGTTCCAGTGCGTCCAGGGATTCCAACCCCGCTTATTTCCCTGGTCAGGGGAACCTTCTGATGTAAAAGTTGTCAACAACTGGCTTCAACGAAGTGAAAGGGTATGGGACCAAGCACATGTCCATCTTCATCGTGCCATTAACAGACAGAAGGAACAAGCTGACCGCCACCTGCGTTCCAGTCCCTATTACACTCCAGGACAATGGTATGGCTGTCAACGTGGGAACTTTGCCTCTACTTGCCGTGAAAAAGCTCAGTCCCAGGTATGTTGGTTCTTTCAAAATCTTGAGACAAATATCCCATGTATCTATCGTCTTCAACTGCCGTCTATTTACCTCATCTCTCCCACTTTCCATGTATCTTTGCTGAAACATGCCAGTGGACCGAGGGAGGAGGAAGTGGGCAGTCCCCTGAGCCCCCGACTCATAATCGCGGAAGGCGAAGAGGCGTATCAAGTCCGGGAGCTTCTGGACTCCAGACGTCGGGGTCACAGTGGCCAATGCTGAAAATCCTTCCATTCGCCACCAGAGGTGTCTCTTGCCTGAGTATTAGTTTCTGACCACATTTCCCAACAACACACTCACATAAACCCTATTTTACAGACTATTCAAGCCCTGAGCACAGCAAGCTGAGAGTGAAGTCTTGTTTTGTCACGGCTGAAATTTCTGAGTGTTTTTCCACTTGTACTTTATCTTGCCTGGTTTTGACCCTTGCTGGTTTTGGACTTGTTGCCTGCCTTTTGACTCTGCCTTGCTTTGGGTTACTCTGTGATTGGTTGCTTCCTGCCTTTGACTCTGCTCAGTTTTGGATTGCTGTGATTGTATGCTGCCTGGCCTGACCACCTGCCTGTTATGACCACGTTTGTTGCTTCATCTACGCTGCTATTAATCCTGCTGTTTTGACCCACTCATGTTTGTTTGTTGACACTCCAGTTACATGTTAAACTGCACATGGATATCAACCCAAGATCGTCTGGGTCTCCGTCACAGTTATCCTCTTTTTATCCTGTGTTTCAGTCTTTATTTGTTTGTAAAGCTGTTATGTTCCTGCTTTTTGAATCATGTTTCATGGTCCTCCTCCGGGTTCTGATTTAGGCCTCAGTTTGGATTATCTTTGCTTTTGGTTTTTAATAAACTTTCCTGCAAATGGATTCTCGCCTCTCTTCGTCCTTGCCCAAACGTAACATTCAGAGTTGTGAGGTCCAGACAGTCAACGCTCATGTACCTTGGTGACAACAGCCTTATCTCAGAAAGCCCTTCTAACATTTAACACTGGCTCTGATGTCTCTGTGATTAAGCTTTGGATGTTAAAATATACTTTAAGCGGAGCAAATTGTAACACTCCTAATGAACAAGTTTTATTTTTCATTATTCTATTTATTTTTTACTTTTATGACACAAGATGCTTTTCAGTTTTATAGCTGATTGTGAACAAATACCTTTAGTTTTTTTATCATCCCTGCAAATAAAAGCCCAGCTATGCAAGAGTGCATTTTGTTTTCTGCTTAGTGCTTAATACACTAAAAGAGGCTGTACTGTAGCAACGATAGGTGGAAGAAACTGCAATTTGTTCTACTGTCTGTTCAAAATAAAACAAAAGAAACCTAGCGTTGTGAATTTATAGCTTTTCCGAAAACACTTTATTTTACTTTTCAATTCTCACTATTACATAGTTGCTTATTAGCATGCAGATTACTAGAATATTGTTTGTTTACTAGTATTGAACCGTGACCTGTACCATACCATGACTTCTGTGTGTGTATATATACATGTTTATATATGTAGGTTTCTTTTATACATATACATAATACATAAACATTATATATATATATCAGCCTGAATGTCTGCAATTATCAAATATGTCATGATAAAACATAATTTAATACATTTACCTAAACTAAATGATATAACGTGACAATAGTTCTAAGCATCCAAGTTAGCTAACTGGTTTCTTAACTTCTGAATACACAGGATATGGATAAACCTTCACTGAATTGACAATGTCGTCTTTAAAGGAATCGAAAGGAATCAAAATAATAACTCTCAATTCTGATTTGAATAACTCACCTAAAAAACAAACCTTTTACCTTTTACACCTTGTATGACACTGAAGCTGTATTCCTCCACTTGCTTGAAAGCTGTAAAGTTTTGCAGTCTGAAAGTTATATATTTTTAAAATGCAATACGATTGTTGTGGCCAGGTGTCAGGGATCAGTCAGGCTCCACCATCACCCAATCACAGAGATCACTATCACCTGAATAATAATCTCTCACACACACACACACACACACTTCTCGCGAGAGAAGCAGCGAAATTCACTTATTAAATAAAAGTATTAAAATAGTAAGAATTTAAACAAATTTACACAGCAAGAAGAAAACAGCTGTCTATGAAAGAGGACAACTAAAAGAAAAAGTCTCGCTACTGTATATCAGTGCAAGTAAAAGTTGTGAAGTTATTTTATACAGCTGATACATTTAAGCTCACATGTAGTCATTTTATAGTTTCATCTATTGATGCTAAAGCCTATTTATATTACCTTTATATATTTATTCATTTAAACTGCGTAATAATAATTGATGAACTAAAATTGTACATGTGTGATTGATAAAGGGTGTAATAATTACATAAATAATATCTAAATCATACAAATGTATTATTCTAAATAAGCATCACTAAAAACCAGACGATTTTGTCTTTAAAAATCATTTGCTATGTAGTGACCTTTAATTTGGAATAGAAACAGGTGGAGTGACTTTATCGCATCAGACATGTGTCACTTTGCTCACAGCTGATTGGTCCAAGTTCAGTTTGCAACCTCTTACCTGGAACATAACCTGCCCCGGACCAGGTTAGCCGTGTAGCGTAAGTTACTATGGCGATGAACACTGCTAAAAGCCAAACCACTTTCATGGTCCCTAAAACCCAGGGTTGACGCAAACTAAACTGAAACATAGCTGACTAGCCACCTAAACCGGCTTCATGGTATAGGCCCCTGTTTTATGTCCGTATACCCGCCAATCTCAAATAAACTGTTTTTTAACCTTATCATCCTTGTTGTGAGTCTATGTGTCCATATACTATGTGAGTATATGGAATCTGTCTCTAGCGGCCAGTTGATGAATTGCAGTTTAATTCACTTCCGTGTTGGCTTTACAAGAGAGACTGGAAGGTTGCCGCTTGGTAATGACGCATGACGCGCTGAACCGACTCTGCTCTTCCTGTTGAATAAAGTGTGATATAAATGAGTGTCCTGTCATTCTAAAATTCTCCGTTCACTTAGCATCTGTGAAGTGGAGCAGAACAACGACCCACCAGTCCTTGTTACGGATTCACATCCACAGACGACTGGTTTTCAGCGCGGGGAGGAGCCTTTCTTTAATTTTTTTTATCATAAAACAGGAGTGTGTAGACTGCTTATATCTAATATAATCTTATCTATATCTATATAATCTATATATAATACCTTCCTGTTTCAGCAATGCAATTGGCTGTTGGGATCTGGTGTAGAAATGATTTGCATAGTCAAGTTCACAGTTTAAACAGTATATATAAAGTTTTACCTATGCAGTATTTAATTGTAAGTTTAATTGTATGCATAGAGTACAAACATGAGTCTTGTAAGTGAAACAGGTAAATTTAGCTCAAAGGTAATTATTATTTAAAGGATTTTTGACAATCACTTTTCTACAGTTTGGTCAAATGAGTCGTCCAGCGCTCAATTGAAGGGGCTGTAACTATTAACTCTGTGATTCATCTTCATTTATATAGCGCTTTTAACAATGTAGATTGTTTCAAAGCAGCTTTACAGAGATAAACATATAATTTAAGGTAACAGAGATTGGTTTGGTTTTATAGTGGCTCTTGAAAAATGTTTTTTCCAGCTAAAGTTAGTTTTGATTGATTCACTTCCGTCTAAATGATCATTTGTTATTAAATTAGGGGCCGCTAAGACGACACCGTTCTCTCTAAACAGACTTTAAACGTGAACCTGTGATAGACGCTGATGGCGTTCACATGCGCATTAATTTATTCTATAGTTATGTGCGTTTGAATATATGTGCGCAGGTTTGTAATTCCTTACAAACCATGCCTAAACAAACTACTTGCCTATAAATTTTGATGCAGAATTTTTATTTTATCTTATCACTTTGGGTAGGTACGCGAACCGAAAAATTCTACAACGCTTTATCTGTAGAGTGGTATAGGGATCCTCCATAGGGAGAGGCTAGTTGGCACTTCAGCACTGCATTGTCATCGGGTCCAGGCGAAAGTCCTTTGTCAGATCTGGAAACGGCCTGGATCCGGCAGGCTGCGGGAAAACCTCGGGATAAACAAAGACACTAAAATTAGTGTAGATGCCATTCTTCTTATGATGTAACGAGTACATCAGGATTTGAGGGAAGTGTTCCCAGTTCCGGCTGACCTAATCTAAGCAGCCTAATATTGAATTATAGAAGTCTATAGAGTGTTAAGTGAATGCTAGGTCAAAGAGATGTGTTTATAGTCTAGCTTTGAACTGATAGACTGTGTCTGCTTCCCGGACAATGTTAGGAAGATTGTTCCAAAGTTTTGGTGCTATTTAGGAAAAGGATCTACCGCCAGCAGTCGATTTATATATTCTAGGTATTATCAACTGGCCGGAGTTTTGAGATCGCAATAGACGTGAAGGACTATAATGCGTTAAGAGCTCATTCAAGTATTGGGGAGCTAAACCATTTAGTGCTTTGTAAGTAATCAGCAATATTTTAAAATTTATACGATGTTTAATAGGGAGCCAATGCAGTGTTGACAGAACCGAGCTAATATGGTCGTACTTCCTGGTTCTGGTAAGAACTCTAGCGGCTGCGTTTTGAACTAGCTGTAGTTTGTTTATTAAGCATGCAGGGCAACCACCCAGTAGAGCACTACAATAATCTAGCCTTGATGTCATGAACGCATGAACTAGTTGTTCCACATTTGTCAATGAGAGCATATGACGTAATTTAGATATATTTTTAAGATGGAAAAATGCGGTTTTACAGACACTAGACACGTGACTTTCAAATGAAAGATTGGTATCAAAGAGCACAACCAGGTTCCTAACTGACGACGAAGACTTAGCAGAGCAGCCATCAAGTGTTAGACGGTATTCTAGGTTATTACGTGTGGAAGTTTTTTGTCCAATAATTAGAATCTCTGTTTTTTCAGAATTTAGTAGTAGGAAATTACTAGTCATCCAATTTTTGATATCAACTATGCATTCCGATAATTTTGTGAATTGGTGAGTTTCGTTAGGTTTGGAAGAAATATAGAGCTGAGTATCATCAGCATAAGAGTAAAAGCTAATTCCATGTTTCCTAATGATATCTCCTAAAGGTAGCATGTACAGAGTGAACAGCAGCGGTCCTAGTACTGAGCCTTGTGGTAAGCCATACTGAACTTGTGATCGATAAGACATCTCTTCATTTACTGCTACAAACTGATAGCGGTCAGATAAATATGATTTAAACCATGCTAATCCAATTCCACTAAAGCCAACATAGTTTTCTAGTCTATTTAAGAGAATGTTGTGGTCAATGGTGTCAAATGCAGCACTAAGATCAAGTAACACTAATAGAGAGATACAACCACGATCGGATGATAAGAGCAAATCATTTGTGACTCTAATGAGAGCTGTCTCAGTACTATGTGCGGTCTAAATCCTGACTGGAAATCCTCGCAGATACCATTTCTTTTAAGAAAGGAACACAGTTGTGAGGATACTACTTTTTCTAGTATCTTTGACAGAAAAGGTAGATTTGAGATCGGCCTGTAATTGACTAATTCTGTAGGATCGAGTTGCATTTTTTTAACAAGCGGTTTAATCATAGCCAGCTTAAAGGTTTTTGGTACGGATCCTAGGGACAAAGATGAATTAATGATGTTAAGAAGAGGATCTATGACTTCTGGAAGCATCTCTTTCAGTAGTTTAGTCGGTATAGGGTCTAACATACATGTTGTCGATTTAGATGAATTAACGAGTTTGCAAAATTCTTCCTCTCCTATGGCAACAAATGAATCAAATTTTACCTCGGGGAGACTATAATGCACTCCCCGATGTGATGCTGTAGTAGACTGTTGCATAGTTATAATTTTGTCCCTAATATTATCTTTTTCGTTAGTGTAGCCACTTTTTCAAATAAATACCTTGGATTATGTTTATTTTCTTTTAATAGGGTTGAAAAATAAGCAGATCTAGCAGCTTTTAAAGCCTCTCTGTAAGCAATCAAGCTCTCCTTCCATGAAATCCGAAATACCTCTAGTTTTGTTTTCTTCCAGTTGCGCTCCATTTTTCTGGCTGCTCTCTTAAGGGCCCGGGTGTGCTCGTTGTACCACGGTGTTGGACTATTTTCTTTAATCTTCTTTAAGCGCAACGGAGCAACTGTATCTAAAGTGCTGGAAAGGAGAGAAGTTTCTGTTGCAATATCAAGTTCTTCTAATCTATCTGGGATGCTGAGACGATGAAACTGATCAGGAAGATTATTAATAAAGCAATCTTTAGTGGCAGAAGTGATAGGTCTAACATACTTGTAACACGGAGTTGGCTTTGCAGCCTTGGCTAAATGAAGTTTACACGAGACTAGATAATGATCTGAGATGTCGTCGCTCTGCTGCAGAATTTCAACAGCATCAATACTGATTCCATGTGATAATATTAGATCTAGAGTATGATTACGACAATGAGTAGGTCCGGACACGTGTTGTCTAACACCAATAGAGTTAAGAATGTCTTTAAATGCCAATCCCATTGCATCTTTTCCATTATCTACATGTATATTAAAATCACCAACAATTAGGACTTTATCTGCAGTCAATACTAATTTTGATAGAAAGTCAGCAAATTCTTTGATAAAATCTTTATGGTGCCCTGGTGGCCTGTATACAGTTGCCAGCAGAATTCTCAAACTTGATTTATCGTTTACATTATATATTTTTACATTAAGCACCAACACTTGAAAAGAAATATATTTTAAACTAGATTTTTTAGTGGTTTTGAAAATATTACTATAAATTACAGCAACACCTCCCCCTTTGCCTTTCAGCCGAGGTTCATGTTTATAACAGTAATCATGAGGGGTGGACTCATTTAAAGTAATGTAATCGTCTGGTTTTAGCCAGGTTTCTGTCATACACAGCACATCTAGGTTATAATCTGAAATCATATCATTAACTATGAGTGCTTTTGAAGTAAGAGATCGAATATTCAGCAACCCAAGCTTCATCGTTTGCTCATCTGTATTATATCTATTTTTTATTTGTTGAATATCAATTACATTTTTAACCTTAGATCGGTTTGGACGTTTTTTGGATTTCCAAATTCGGGGAACAGACCCAGTCTCTATATGATGATATCTAGGTGAAAGAGCCTCTATGTGATGGGATTTATCTGACCTTGGTGACGCGAGGCCGCTAGCAGACGGTCGGTTTAGCCAGTTTGTCTGCTTCCTGACCTGAGCCCCAGATTGTCATGTTTTGTCTGTAAGACTATGAGCCAAATTACTAGAGAGAAGAGCAGCACCATCCCAGGAGGGATGAATACCATCTCTTTTCAACAGGTCAGGTCTGCCCCAAAAACTTTTCCAATTGTCTATGAATTCTATATTATTTTGCGGACACCACTTAGACAGCCAGCCATTGAGTGATGACAATCTGCTAACTATCTCATCACTCCTTCGAACAGGAAGTTACAGTGCCTGACATCGTACTTGCGAGTTCAAACACCTCTTTAATATAAATTTTGGTGATCTCCGACTGGCGGAGTCGAACATTAGTGCCGACGTGAATAACAATCTTAGAGAATTTACGAATAGCATTAGCCAGCACTTTTAAATTTGCTTTGATGTCAGGCGCTCTGGCTCCCGGCAAACATGTGACTATGTTGGCTGGTGTCCCTATTTTCACGTTCCGTGTAATAGAATCGCCAATTACCAGGGCACAATCAACAGAATTCTCAGTGGGTGTTTCACTGAGTGGGGCAAATCGATTTGTTGTGGTAATCGGAACGAAAGAGTGGTTTTTTGATCCGTGACTAGAGCGATCCCTCACTGTCACCCATCTGCCTGGTTGCACAGGCAATAATTCAGCCGGAACCGAATCATGTAAAGAGTTCACTATGCTAGGCGCATCCAAAGTAGAATCTAAAGCTCTAGCACACTTACTATCCTCAATTAAAGTTTGGATGCGTGTTTCTAATTCTGAAATCTTCTCCGTCAGCATGAAGTGCAGGTGACAATAACAGGACAAGACATTACTCACCGTGTTTGTTGACTGATTCTTACTCACCTGGGCTTTTTATGAACTCAGAGGCGCGGGCGCACGAGAGAAAAATAAATAAATAACTGAGCGCACGGGTGGCGCGTTAACAGGCTAGCGAGTTACTAGCGTGTTGTTCTAACAATAACGGAAGCTAGCGATGTCAGGTTAATCTGAGATGTTGTCTAAGCTGTATTTAGTAGTATAAACAACTAGAAATGGTAGTAAATGATGGTTCAAAACAGAAATAAATACAAAGCTAATACGAGGCTTAGACGGAGCTTACAGCCTCGAAGCAAACAAAACACAGAAGGCAGCTAGGCAGACAGGAGCAATCGATCAGGATCAGGAACAGCAATCGAACCATGGATATTAATATCCAAAGTTTAGTGAAAACAAAATGTATTAACATGGTAACAAGATTAAAGACATTAACTTGTGAGCACATAACACAAGACACTTCTCTTTAAATACAAACGAGACTTTATTGAACTATTCTAATACACAAAAACTAATCTAACACAAACACACACTCATTCACACGAGCAGCAGGAAGAACGAAAGAAAGAAAGTGAGAAAAGATAAGTTTGTTCCCCAAACTATATGGAGTTTACAATGCCTAATTTTACTAAACATATCTTCATCTGCATACCATTTCCATATGCATATTTCCATCCACAGTCTACTGTTACAGTGTGCTGGCAGTCGGCACATAGAGAGCAAAGGCTTGGATCTAGAGCAGCAATATTACTTTTATTGAACAAAACTAAACTTTTCAATAAAACAAAGGCATCGACTGAGGAAAAACTCTAAACTTAGTGCATCAAAATATAGAAAATAACTGACCGACACAAGAAGCAAACACAGGGCTATATATACACAAGAACGCAAGCACAAAGCAGGTGGCAGACATATTCAGTAACCATGGAAACAAACAAGGATTAATCAAACAAACACGGGCGAGAGTCCACAATGGAACTGATGGAGGGAGGCGCATCGGTGGTGAGTCCAGGTGGAACCAATCTCAATCTCTGATGGTCCCTCTGCTCTGCCTGATTCTCCAGCTCTAAGGGCTCCAAGACTGGAGGGCCAAGGCAAAGCTGACGGCTTGTGTTCACTCGCTGTGCATCTGGAGAGACAGAGGACAACGGTGGAGCCGGAGGGGTGGAGCCGGAGGGATGGAGGGGGGTGGAGCCGGAGGGGTGGAGGGGGGTGGAGCCGGAGGGGTGGAGGGGGGTGGAGCCGGAGGGATGGAGGGGGGTGGAGCCGGAGGGGTGGAGGGGGGTGGAGCCGGAGGGGTGGAGGGGGGTGGAGCCGGAGGGATGGAGGGGGGTGGAGCCGGAGGGGTGGAGGGGGGTGGAGCCGGAGGGGTGGAGGGGGGTGGAGCCGGAGGGATGGAGGGGGGTGGAGCCGGAGGGGTGGAGGGGGGTGGAGCCGGAGGGATGGAGGGGGGTGGAGCCGGAGGGGTGGAGGGCTAAAGCATAGCTGGAGGACTGATCAAGGCAGAGCCAGATGGACGAGAGTTCATTGTGAAGACAAGGTGGAGCTGATGGGTCTACAGGCCAAGGAGTCATGCACTCTCCTATAAGCAAAATATTTTAATGGTTTTAAATCTAATTTATGGAGTTTTGCCTTTAAATACAAATCTATGTTAGAATGTTTGGATATTTTTACTGGAAACTGAACAGGTACTTATTTTCCAGTATTACAATTCTCTAACATCAACTCCTCACACAGAACGTTCTAAACAAAAGGCATTTTCATAATGCTTGGAAGACTGTGTTATCATTAGGCTACTGCACAGTAAACCTGTGTGTGGTGCGGCAGCAGCCGTACAGATCTGTCATTGTTCTACAACACTAAGAGTCTGTGAGTGTCTGTCATTATCCAGACACTGGATGATTAGTGCATCCACAACAAATATTTAAACTCATAATTAGTTCTTAAATATTTTTTTAACTTCTTATGATTTAATATAATTTAAGTGCTTGACTCCATTAATGAGAGTGTCATATTTAATATAAAGGAGTATATCAAATAGAAAACCTTTTAGATTAATTCAGTTTACTTCTTTACTTCGCTCAAACCAGTTAACGAGTGCATATGAATGGTCTAGAGTGTGCGGACAGTGTGCACATATGTATGGCAAGTTTCTTTTTTTTTTAATCCTGATATGTGTGTGGTAAATTGCGTTTGCATATTTCAATGCCTATTTTGTGTGTACACAACGTTTATACATTAAGCCCCTGACAAACCATCCTTCATTCATTTCACCCCTTGCATTGCGTATTCAGTGAGGCTATGAAACTTTCTTAATGCACCAGTTCAGCTATAATCTGGAGGCATTACTTGTGTTGTGTCTTAAATGGGGATTCCCTTCTGTGGCATTGTTCGGGAAAAGGTTTCCCAGGTTTGTTGATTGGATGGTCTGGTAGCGTCTGGAGTGACGTCTCGGGAAGCCAAACACAGTGGTGCATCGGTTAATGAATAGAAGCAGAGTCTTGTAGTATGAAGTTTTGGAAATATAAATAGTTTGGCATTGAGGCAAAACTTAATTTAATTTAAAGAGACTCTCAATGGAAATGGAAAAGGAAAGAAGTGAGGCTAGATTAGATGGCTTGTTTCTTCATGACGGGGTATTAGCAGGTTAGCAGCTTGAACCCAATTTAACCCAACCTATTTTTTTTTCATGACATGAGTTTTTAAACTCTGCTGGTTGACCAACCCCTTGAGGGGTTCTTACCAATCAGACAGAGCACGTTTACATGCACACCAACTGCGCTGATAACTCACAAAAATCAGCTTATTGAAATAACTTCTTGTCCCAGTTTACATGCAAACCAATAATGAGGGTTATTTCTCACAATTAGAGACTTTAATTTAGTTTTGATTTCTATAATGGTAATATGAAATATTTTACCCAGACTTGGCTAATATCAACATTTTGGAAATGAATTATCATTTACAACCATACCAAATGTGTTAATATTGCATTAAAGGTAGAACAATATAATATGAAAAGTCTACACATATGATATATTTATATACACACTATATTTGGTGATGTGTGTCACTGCCACTGGTAAATGACACACAATTGACAGGGTTTTAGATTTTGGTAACACTGCCCACCCCTAAGCAGTTTAAAAGTTATTTAGTCATTAGTCAATAGTTATGCCCTATTACTTACATATAATATAGTACATAATACAAAGTATCTGTAGCAGTAGTGTGCATTCAATTCAATCCATATAATATACTTGCATATACTATCTTCCAAGTGTATTGCATGTTGATTATTTTGTTTTTTTGAGTGAACTAAATTGTCCTTAAAGCAGCACTATGTAGTTTTTGCTCTCGGGTCCCCCTACAGTTGGGAAACAGTATTGTCTTCTACTACTGTCGTAAAATCTGTCATGGTTACACCAGGCGATACACGTGTACATTTGTTGACAAGCCGATACTGTCTTGAGTTCTCGCGAGTTCTCACGTCTTGGGCAGACTGCCAGCGTTGCGTGTGAAATGTCTTCATCCCGGTTACATTGGCATATATTTCAGCATGTCATATGAATATAATTTCATGGGTTTCATTTTTTTT